>NC_138195.1:22514637-23117303 GCF_964194105.1 Spermophilus citellus | reverse complement strand
TTTCTGAGATTCAGTTTTCTTGTTTGTAAACAGGATCTCACTGGGGACTGGCAGAATGTCAGAAAGTTGCTTGGTCGAGCAACTGGTATTTTGAAGAAGTTCAATATGCTACCCCCTTTTCTTTCTTGTCTTCTTTCAAATCCCAGAGTCACCCCATTTCTCAAACATCGCTCAAATTTCAGCACCCTGCAGTTTTCTACTAACACTCAAGCTTGAGAAAATAATACTCCCATACCACCTCATGTACTGCATTGATTTCTTGACCCACAATATTTCAATGGATCTCCCAATAACCCTGCCGTATAGTAGCGTGATATTTGCTTGTGATGTAGGTTGAATTACATGTATTTTAGAGACAAGGAGATGAAGTTCACCCAGTAACTAACAGTCAAGGTTCAAGTTTGGTTCTCACTCATCTTCTCTATAAAGTATACTTTTAATTTGAAAATATAACTTTACATTGAAAAATGGTTGCTTTTATTTTTGTCTTAGAGTGTTTTTATCATTAAAATATCTTGTTCAACAATTCATATCTATGTCATACCCATGATTAAGTGTCTAAGGAGCAAAGAAACTCAGTATCTGCCATTACTCCTTTGACTCATTTGACAGTATGTTGGATGCCCACAGATGTAAGGAGTGTTAAGAGCTGGGAATCCAGGAACAGATGGCACAGCCTCCTGCCTTTCAGTACTTCACAGTTGAGTAGGACCAATAAGTAATGAGAGAAATGTGTCAGTCTATATAGAATCTGGTAAGGATTTGTGATAATCCAGGGGGACAACTTCTCAGGATTCTTTCTTAGAGGAGGTTCTGTAATAGATTCACTGTCGTAATAGGAAAATACAGATTTATAGACAAAAGGGAAGAAATGGTTGGGTAGTTAGTGGGCACTAAGTAAAACATCAAGTTGAAAACTTCCCAAGGGGAAAACGGCACATTAACCTAAGAGCCAAAATCAATGTATTGCTGTTCACCAAGAAAACTAGAGATATTTTCACAAATAGGTTCATAAGAATATCTAAAAGCTTGGATTTCATCACTGTAGAACATTTTCCCTTATGGATCTAAAAAGAATTGTGTGCCAATGTACACAACAATTCTGTCTCATTTTTTCAAGTTTTGTCCTTTTTCAACATATTTTAATTTTTCTTATAAAATAGCTTAAATGTGAATGCACTTAATTGGCAAGTATAGCCCTACCAGAATATATGAAATTAACCAATACACCTGTCTTTGTCAAGAAATTTTATATTGGTAATCCCTTATTGGATATTGTTCTTTTCATCCTGACCATACCATACCATACCTGACCATAAACCTGCACATATATGTATATATAAATGGAATATTAGTGTTTAGATTTCTCAATTACTTATCTATTGCATTTATTATTTTTCTTTGAAATGTATCTATGATGCTTCATGATTCGTAACCCTTTAGTTTGCTTCCTGCATAGTATTCTATCCATTGATTGATTAGACTAAAATTTATTCATTCATTCTATTCATTATAGCCGTTGGATTCTTCTTGTTTGGGGTCTGCTATAAACAATTATATCATGAAAATTCATATTTATTACATTTTCTAAAGCACACGTTTCTCAATGGTATGTGTATAGAATGGCATTACAGTGACAATTGTGAATGAGATTTTTACTTTTATTCATTCTAAATATTTCCTAATTTCTATTCTCTTTTCTTCTTGATCAAACAATTATAAAAATGCTAAAACCCCAAATTAAAAGGGATATACTTGTTTCTTGGCTATTGATTTTTAACTTTACTACATGTGGTTATAAAATATTTCACACATAATATTAAATATGAAATTTATTGAAATTGTATGGACTTAATGAGATTATATTTAATAAATGTTAGCTATGTTTCTGGAATGTTGAGGTTAAGACTGTACCATTAAATCAAACTCCACCATATTTTAGATCATATGCATATTTTAAATATTTTGCTTCTTTGATCTATGAATTACTATGAGAAGGATATTAAATATCACATTATATTAATAGTTGAAATGCCTTATATTCTATTAATTTTATAGATACATAGATAAAAATGTGTAGGTGCATATCTTTGTATTTTGAGATTATGTTTTGTGGTACAAGTACCTTTTCAATGACATCTTTCAATTAAGTGAATTGTTAACTGGTAAGGATTGTATCCCTGGGAAAAGTTCCTCAAAGTTATCTGACTTTAATAACACTACATAAGCATTTTTCTTGTTTTTTTTTTTTTTTTGTTTTCTGAGTGTATCTATTCATAAATTATGATTACTCATATTTTTTCTGGGTTTAATAATTAGATTTTTTTCTATGTTTTTCCTTTCACTTTTTTACTTCTTATTTGCCTGTTTTATTCTGGACTTACAAATTTTTGATTTTGTTTTTAACTCTATAATTGTCTACAATTAAAGATATCTCCAAATTTCTTCAGAGTAAAATAAGGCCTAACATACAATGAAACATAAGGATGAAAAAAATCCTTAAAAAGAGAACATCTAAATCTAGCAATATTCAAAAGGGATAATACATCAACACTAAGTTGAATTTATTCCAGGAATGCAATATTGGTTTAACACTTGAAAACCCATCAATTTAACTCATTACATTAACAAACTAAAGGATAAATCATATGATGATATCAACATATTCAGAAAAAAGTCTTTGGCAAATTTTGATATACATATATAATTTTAAAATACCTTTGAAAACTAGAAATAGAAATTTTCGTATTGTAATAGCAAGTAGTGACATAGCTTTAAGCACAAATCATAATAGTGTAATGTCAAAAGTTTCCTTAAGAAAATGAATCTACTTTTATTTGGGGGTGTGTGGGTACAGGGATTGGACTCAGGGACACTTGACCACTGAGCCACATCCCTGGTCCTATTTTGTATTTTATTTAGAGACAGGGTCTCATGGAGCTTAGTATCTCACTTTTTCTAAGGCTGCCTTTGAACTCTTGATCCTCCTGCCTCAGCCTACCAATCCACTGGGATTATAGGTGTGTGCCACTGCACCTGGAAATGGCCATTTTAAAAATATTTTACAAGTAACTGTAACCATTACAAAAATATATTAAGAATAAAAACTTAAGAAAAAAAAAATCTTAAAATATTTAGATGATATGATTTTATAGGCAATAAAAAAACTTTCAAAATGTTTCTATAAGAAATAAGCAAATCTAGCAAGGTTGCTAGATATAAATACAATACATAAAAATCAATTGAATTTCTCTGAAGCAACACAAAGCAGAAAATGAAATTTAAAAATCAATTATCATTTACAGTAATATCAAAGAAGTAAATGTTACGAATAAGTCTAACAAAGATGTGCAAGACCTGTAGGCAGAAATCTATAAAATATTACTGAGAGAAATTAAAGATCTAGATAAATAGAAGGTTATAGTAGTACCATGTATTAGATGATTTAGTATTTATAGATTTATCAATATTTTCCAAACTCATCTGTTGAATTAATGTAATTTCAATGAAAATCAGAACAAGTTCACTTTTTTATTTCTGTTAAAAAATAGTTGATTCTAAAATTAACATGAAAATGCAAATAACCAAGAACATTTTGGACACTTGTAGAGGAAGTATAAAGTTGGTTTATTTACTCTATCAGAATTACAAACTTAAGCTATAAAGTTTATGTTATATAAAGAATTACTCTATGGCTCAGCCTGGAATCACCCCTTGAGAAGGACACCAGAGTCCTCGGCGTCTAGCCCGACCCCCGAGGCAGGGCATTGAAGGGGTTAAGTCCCCTGGGGCTGGACTCTGCCTTCCGGCTTTTCCCAGACCTCAGAGCCGGTCCCTGGAACCCTCCAAGTCCTGAGCTCTGGGATGGAGCCTGAGACAGTGCTGTGGGGCCCGGATCTGCAGGGTCCTGAAGAGAGCCTGAATGATGCTCACAGAGGTGCGGAAAGTGGGAACGAAGAGGAGAACCTTCAGCAGGAAAGTTCTGGGGAGGAGGTCATCTTGGGAGATCCAGCTCAGAGTCCAGAATCCAAGGACCCACCAGAGATGCCCCTGGAGAGCCCTTCCCAGGATCCTTCAGACCCCCAGGACTCCCCCACCTCACTGGGTCCCTCTAACCCTTTGGACCACCAGACATCGCTGGACACCCCAGCCCCGGAGGTAGTCCCAACCCCGTCTGACTGGACCAAGACCTGTGAGGCCAGTTGGCAGTGGGGGACCCTCACCACCTGGAACAGCCCCCAGGTGGTCCCCACCAAGGAGCCTAGCCTGCGGGAGCTGGTGCAGGGTCGTCCCTCTGGAGCCGAGAAGCCCTACATTTGCAACGAGTGTGGTAAAAGCTTTAGCCAGTGGTCCAAGCTGCTGCGGCACCAGCGCATCCACACGGGCGAGCGGCCTAACACCTGCTCTGAGTGTGGCAAGAGCTTCACGCAGAGCTCGCACCTGGTGCAGCACCAGCGCACGCACACAGGAGAGAAGCCCTACAAGTGCACCAAGTGCGAGAAGGCCTTCACCCAGAGCACCAACCTCATCAAGCACCAGCGATCCCACACTGGTGAGAAGCCCTACAAGTGCCCCGAGTGCGGCAAGCGCTTCGGCCAGAACCACAACCTCCTCAAGCACCAGAAGATCCACGCCGGGGAGAAGCCCTACCGCTGTACCGAGTGCGGCAAGAGCTTCATCCAGCTCGGAGCTGACCCAGCACTAGCGCACGCACACTGGCGAGAAGCCCTACGAGTGCCTGGAGTGCGGCAAGAGCTTCGGCCACAGCTCTACCCTCATCAAGCACCAGCGGACTCACCTGCGCGAGGACCCCTTCAAGTGCCCGGTGTGCGGCAAGACCTTCACCCTAAGTGCCACGCTGCTGCGGCACCAGCGCACGCACACGGGCGAGCGACCCTACAAATGCCCCGAGTGCGGCAAGAGCTTTAGCGTCAGCTCCAACCTCATCTACCACCAGCGCATCCACCGCGCGGCCCTACATCTGCGCTGACTGTGGCAAGAGCTTCATCATGAGCTCCACCCTCATCCGCCACCAGCGCATCCACACCGGTGAGAAGCCCTACAAGTGCTCCGACTGCGGCAAAAGCTTCATCCGCAGCTCGCACCTCATCCAGCACCGACGCACCCACACGGGCGAGAAGCCTTATAAGTGCCCCGAGTGCGGCAAGAGCTTCAGCCAGAGCTCAAACCTCATCACGCACGTCCGCACCCACATGGATGAAAACCTTTTCTTGTGTTCCGACTGTGGGAAGGCCTTCCTGGAGGCTCATGAGCTGGAGCAGCACCGGGTGATCCACGAGAGGGGCAAGACCCCTGCCAGAAGAGCTCAGGGTGACACCCTGCTGGGGCTGGGGGATTCTGCCCTGCTGACCCCGCCCCCTGGAGCCAAGCCCCACAAGTGTTTGGTCTGCGGAAAGGGCTTCAACGATGCAGCATCAGAGGATCCATATTGGAGAAAACCCCTACAAAAATGCAGACGGTCTCATCGCACACCCAGCACCCAAAACACCTCAATTCCGTCCCCCGAGGCTCCCTTTTGGGGGGAATTCCTACCCAGGTGCTGCCGAGGGCAGAGCTGACCCCCCAGGACAGCCCCTTAAAACGCCTGAAGGTCAGGAGAGCTTAAGCCAAAGGTTGGGGCTGCTCTCCTCTAAGTCCTACATTTGTTCTCACTGTGGAGAAAGCTTCCTGGATCGCGCTGTGCTCCTTCAACATCAGCTCACCCATGGCAATGAAAAGCCTTTCCTCTTTCCGGATTATAGGATTGGCTTAGGGGAAGGGGCAGGGCCCAGTCCCTTCTTGAGTGGCAAGCCCTTTAAATGCCCTGAATGCAAAAAAAAGTTTTGGCCTCAGCTCTGAGTTGCTGCTACACCAGAAGGTCCACGCAGGCAGGAAATCCCAGAAGAGTCCTGAGCCAGGGAAGAGTTCTTCCGTCTTCCTGGAGCACCTCAGGAGCCCCCTGGGGGCCAGACCCTACAGCTGCTCTGATTGTGGGGCCTCCTTCCTCTATCGCCTGGCCCTCATCCGACACCAGGAAACCCACACCCAAGAAAAGTCCCCCAGACCTGAGGACCCCCTGCCAGAACCAGCCACCCTGTCCACGAGCCAAGGGAGCCAAGGTGGTGAGGGAGAGGCTCCCACCCCCGCAGGGAGCAGCAGCCACAGAGAAAGAGAGAGCCCCAAAACCCTCTTGGAAGAAAAGCCCTATTTGTGCCCTGAGTGTGGAGATGGCTTCACAGAAGTTGCAGCCCTCCTTCTCCATAGAAGCTGCCATCCAGGTGTCTCCCTGTGAAATAGGTATGGAGACCAGGGGCCTCTCTCTCCTGAGAGGAACTGGCTCCCCAAAAAAATCGTGTGGGGAAAGGAGGACAACCCTATCAGATTGTAGCGAAGTGGAGGATAAAGAACCCTGGGAAAAATAGTGCTTTTACATCAATGATAAGAAACCCTATAAAATTGTTGGTGGGAGCCACTTATAATGCAGTAGAGAAAAACTGTTGGGTTAGAAACCCTGTAAATATGTAGGAAAAAAAAAGCCCTTTAAGTCTGTAGCAGAAAAACCCTATAAACCTTAGTGGATAAAAGCCCTATTAATTGTAGGAAGAGGTCCCAATATGTCTCTAGACAACCCCATAAAACTGTCTCAAAATCCTATAGGGTCAGGGAAGAACAGGGAACTCGGCATGGCATTGCCTTGGGATGGTGACCCTCAAAAGGTACAGGAAACACCTCCCACAATGCTGATTCTGCAGTGTCCTCTCCCACCGGCGAATGGGAGGAGCCCCTCTCCCAGCAGCCTTGGACCCTTACACTGAGAAAATTCTCAGCTGGGGAGTAGTGTGGGAGAATGGTCTGGAACTGAAAAAGGAAGAAAAAAAAACAGGAGGAAATAAGTAATGAGGAGCTTTTGAACCCACAGAGTAGATAAGATACAGAAACCGGGGAGAGAAAGGTGTAGCTTGTCTCACTGGGGGTACAAGGCCAATCTTAGATGAATTGTAGGTTAGGGGAAGAGGCCCATGGAATCTGTAAACATGAACCCAAAAATGAGGGAGAAAAATTATGTCAAGCCTTTTTAAAAGCTGAAGTTTGGGGTACATAAAATACTTGGAGTGTAAGAATACTGGGAAACCACCACAAAAATTAGGGGGAATTTCTGTTAGATTGCTTGGAGGGAGGCAAGGTAGAGAAATTGTTCAAATGGAACCCAGCAAACTCCAGGCCAGATTCTCCCCTTTCCAAGAACTTGTTAAACTGTAAATGCAAGCAGATCCCGGCCAAGGTTCTTCCTGAGCCAGGCAGGACCACTTTCCCCAGCCCAGCTGGGAAGTCTACTCCAAGAGGCCTCCAGGATTGGTGGTGGCCTCTGCCACATTCTCAGGTCTCACGGTCAGGAGGTTTTTCCTGAAATCTAACTGCCCCCAGTCTTGCTGCAGTGGCAGCTCATTTCCTCAAATTCTGTCCTCAGTGGAGAGGGAGAACCGCTGCTAGTCGACCTCCAAAGAATAAATCCCTTCAGAGACTCAAGACTTGTATGTGGTTGTCCTCCCTAGACTGAGTCAGCGAGAGCCACTTGAGGGTTCTCTGTGGTGACAAGGGATGGCAAGACAACAAAATAGAAAGCTTTGATTAGCCAGCAACCTGATTTTAAACCTCAGCCTTTCATGTGAGCCGGTGGCAAGGCTGTCCACAGGATGAGCCAGCCCATGTGCAGTGGTGGGTGCCCAGATTCCCCACAGACTGGACCAGAAGTCCCGAAAAAGTCTACAGAAGTCCGACCAACTTCCTCACCTGGTACCTAGAGCCCTCTGATGTGATCCTGGCCTTTGAAAGGGAAGATTCCACCCCCCTTGGCTCCTCTCTCCTTAGCTGGAAACCACTGGAGGGAAATGGAAGGATGAGAACCTTCTACCAGGCTCACTTCTCCTCACACACTGCACAGCTATACTTCATAAACCCAGCCAAACCTGCTTATGTGACTGGGGCTGTGTGATGGGGAGAGATGGGTGCCTTATAAAATGGTTAAAGAGAGAAGACTCTGAAAAGAAGCATCTGCAACAAGGATCCCCCCACAACCCTGGAAACCTTTAAAGATGGGGAGATCTCTGCTTAGTGCTCAGTTGGAAAGGAAGTGCCCCCTGACCCCACACTGGCACCAGCAATGCACTGTCCTGGAGTAGGAGGACTGAGAGGTGAGGTGGCTCTTCAGGAGTCACATGCCCAGAGAGGCGCTACCTGGATTCCTACAAAGCTGTGAATGAGACCTCTAATCTCATTATCTGTAAGTTCAAAAGGTGAAAACCCTTCACCCTCATCTATCCTGTCCACAGAGGGATAGCCCTCAATTCTAAAAGGATCAAAATCTATAACATTGTGGGAGAAAAAGATGAGGCCTGCTGCAGGAAAGGAAAGGCAGGTCTTATATAATTGTGAGAGGGCCTTGTTAACCTCCTCATTAAGCCCCACCCCACCCAAGTGCCAGGAAAAAGAGGTCCACTGAGGAGCCTGACTGCAAATCTCTATTGTCAGAAATGTCCATGAAGGGGTGTCCCTATAAGACTCAGAGGAGATTAGTCCTCCAAGTCTAAGCCGATTTGTTCCCTTCTAAGATGGTAGCAGAAACTTCAGTTGTAGAGACAAACTCCTTAAAGCTAGGAGCAGATTCTCTCAGACACAGGTCTGAGAATCTGTCCTCAGAAGAGTGCTGGGGAACAGCTTTTGGGGGAGGTGGTCTTACTCAAGGTCACCTGTAGCCTATTGAGGACTAGGGTGTAGCGTACATAGTAGGATGCTCGCATGTTGTGGGGACAGGTAAAGGCTAAGGGTCTTGGCTCAGGTACTGAATGGATGATATGGACACTGCTGGTGGAGTCTAGGGCTTCCCAGTAGGAAAGGGGCAGAGTCAGAGACCTCTGGGAGTGGCCTGTTCTCTCTTGCCCTCCTTCTCAAACTTCTTTAGCCAGGTTCATCCCTCCTGGAGCCAGCTACATCTGAGAAACTAAGCAGGGAGGTGGCAGTGTCAGAGTCCTGACTGGCTCAGACAGGGCCAGGGATCCAGACAACTGCCCACCAGAACAGTCTGGAAGGCATAATATAGTCAAACCCTCTTATCCAACTCCATGCCAGCCCCAGAGCCCTCAGAAGTGCCCTAGTGGAGGACTCCATCAGCCAGAGGCCAGGAGTCATTGGTGAAAGCAGAAGGGAGGGTCTAGAAACTGATCTGAGCTTAGAGTGAAACTTGAAACTGCTGTTGCTATGGAGGTCAGATGGGAACTCAAAAGAACTAGGCATGAATCCTGTAGTGGGGGGAACTTGAAACCATCACAACCAAGAGGTGGGGCTCCATGACCTCCACCCTGAGGTGACCAGCTCCCAGACTCATTTGCCCCCATGAGGGAAGCCCCACTTACCTGACTTGTCCCTGTGAAGAGAGGCCCCACTTTTGAGTGTTGTGTGTCAGTAACAGTGTTGTGTCACTGGTGGTCATGTTGATTAGTTGAAGAGAATAAAGGGAATAAGATTAAAAAAAAAAAAGAATTACTCTATGATATAAATGAGAAAATCCATTAGAAAATGGGCAAAAAAATCTAACAGATACTTCACAAACAGGAAGTTATCACATGTCAAAACAAAGTGAAAATTTGCTTAAACTCTCATTTGGGAAAGAAATGAGATGCTACTCCACACAAAGTAGAATGACAAAATTTTAATGGTGGGACTCATTTCATCTGTGAAAGAGAAAATGTAGTAAAAGAAATTCTAAAGACAATTCAGGTTGGAGTATAAATCCATTCAGCCTCTTTTGGAAAACAAATGAAAAAGTAAAAAAGCTACCACACAAAAATTGTTCACATTATCTATTAAATTTGTAGATAAGTGTAGTTATCTTATGGCCTAACAATACTGAAGGAAAATGAATACACATTTATACAAATATGGCTACGGCAATGTCTATGGCAGAATTAGTTCTAACATCCTACAACTAGAAACAAACCAAAGTCTCATGAACAATAGTATGAATAAATTATGATGCATTCATATTATGACAATATATTCATAAATGTATATGGAATATACAATAAAAAGGTTAAACTGCAGTGTTCTGGTGATAAAATGCTAAACACAAGAAGAAAATGAGTACAATAGGTTCTTGGTTGTTTCTGTT
Source organism: Spermophilus citellus (assembly GCF_964194105.1). NCBI lineage: Eukaryota > Metazoa > Chordata > Mammalia > Rodentia > Sciuridae > Spermophilus > Spermophilus citellus. The sequence continues at coordinate 23,107,138 of NC_138195.1, read as the reverse complement.
TTCTTTTGGTTTTGAGGTGATGAAATGTTGTGATTTGGAAAGGCCACATGGTTTCTAATAATAGCCAACACTGTTCTTTCACTTAGCATGGTTACTTCAATGGGTTTGTGTCCTATACTAAATAAGCTTCACATTGTTTTTTTCTATATTGTACATATTCTATATGCCCCAAATTCTTTAAAATATTTTAAAAAGTAATTGAATTTGTCTAGGAAAAAAATAATTACGAAAGAAATCATCTAAATTTGCTATATTTACTAATAGAGTATTCATAGTAACCCAAGTGGCTGAGAATAGTCTGTTAAATTCACTTAGATATTGACTTTCCTGGCAAGCTTTCACCAGATTCAGAAGAGAAATCGTTTAGTCTGGCCAAATGGTGACACTAACTATCTCTGTCAAAACAGAAGATCTCTATATCTCTTTGAAGGGAGCATTAATTGAAGATGTTGACTGCACAGTACTGGTCCTCAGCAGGATTCTTAAGACACACTACTACTGAGATTCCTTCAGAGGGAGCATTGCATGGTCACTAAGCACTCAGCAATGACTGTGCGGTTGTATGGATAACTCCAAGAAAGAAAATAAAATAAGAACTACATAAGGGTGAGTAAAAGTATTTTTGTCCTACCACTTCTTTTCTTGCAATTTGTTTCTGGCAGATGCATGGCAGCACAATGGTAACTTACAGAATTTTAGTATATGTTGAAAATTCTATAAATTAGGAATTGTAGATGTCCCACTAAATATTCCAATGTGCTCTGTCTAAATGATTTGTATACTGTAGTATTCCATCTACCAAATCAACTTCCATACTGGAGTATGTAAAATGCATTTCAAAATTACAATACCCCAAAATGAAATCCTTCAATCCAATCATTGCTCTGAAAACTTCCTCTTAGTTTCTCCTCATTCCAATTAGCGGTAGCCACCTTTCCAATGATTATGTCCAAAACCCTGGAGACATCCGTAATTGTTCTTTTTCCTAATTGTAATATCAGATTATTTTGGTCAGTCTTTTTTTTCTTTGTAAACAAACGACCTGACAAGAAAAATATAAAGCGAGAAAAGTTTATTTTGGTTCACAGTTTCAGAGTGTCAGTCATTGGTCCACCAACTGTAAGCTCTGGGCACAACGTAAGGCAGAACATCATGGCGAAGGGCATGGCAGAGGAAGGCAACTCAGGATAGGATGGTCAGGAAGCAGAGACAGAGCTCTGCTCACCAGGGACAAAATATAAACCCCAAACAGGCCGACTTCCTCCTTGGACTACTTCCAATGGCCTGCTTTCTCCAGCCACACCCTACCTGCCTAGAGTTACCACCCAGTTAATCCAGATCAGTGGACCCATCTATTGGTTAGGTTAACATCTCTTATAATCTAATCATTTCACCCCTGAAACTTCTTGATTTATCTAACACATGAGATTTTGGGATATGCTTCATAGCTAAACCATAGCAATCCTTAAAACCTATATAATTATTGGTATATAAATAGTAAATTTTTGTAAAGTAAGTCAATAAATATTTCCCAAGATATTATCCTGACTTCTTATACTTTAAGGTTAACAACTTTTTCTTGTAAAAATGGTTTTTGCTATCTAAAACTTTGGAGGACTTTAAAAATTCCATTTCCCTCTTAGAGTTTCGCAAAGTGTATTTTCACATCAATGGAGCTGAACATTTATAAAATTTAGAGACAACTATTTGATTCATCTCAGGACTTGCTCAACACATTTGATCATGGAACTTTGGTATATGAATATATGACATTTATTTTTAATTTTACATCATGAGTGTATGTGTGTGTGTGTGTGTGTGTGTGTGTGTGTATATATATATATATATATATATATATATATATATATATATAAACAATATTCTTAATGTCACTGCTAAATACAGTTTACAAGATAGTGTTGGAGAGTACAAATTGGATTTGTCTCTATGTTCAATTTTTTGGAACCAATTTCTAGTCATCTGACTCCATTTTGTTAAAGAAAATAGGGTGTCAATACAGAATCTCTTGTCAATGGTTTCTGCGTGATGTATAATAATGCTGTGATATGTTGCTAAATTTGAAAATCTCTAAATTAATCACTGCAAATTACAATTTAAATTAAAAAAACATGTCTTATTGTCTTAATAAGACTAAAACATGTCTTATTCAAAATAACTCATAATGCAAACTGTTTTTGCAAAAATAACTGGAATTTTAGCCAGAAGAACTGGATCTAATCTATGTCTCTACTGCAAAGTATTTGGATTTATATTATAATTATTTTGATTAGACCTGCATATTCCCCAAATAAGAATATATGAATTTCTCTCCCATACCGAGTTTTTCTTTTATATAGTCCGGTTTCCTTTTTTTGTGAAATGGTGGCAATATTTATGTTAGAGAAGATTAACTGAGATAGAGCTTGGGCAATGCCTGGCATCCTGCCTAGCATATTGCAGTTGCTGGTCAATGCTAGTCTCTTTACCTTTCTTAATTGTCTGTTTCAATACAGTAAATTTGGCTTTACAAAATGAGCCATAAATATAAACTACACAAAATACATTTGAATGAATATACCTGTGGTTTATACATGTCATGCTTTTATGCACATTTTTCTAATTATCTTAAAGCAAATTGTGAAACAAAGCCTTTAGCTGAGCTCAATTATGAATGCTGATTCTAACAATTTGCTCTGTACAGCAGGAATGGAAAAATTTAATTCTGAGCCAAGTTCTTTCTAATTTGCTATAAACTCTTTGAACCGTGTATTTAGTTGAACTTTGTTTTGTTTTTATATATGAAGAAATTTTAAATGTCATCTAGGTAAAAGTAGAATAACATGTCCAGGGTAATGGTAAATTGTGCATGGATATGTCAAGATATTACAGGTTCCTTGTAGAAATCTAGTCTTTTAGCACCACTTAACCAAACCTCCCATTAGACTCATCTCTGAGTTGCAATTCAGTAGCATGAGCTTGTAGAATCTTCATGAAAACAGCAATACAATAATAACATGTAAGAGCAGGTCCTACTCATTCTGCTATACCACATCTGGGGAGTCAGACTAAGAAGAAGAAAAAAGGAGTACAGGAAATTGTTCCCCATGACATTTTTGTAAAGTAAAAAATGCTTCTATGATAAAGCATCTTTGTTTATTAGAATGATTTTACAAGGCTATCATCAAGTATCAAAGATAATCAGATGGGATCATTGTAGAATAATACATACATTTATTTCTTGCTATTTTTTGGAAGTCAAGTGTCCTCCTAAATTCCATTTGGTAAAAATTAGGTCCCCAGGATGGTACTCTTTGGAGGTAGTGGAAAATTTAAGAGGTGGGCACTGGTGGGGTGGGGGTTCTAGGTCACTAGAAAATGTTCTTAAAGAGGATGAGGGGAATCTGGCCCCTTTCTAGTTCTTTCTCTTGCTTTCTGGCCATGAATTAAGTGTCTTTGCTCTACACCACATGCTCAGGCCACGATATACTGCCTCACCACAGGTCCAAAGGAACAGGGTCAAGCAATCAAGTACTGAAACCTCAAAAAACTGTGAGCCAAATTAAACCTTTTCCTTTTATAAGTTGCTTATCTCAGACATATGTTACAGTAAGAGAAAGCTGACTAACACATCTATCTTTCTTTTTTTATTATTATTATTGGTTGTTCACAACATTATAAAGCTCTTGGCATATCATATTTCATACATTAGAATCAAGTGGGTTATGAACTCCCATTTTTACCCCAAATACAGATTGCAGAATCACATTGGTTACACATCCACATTTTTACATACTGCCCTATTAGTGACTGTTGTATTCTGCTACCTTTCCTATCCTCTACTATACCCCCTCTTCTCCCCTCCTGTCTTCTCTCTCTACATCTATCTTTCTATCTAGATATAAATAGCAATGGAAAGTCCAGGATATGATTTAGCTGCCATTTAAAAACAAAAACACTGAAATTATAAGATTTTATCTAATAATAAATAATCAAAAATTCTTTCTACAGCATTCTAGCTTTGTATCTGTCTACTTGAGTAAATGAAGGGAAATCTTCTAGCATCTCTTGACTTCAATTCATATAAAAATCTATATTTCAGAGTCATGAGTTTCAAAGTTCCCTTTCACCCATGTTCCTATAACTGTGAAAATATTCTAAATAACTTGACGGCATTGACAATTTTAAACCTCAAAGCCCCCAAGAGTGTTAGTCCCTTATTACTTCAGTTAAGTAAATCAGTTAGAAAGATAAAATGATACAACTAAAACAGTTTTAATTTAATTGAAAAAGCCTCAAACATATAGATTCAATTTGTACTTTTAAGAAGGGTTCAGAATTGCTAAAAATGCATTGCTCTTCCAGTAAAATGGCTTTAATATGATATGTTGCTAAATTTGAAAATCTCTAAATTAATCACTGCAATGAAAGGTACTGCTGGTAGAGTTCAGCTCCAAGGAAAGGAAAAAAAAAAGAATTTCTAAAAAAACAAATAAATAAGGAAAATCCAAGGCATATAAGCAGGAGAAGGATGATAGGGGGGGGGGGAATCCATCCTTCTATAAAAGAGCTTTAAAACCCAAGGATGTTTAAACATCTTCTCATGCAAAAATATCTTTGATAGAAAAATGCAAAAGGAGAAAGCTCTTATGGCATTTTCAATAATAGATGTTCATACATATGAGTTAACTTCAGTGTGTGATAGAATCCCCAAATGAACCGTAGCTTAACCACTTTTAAAGTTTAAAAGGGGGATTCATTTTCAAGTAATATTCTGTAAAATTTCCCCCAAAAGATGCCCTATTTCTTCAAAACCTGAATGCTATAGTAATTATTTTGCAATTAGCTTACAACATATATTTAATTTAAAAATTTTTGAAAACCAAATTGTAAGGTATGGAAAATGACAAAGGGAAAAGGGAGTGAGGAAGAAGGCATAGATAACATAGATCCTTTCCCAGTGAGACAATCCCTAGAAAGGAAGCAAACATCATCCTGTGGCAAGACAATCTCTGGGGAGGAGATATCCATCAAGCCTAGAATGGTAGTCTCTGGGAGGAAGCAAAGCATTGATCCTTCCCAAGGTAAATCCTTTCCCAGTGACAGTACAATGGGACCCTGGAGGGAAAGAGATAAATACTGAATGCTGACCCTAGACCATCCATTCTTCTCCAAGTAAAAACAAATCTAAAATTCTTACAATATTGCCCAGTAAAAAGAAGTCTCAAATTCTCACAATATTGCACAGTAAAAACCTCTTTCCCGAGTGCCAAAATTGACATGCTCTGTCAATACTTAAGTAACCTCTCAGTGTAACCCTTATAAAAGCACAGACACCCCTTTTGACCAGTGGCTCGTTTTCCACCAGAAAAGTGGGTCCATCAATGTGTGATTTCATGGCTGAATAAAGGCTATGTTGAAGTTTGCACTCAGCTTGGTCATTTTATGCTAAAAACAAATCACAATGAGTATTAATTACTTTGGTCTCATTTTTATATAAGTTTAGAAACTGAAGAAGCTTTATTAACTGGCAAAAATTTCAAGGCATTCATTAAACAAATAATAATATGCATATACATTGCCGTTTCAATATAATAACTTGGCAGAGATGCCAGCCTCCTAAGATATTTAGTGTAATGAAGCAATCTTGTCCTGCAGCATTGGATCCTTCTAGCCCAATGGAAACACAGCTTAAACCTCAGAGAAAACTCCAGCTTTTCCAAAGATATTTCCTTTAATAACGTTCAGGTACTAGAAATCATACTTTTGCATTTTTATCATAATTCCGTGTGAAAATCCCAATAAGTGTTCAGTAGTAAAATATATACAGGACCACACATTATCTAGAAAATAAAACAAATCTGTGGAAAAATTTTAAGTAAATCATTATTCTTATTCTGTAGAAGAATGAATCAATTTTCCTATTGTAATATCAAGCCAAAGAAAGATATTCAAATAGGCAACTAGTTCTGAGATTGTGGTCCAATTTTTAAAACAAACAATAGATGTTTGTTGCCAACTTCTCAGCATGTCTTTACCTGTGAGTGCACATGCCTGAAGGACAGAATGAACAAGCTCAAATTATTATAAGATAGAATCAATATGCAAAAATATGTTTTCTGTTGGTATTAAATAAAAATTATTAAGAAATGGCTAATGATACAACCATCCCTAAAGCCCTATATTTTGGTTGAATAAATTATTATAATTCTATTATGTAAGTATAGGTGGTGAAAGACAGACCTAGACCAGTTCACTACTAGTGGTCCAAGAATATTTTTTTCCAACTCTAGACTGTATCAAACAACATTAGTTGTGTGAGGCAAATACCTTTTTCCTCCTCTAATTTTTAATGTTACATACATAAAACTAGATATAAACTCATTATATTTCTTATACAAAACATTAAGTCAGAACTAATGACAAGATACATCTAAATAAAATTTTGATCCCAATTAAAGTCAATTAAAATATATAGAAAAAAGATAGGACTGCACACTATAATCTCCACCACATAAAACACATAAGAGGAGAAAACCTGAAATAAAATGTTTACGATTGTTCCCCCTTAGTAGAGGAAGAGTAATAGAGAATGTAAAAATAATAGAGAAATCAAAATGTTTGGAGCACTTACTGCACATAGGCTACTTTAAGAGCATGGATGCATTATTGCATCTAAATTTTGAAATACCCTAGAACATGAAGAGGTACTGTGAAACCAAGGTTTTCACATATCAAGATTACAGGTAAGGAAAGAATTTTTTAAAATATCATAAGTAGTAAAAGGAGATAAGACTCAGGAATAGGTCATACTAAATTTCTTGAAATACTAGACAGCCTATCAGGGAAGGCATGAACAGACACAAGTTGGCTGAGGAAAAGTCTTTTCAACTTCCAACACTTTCAAGAGCTAGAATAAGTACAAGCATCAGCCCTGCTTACAGGCAAGAAAACTGAGACTGAGGGAAATAAATGTACCCAAACTCACAACACTAGTAATTAAAAAGGCAAAGATTAGATCCTAGGAATCTATTTTGCCCTTGCATTAGACTACATGGGTAGCCTGGTTTCTTCTCTATGTAAAAAGCTGACCAGGTAAAAGGGATAAGTTTAACCTAAAGTTGTTAGAAGTCTCTTTCATATTTATGATCCGATAGTAGTCATATCATTTGTTCAGAGGAATGAGTTTGGGCAATTGCTTAAAGATGTACCTACATATACATAATGTGTGATTTTAATCAGAATTAGCACATGCCTTTTTATAGTCACATAACTTCCAATGTCTTTGAATAAGAATGAAAAGGATCCTTTGTTAAATAGCACATTCCACATAAAACAACTTAACCTCCAACTACTTTTTAAAAAATGTCATCTACATATCTGGCACATCCTAAACATGTCTTTAAGAATATGTTTACTTTCTTCTAATGTATCATTTTGCTTTATTCTAACTACATTTCATTGAAATACTTATCAACATTCCATTTTTCAGGTGAAGAATCTAGACTTGTCCACCGACACATGGTTTTCACTATCTGCTGATCTGATCATTGGCTTCACAGATATTTGAGCCTGAGCTTGCTGCCATTCTACTTGGTGGACACAAAGGGTTTCCCACCTGAGATGGATAGTGCCAACAATCTTACACATAAAGATATGTGACACAGGTCTTAGTAGCATATGAGATTCCAATGTAGAACAGCAAAGTGTATAATAGGCTGCTCCTGTAGTCTGTCTCCTTTGAAACTAGCCTTCCCTTGAATATGAACTAGACCCAGTAAATAACTTTTAACAACTAAAATATGGAAAAAAATGGTGGCATGTCACTTTTGAGACTCAGTTAAGGCACTTTAGATTTAGATAAGCAGATTCAGACACCGAGCCAATGCTATGATAAGAGAATAATACCTTCATGGCACTCTCAAAAATTATTTTTGGGAAAGAGTTATAACCTACAGTGACACCATAATTGACTGAAGTAAAGCAAAAGACAAAATATACATATGAGGCTGTGTTAGAGTGGTGGGCCATAAGGAAGGGTAATGTGAACTCCCAAAGAATATGACTAGTTCATTCTATCCTTGAGGGTTTACACACACAAAGAAACTGAGTAATCAATACAAAATATTAGGAAATGAATAAAGGGATGGTATAGTGTGTCTGACATATGCATATATGTTGTGTTTTATTATTAATCTTTATATCAGTGAACCCTAAGAGGTAGATGTTATTTAATACACATAGATGGATAGACAGGCAATCAGATGTCCCATGTCTCAGTATAAAGACAGAGTCAAGATCTGATGTATAATTGCGTGGCTTCAAAGTATACATACTTTCAATTGCACGTTTGAATCTTATAGCGTACCCTTTTTCTTACATCCACAGAAAAGTTGAATCATTGAACCACTATGGATTCTACTGCTCAACTCTAGAAAATAGATGACTTGATTTTTTTTCTTATAGGGGAAAAAAGGCTCCATATTCTCATAAAAAAACATGTTTCTGACTAAAGTTAGCAGTGTGTATATAATGGGGAAATAAATGGGTAGTGAACAGATAAAGGCACAGCTGTTATTACTTCATTAATATAGCCTTGAGCTGCATCTGCTGGTAAGTTAAATGCTATTTTCTTTCTCAAAAGCTGATAAACTAAGTTAGCATACTACCATTTGTTTTTTGAAGTATCCATATCTGAGGTACTAAGCTATTTCATTCACAATAAGTACTTGGCTTTAAAATCCTCCATCAATTGCTCTGACAGCAGGACCCATTGTGCCCAGAACCAATGATCATACAGACTGCATTTGCCTTGTTAAACAACCATAGCTGGCAAAAGATAATTCCGAAACAGCTTAGTATTAATTTTGCCTAATTCTCATGTAACAAGTGGGGTTCCCCCTGAGATACAGAAATCACTCTGATGCCTCTGCTCTCCTCATTAATTCTGCTTATCTTTTTTTAAATTCTGTTTATCTTATGAGACAACAAATTTAAATTCAACCTTTATAGATACTGGAGTATAAGACAGTAATGGATCACTATGGATAGACCCTTAACTGAGCCCATGGCCATGTAGCTATGGTTGTCAAGTAAAATGTTCAACACTGAGTTATGTGAATTTGATGTAAACACTTTTATATAGATACCCCTCATGCGAGACATGAAATATGCCTACACTAAATGATTATTTGTTGTATATTGGAAATTCAACTTTAAATGGGTGTCCTGAAATTTTATTTGCTTAAACTGGCAGATCTACCCATGATATAGCTTCTACAGCTAAGACCCTAGTGCAGTATGTTTATGTCCTGGTTCAATATGCTTGGAACCAAGCACAGAATAAGGCAAGGGAATATTATTATATTTGGATAAAACCCACCATCATCTATGGGGATAACTTGGGTTTTGCAGATATTTTGATTTGCATTATAATTCACCTTTACTATTTATCAGTGGAACATGTTCCTTTCCCTTCCAAAGGCCTTTGGGTACACATTGAACAATAATCATCTACTAGGTTTCTAAAAAGACAAACTTTTTTGGTCTTCCTTTTTCATTAATAGCAGCCTTGAGAACACATAGTCCAAACATGAATACAGTGCTTTTGAATACTTACAAAGTATACTTAGGACACTCAAATGGATGTAGAATCAGTTTTTCCCAGATCAAAAACTTAACCATTTAGATAATGGTGAGTTAGCCAAAACCTAAAGTGGATGAAAAGCTACTGAGGAGTGAATGTGCCTTCCAGTGAGGCCATGTCAATGGATAAGTGAAGATTACTCGACTTCACCTGTTCCCAGTCCTATTGGAAAGGTCAACACCGAATACATTAATAACCAGGATTCCTAAGTGACCTAACTTGAAGCTACAACTTTGAGAATTCCTCATTTTTAGAGGAATGCCATTTTTATTTCACTGATTAAACAGGGAAAGTCTCCACAAAAAGTACTAGTATTTGAGAGTCGATTCAGAACTAACCCCTGTGATCTTGTTTCATTAATGCTTTATTTACACTTTTTATATTTAATCATATAAGCAAATTAAGAGTTATTAAAAAGCATACAATATTTAAATTCATTTTAAACATGTTGATACAAGAAATATGGAGCTTTTCTGCTAATTATTGGGCTGGAGATGCAGCAATGAACAGTGCTACTATCATAGAACTTATTTTCTAGTGAGAAAGTGAGAAGAATGATAAGAATTGAATAAATAAACCAGATAGCAATAAACACAGTGGAGGAAACAAAAGATGCTGATCTGATTGAAACAGAAAACATATAGACTCGAGTGTCAGGAAAAGTATTTTGGAGAGTGTAATTCATCCCAGCATGGTAGTGCATGCCTATAATCCCAGCAGCTCAGGAAGCTGAGGCAGGAGGATAGTGGGTTCAAAGCCAGTCTCAGCAACTTAGCAAGGCCCTAAGCAACTCAGTGAAACCCTGTCTCTAAATAAAATACAAAGTAGGGCTGAGGATGTGGCTCAGTGGTTAAGCGCTCCCAAGTTCAATTCCCTGTATACACCCCCTAAAAAAAGAGAAAGAAAGTGTAATTCAACTGCATTCTTTATGAGGAAAACCAACCCATATGCCGATAAGTAAGATAGATAAAATTGAGGGTGGAGCTAGTGCAAAAGCCCTGGTGTAGATAGAACAAGGAAAGTGATGTGGCAGAAGCAGTCAGAAGGAAGGAAGAGTCACATCATGGAGGTCTTGGCATGGCAGTGTTTAGTGTCTGGATTTCATTATCCACTATTTTTTTTTTTGCAGGAAAATGACATGATCTTATTTACATTTTAAATAAAATGTTAAATGCAATTTAAATTATTATGTGCATTTTTTTTGCTAATGAGAATCAATATTTTCACATTGCCTTTCTCAATTCCTGTTTAACATCTCCACTAGGATGTTCCACTTCTGCTGGTCGAAATAACCTTTCCTTAGAGACCCGTTCAGGGGCCACCTTGTGGGAGGCTGAACCTCAACCGGCTGTTTCCCCAAGCACTCTTCCCTCAGCTTTCTCTGCATCTGACACATCCTATATGAAAATTCGCCTTCACAATATCTACAGTGTTGCTCAAAGAGAATTTGATGAAATTTCAAGTAAAATCCTGAGCATGTCCCATTAACTGGCATTCTGCCTGCAGTCAAACACTAAACTCAGCTGTTGACAGAATAAACTGTTTAAGAGAAATCTGCGCACTTCCCTGTTTGAAACCTCAGAACATTTTCTTTTGCAACAAGATAAAATTATGCTTTTTGGGGAAGGCAGACAGGGTCACTGTAATCTGTTCTGACCTCTTGATTGACTACATCAACTGCCATTCTTTTTCATGTCTGTGATGTTTATCCAATTACCTGGCACCTTTCACTATTTTCCAAAACCCCTGTTACTCTTCCATCTTTATTTACTTTTGTTCTTCTTTTTCCCATTTCTTTATATTTCTTTTCCTTGTCACCGAATTGTAGGAATATTTTAAAATTTTTTCTCATGTCTTCAGATGTACCCAGTCATTCTGAAGACATCTAAGAGATCATTCTTTTGTGTTTCTTTTATCGGGAGATTTATCTAAACACTAGGTCTATGAAACATGCTTTCCTGGACAAATGATTTTTAAAATGTTGCCTTCCACGGACTTCTCCTTGAGATTCACAAGTGGACAGCTGCATACCAAAGGTTTGGGACCATTGTGCAATAGAATTGTAGAGCCTGGTCTTTCCCACATGCATGTGGACCCAAACCCTATTTATGTGCATGTGTGTAAAACATGCCAAGCAAGGCTCCTTGGTTCACGATAGATTCGTGTTCCACTGAACTCATTATAAACCAAGAATGTTTTGTTGGAACTGTACAAAAGTCTATAGTACCTGTTGGCTCAGTAACATAGTGCATTGTACATAGTGCACAGTGACTCAGTGAACACCATAGATTATATGTTATTGACCTCCACAATAAGTGGATGACTGGGAGCCGAGGGTCTCTTTAGCAGCCCAACATCACAAGAGTATATTAATGTATATCGTTAGTTTGGAAAAGGTCAAAATTCAAAATTTAAAGTATGGCTCCTACCAACCATCTGTATTAGCATCCTACATGTTTAGAAAACTCTCTTCTTTTGTAAAACAAAACTTTGATGAAAGTATTTTTTTCCACTAAATTGTATTAATTGTTTTACTTGTCTGTCCAAACACTGAATTGTGAACTTCTTGAATATTTTCCTTACTTAATTAATATAGTTCTAGCCTGACATGGCCCCATCTCTCATAGGAGGTCCCCACATTCTTACTGGATGAACCATCGTGAGCAGGCTCTCAGCTTAGGAAGAAAACCAGTATCATTTTAAATTTGTGACATCTTCAGCTGTTCCATTTTTTCCCACTTCTCTCTACAGATTCACCCTGGCTTCTGAATCAATTGCCAGAAAGAACTGGATATAGAAGACCATCTATTTTTTTTAAACTTTGAAGAGAATTACTTTCTTATGACAATCTGAATATTATCACTGCTTTTTTTCCTCTCCTTTTTTCTAATATGTTCCAGATATATGGAATCTATTACCAATTCATGTATACTTTTTAGATATTTGGCATTTGTACATAGTCTACTTGATACTGATTAGTATATCAGATTCATTTGTATCTGATCTGACAATCCCTCAATTCAATTCTTTCTATAAGATATTAATTATCTTTTATAAATAAGAAAGTACCCCTTATAAAAACTTCAATAATTTGATGAGTATTTAAGCTATTTCCTTATTTATGCCATTAATAAAAAGCATTGCCCTTGAAACAACCAGAAACTCCACTCATTCAAATAGAATTGATCATCATTCAAATAGAATTTTTTGTTCCAAATCCACCTGAAATTGAGTTGATGTAAAGCCTGTTTTACTACATTACACAAGAAATTCATGAGAATCTAACGTCTCACTGAAGTCCATGTATTTACTATCATAAAGAAACTTCCAATCTAGTTGTTCAGCATCTTTGTGAAGAATGGTACATTATTCTAGCAAAGGTATGCTGGATCTTTATTAGCTTTCAGTGAACTAAACTGCTATTTCTAATATTTAAAAACACACACTTTCCTCAGTGTCTACAAAAGAAAATGTATTAACTGATTCTGAAATCTTATCTATACATTCATTCATAGTAATGTTCATTTTGCCATTTGTAAAAATTATAATTAAGATGTGTACCTATTTTAAAAAATGTATCATCTTGTTGTAGCCTTTCCTCAAGAAAGATCACTGTTGAGTGCCGCTGGGGAATAAAAGCCTGACACATCCATATCCTCTGTTAGATGATATTTGCCAAAAGGAATAGTGAGCTGAATCATCTCTCCATTGACTTTCCAAGTTAGTCACTTACGCAGTCTGTACTCATTAAGGAATATTCAAATATAACATAACTTCTATTGATTATCCCACAGGAGAGACTAGGATGACAGATGACAGGAGCCTTTTTGTACACATGGTTGAAGCATTATACTAAAAAATGAGGACTAGTTACAGAACTCTATTAACAACTGAATTACTGCCAGGATACAAACTCTGCATTACAATTAAGCCTTCCTTGTGAGACATGCTTAGCAGTCAGTCACCTATGGAATTCAAGAGCACAGGCATTCAGGAGACAGATTTGGATTCACATCCTATGTCTGCTATTTTCTTGCAAATTGGATATTTCAACTAAATAGACCTCAAGTTTTGTCACTTATAAGAATATAAATAGTTCTACTTCATACAGTCTTTTGAAAATTCAATAGATCATGTAACTTTTCTGGAACATGTCAAGCATTCAGAAATGTCAACTTGTTTTTCTCTAACACATAATTTTTCACGTAGTTCAACATAGCAAATAACACATATGCAAAACTAAACAAATACTGTTTGTCACACCCCACCCACAAACACACATATAAAATACTTATCCATAGAGTCTCATTTAATTTCATTAAAAATGATATATTCAAATGAAAAAAAAAGGATTTTTTTGTTGTTAAAAATAAGTCTGGTTCAGAGATTTCAGTTAAGGGGAAAAAGATCTTCACTTCAGTATTTTAAGTCCAATTCATAAATTAGAACAGAAACTTGAATTCACTTGACGGATTCATGAACTTGTTAAAGAAAAAAACATACCAATCCATCTAAGATATTCAGGGTAAGATTAAGGAAAATATTACCACTTATTATCACCTAAAAAGAATTGCACACATGGTCACCTCTCAAGAGATTATTGCTCATTAAAATATACTATTTTTTTTTACAAGGGGATGGAGGGATAATTAATATCTGGCCAAGCTGAAATGGTAACTATCAGTTATGAAAAATGTAAATAAATTTCACACCAAGTAGGCCTTTATCATGAAGTCAGTGTCTTTTTTCTAGTTAAAAATATAATAAACAGACTGAATTACAAAATTTTATTAAGAATCTGAATATCTACATTTCCTATGCTCTTTTTTTAAAAAAAAGTACACTAGATCTTGCTGAGACACTAAATATGCTATCCTAAAAGCAATGTCATATCATAAATAAGACATTTAATTGACAGTGTTCATTTCATATTTCCTGATGAGAATGGAGGAAATTTGCATGAAATATACCTCATATACTATTCAACTCTCACTGTGTTTTATTTTTAATGTTTTAAAATGCCTCTGTATCTGCTTTTCCATAAATATCTTTGATGTCTACAATGTTCAATGTATCAGGGCATTGACAGAAAAACAGCAGCATAACAAATATTTCCAATGGACAGAGGAGGGACGTTCTGTGATTGAGCACCTGACACAGTAGTTAGATATTCCTCCAGTGTGAAAGCCCTCTTCATAACATTGTGCCTTCCAAGCATGGCCATGCCTGTCTGCCCTTTATCCAACTGTCTCATCTGTAGGACTGGCTGGAATTCTCACATAACCGAATGAGTATTTGAGTTTAAAATAAGTTTACATATTCTATCTTGATCTATTCACACTCTGAGGGAAAGTTAGAACATCTGATCTTAAAATTTTCTATTTTCACTCATGCATGAGTTATGAATTTCCTGGTAATATGCTTAGTATCAACTCTTTTTATAAACATTTTTTACAAGTGTAATTCTAGGTCTTGTATGGATTTCCAAATTTCTGCCCTAATTATGTCAGCTTTAGTCTTTAACTGACATTGTATTTCAGATCAGTGTTTGTTGAAATTTCCATAGTACAAATCCCAAAACATTATTTAAAAAACTCATGAATATAATTAATGAAAAATTCTTCTGCATGTTGACTGTTCTGCAGAAATTGGGTTTGGCATGGCTTATTCAATAGGATAATTATTCCTTAAACTTAACAAATCGACTCAGAAAAGATATTTGGCTAATTGTTTTTGCGGAAGTTGATATCCTGTCTTCAGTTCTAAAGTGATGACCCTGAAGAAATCACAGACTCAGAGAAAGTGAAAAATCAAGGTTCACCCTAGTATGGAAGTGATATGGGGCAATGAATTGGCAATGTGGCATCACTTGGAACAGCTTATCCATTTTGGCTGATATTCAAATATCTCATCTCTCACAATGGTGTCCTCAAACTTTGCAAATGCATTTTTTGTTGTTGTTTTGTAAATTTTTACAATTAAAATATTTTAAGAGCATTTATTTATTTATTTATTTATTTATTTTATTGGTTGTTCACAACATTACAAAGCTCTTGACATATCATATTTCATACATTAGATTGAAGTGGGTTATGAACCCCCAATTTTACCCCAAATGCAGATTGCAGAATCACATCAGTTACACATCCACAATTTTACGTAATGCCCTATTAGTAATTGTAGTATTCTGCTACCTTTCCTATCCCCTACTATCCCCCTCCCCTTCCCTCACATCTTCTCTCTCTACCCCATCTACTGTAATTCATTTCTCTCCTTGTTTATTTTCCCATTCCCCTCACAACCTCTTATATGTAATTTTGTATAGCAGTGAGGGTCTCCCTTCATTTCCATGCAATTTCCCTTTTCTCTCCCTTTCCCTCCCATCTCATGTCTCTGTTTAATGTTAATCTTTTCTTCCTGCTCTTCCCCCCTGCTCTGTTCATATTGTTCTCATTATATCAAAGAAGACATTTGGTATTTGTTTTTTAGGGATTGGCTAGCTTCACGAAGCATAATCTGCTCTAGTGCCGGTCCATTTCCTTGCAAATTCCATGATTTTGTCATTTTTAAGTGCTGTGTAATATTCCATGGTGTATAAATGCCACATTTTTTTTTATCCATTCATCTATTGAAGGGCATCTGGGTTGGCTCCACAGTCTAGCTATTGTGAATTGTGCTGTTATGAACATCGATGTGGCAGTATCCCTGTAGCATGCTCTTTTAAGGTCTTCAGGGAATAGTCCGAGAAGGGCAATAGCAGGGTCAAAAGGTGGTTCCATTCCCAGCTTTCCCAGGAATCTCCATACTGCTTTCCAAATTGGCCGCACCAATTTGCAGTCCCACCAGCAATGTACAAGAGTACCCTCGCCAGGATTTGTTGTTTGACTTCATAGTGGCTGCCAATCTTACTGGAGTGAGATGGTATCTTAGGGTGGTTTTGATTTACACTTCTCTGACTGCTAGAGATGGTGAGCATTTTTTCATGTACTTGTTGATTGATTGTAAATCCTCCTCTGAGAAGTGTCTGTTCAGGTCCTTGGCCCATTTGTTGATTGGGTTATTTGTTTACTTATTGTCTAATTGTTTGAGTTCTTTGTATACTCTGGATATTAGGGCTCTATCTGAAGTGTGTGGAGTAAAAATTTGTTCCCAGGATGTAGGCTCCCTATTTACCTCTCTTATTGTTTCTCTTGCTGAGAAAAAACTTTTTAGTTTAAGTAAGTCCCATTTGTTGATTCTTGTTGTTAACTCTTGTGCTATGGGTGTCCTATTAAGGAATTTGGAGCCCGACCCCACAATATGTAGATCAGAGCCAACTTTTTCTTCTATCAGATGCAGAGTCTCTGATTTGATATCAAGCTCCTTGATCCATTTTGAGTTAACTTTTGTGCATGGTGAGGGAAAGGTATTCAGTTTCATTTTGTTGAATATGGATTTCCAGTTTTCCCAACACCATTTGTTGAAGATGCTATCCTTCCTCCATTGTATGCTTTTAGCCCCTTTATCAAATATAAGATAGTTGTAACTTTGTGGATTAGTCTCTGTGACCTCTATTCTATACCATTGGTCCACCCGCCTGTTTTGGTACCAGTACCATGCTGTTTTTGTCACTATTGCTTTGTAATATAGTTTGAAATCTGGTATCGCTATACCACCTGATTCACACTTCCTGCTTAGAATTGCTTTTGCTATTCTGGGTCTTTTATTTTTCCATATGAATTTCATGATTGCTTTATCTATTTCTACAAGACATGCAGTTGGGATTCTGATTGGCATTGCATTAAACCTATAGAGAACTTTTGGTAATATCGCCATTTTGATAATGTTAGTTCTGCCTATCCATGAACAGGGTATATTTTTCATCTTCTAAGATCTTCTTCTACTTCTCTCTTTAGGGTTCTGTAATTTTCATTGTATAAGTCTTTCACCTCTTTTGTTAGGTTGATTCCCAAGTATTTTATTTTTTTTGAGGATATTGTGAATGGAGTGGTTGTCCTCATTTCCGTTTCAGAAGTTTTGTCGCTGATATACAGAAATGCCTTTGATTTATGCGTGTTGATTTTATATCCTGCCACTTTGCTGAATTCATTTATTAGTTCTAGTAGTTTCTTTGTAGACCCTTTTGGGTCTTCTAGGTATAGAATCATGTTATCTGCAAATAGTGATAATTTAAGTTCTTCTTTTCCTATTTTTATGCCTTTAATTTCTTTTGTCTGTCTAATTGCTCTGGCCAGTGTTTCAAGAACTATATTGAATAGAAGTGGTGATAGAGGGCATCCCTGTCTTGTTCCAGATTTTAGAGGGAATGCCTTTAACTTTTGTCCATTCAGAATGATGCTAGCCTGAGGCTTAGCATAGATAGCTTTTACAATGTCAAGGTAAGTTCCTATTATCCCTAGTTTTTCTAGAGTTTTGAACATAAAGGGATGCTGTACTTTGTCGAATGCTTTCTCTGCATCTATCGAGATGATCATATGGTTCTTATCTTTAAGTCTATTGATGTGGTGAATAACATTTATTGATTTCCGTATGTTGAACCATCCTTGCATCCCAGGGATGAATCCTACTTGATCATGGTGCACAATTTTTTTGATGTGTTTTTGTATTCGATTCACCAGAATTTTATTGAGGATTTTTGCATCTAGGTTCATTAGAGGTATTGGTCTGTAGTTTTCTTTCTTTGAGGTGTCTTTGTCTGGTTTCGGAATCAGGGTGATGTTGGCCTCATAGAATGAATTTGGAAGAGCTCCCTCTTTTTCTATTTCCTGAAATAACTTGAAAAGTATTGGTACTAATTCTTCTTTAAAGGTTTTGTAAAACTCTGCTCTATACCCATCTGGTCCTGGGCTTTTCTTGGTTGGTAGTCTTTTGATGGTTTCTTCAATTTCATCCATTGATATTGGTCTGTTCAAATTGTGTGTATCCTCCTGACTCAGTCTGGGCAAATCATATGACTTAAGAAATTTATCGATGTCTTCACTATCCTCTATTTTATTGGAATATAGGTTTTCAAGATAATTTCTAATTGTCTTCTGTATTTCTGTAGCATCTGTTGTGATATTGCCTTTTTCATCCCGTATGTTAGTAATTTGAGTTCTCTCTCTTCTTCTCTTTGTTACCATGGCTAAAGGTCTGTCGATCTTGTTTATTTTTTTTGAAGAACCAACTTTTAGTTTTGTTAATTTTTTCAATAGTTTCTTTTGTTTCAATTTCATTGATTTCTGCTCTGATTTTAATTATTTCTAGCCTTCTGCTACACTTGCTGTTGTTTTGCTCTTCCTTTTCAAGGGCTTTGAGATGAAGTGTGAGCTCATTTATTTGTTGTTTTTTTCTTTTTTTGAGGAATGACCCCCAGGCGATGGATTTTCCTCTTAAAACTGCTTTCATTGTGTCCCATAGATTCCGATATGTTGTGTCTGTATTTTCATTTATCTCTAAGAATTTTTTGATTCCCTCCTTTATGTCTTCTGTAACCCATTGATCATTCAGTAACATATGTTCATTTTCCATATGATGTAGGATTTTTCCTTCCTTCTTTTATCATTGATTTCCAGTTTCATTGCATTATGATCAGATAAAATGCGTGGTATTATCTCCACCCTTTTATATTTACTGAGGATTGCCCTATGGCATAATATATGGTCAATTTTTGAGAAGGATCCATGTGCTGCTGAGAAAAAAGTATATCCATTTGATGATGGTTGATATATTCTGTATATGTCAGGTAAGTCTAGGTTATTGATTGTGGTATTGAGTTCTATAGTTTCTTTATTCAACTTTTGTTTGGAGGATCTGTCCAATGGTGAGATAGGTGTGTTGAACTCACCCATAATTATTGTGTTGTGGTCTATTTGATTCTTGAACTTGAGGAGAATTTGTGTTATGAATGTCACAGCACCATTATTTGGTGCATAAATATTGATAATTGTTATGTCTTGTTGGTGAATGGTTCCTTTTAACAGTATATAATGTCCTTCCTTATCCCTTTTGATTAACTTAGTCTTGAAGTCGATTTTATTTGATATGAGGATGGCCACCCCTGCTTGCTTACAAGGACCATGTGCATGGTATATTTTTTTCCCATCCTTTCACCTTCAGCCTGTGTATGTCTTTTCCAATCAGATGTGTCTCCTGGAGGCAGCATATTGTTGGATTTGTTTTTTTAATCCATGATACCAGCCTATGTCGCTTTATTGGAGAGTTTAAGCCATTAACATTCAGAGTTACTATTGATATATGGTTTGTACTTCTAGCCATATTTGATTATTTATCCTTTTTAAAAAAAAATTTAGTTTGTTGCTCCATGATTATCGTTCCCCTCGCCCTCTGTCTTTACTGAGGCACTTCCCACTGATGGTTTTGGTTATTGTTTTTCATTTCTTACTCGTGTAGTGTTTTTCTCAAAATGCTTTGCAATGCTGGTTTTCAGGCTGCAAATTCTTTTAACTTTTGTTTATCATGAAAGATTCTTATTTCGTTGTCATACCTGAAGCTTAATTTTGCTGGATACAGAATTCTTGGTTGGCATCCATTGTCTTTCAGTGTTTGAAATACATTGTTCCATGACCTTCTTGCTTTCAGTGTCTCTGATGAAAAATGCGTTGTTAACCTTATTGGTTTACCCCTGATTGTTATCTGCCTCTTTTCTCTTGTAGCTTTTAATATTTTCTCTTTGTTCTGTATATTGGATATCTTCATAACAATGTGTCTTGGCATTGGTCTACTGTGATTTTGTGTGCTCGGTGTCCTGTATGCATCTTCAATTTGTATATCTGTTTCCTTTTTTATTTCTGGAAAGTTTTCTGTAATTATTTCATTCAGCAGGTTACTCATTCCCTTGGTTTGAATCTCTGTACCTTCTTCTATCCCGATGACTCGTAAGTTTGATTTTCTTATGTTATCCCATAACTCTTGGATGTTTTTCTCGTGATTTTTTTTTACCAGCCTGAGTTGGCTAGACTCTTTTCAAGATGATATATTTTGTCTTCATTATCTGATGTTCTGGTTTCTACTTGCTCCCCTCTGTTAGTGATACTCTCAATTGAGTTTTTAATTTTTAATTTGGTTTATCGTTTCCTTCATTTCTAGGATTATTGTTTGATTATTTTTTATAATCTCTGTCTCCTGATAAAGATGCTTAACTTCTTCTTTTATCTCTTTATGTAATTCATTCTCAATGTGTTCTTTCGTTGCTTGAATTTGCTGTCTCGTATTCTCTTTAAGGTTCCATTCCATCTGTCTAACGTGTTCCTTGAGTTCTTTATATGACCATTTTTCTGATGACTCTAGGTCCTCCTGAATATTTAGGCTGTCCTTCATTGTTTGTACTCCTTTTCTTCCTTACATTTTTAAGCTGCTCATGTTACTTCTTGTTCTGTTTGACTGCTGAGTTACTGTTTACTCCTATAAATTTATTTGATGCTTGGGAGGAAAGGTATTAGAAGTGAAGGGAAGAAGTCACTAAAGAGAATGAGAGTAAGCAGGTAGAATTCAAGGAAGGGGGAATAAGAAAATTGAAAAGAAATGAAAAGACAAAAGAAGAAAAAAATAGGAAGTAAAAAAGGAAAAAAAATTAAAAAAATACTAATGATTAAAAAAATAAAAATTGAAATTAGAAGAAAAAACATTGAAAAAAATTTAAAAAAACAAGAAAGAAAAATGAAAATGAAAGAAAAAACCCAAATCAAAAAAAATAATAATAATAACAATAAATGCAGTCTTAGAGTTTGATTAACTTCTCTTCCAGTAGGTGGCGCTGTGCCCTCCAGGCCAAGTTTCTCCTGTCAACAGGCGGGAACCAATCACTGTGCAGCAGCTCCTCCTCCCAGACTGTGCGAGTCTCCAATCCTGAGTGCCTAGGGCCTCCTCTTATGTCTAGTCACTTCCCCACTTTTCCTCTAGCCAGGCCCCTCTCACGGGTGTCGCTCACAATACTGGCTACACTCCAGGTCTGCTGCTCCCGGGAGCCCTGTTTTCATGGGCACACTCTCCCTCTCTGCCCTTCCCTCAGACCCTAAGTTTGTAGAGCTTGGGGCTGAGAATCCCCAGTGAATTTTACTTGCCCTCCGGTAGCCACGCCCCCGGTAGCTGGTGCAAGAGACCTCAGGTGTCAGCCCTGGTGGAAGCAGTAGCTGGGAGTTTCGCGCCGCGGGTCCTGCGCCATGTCTGATTCCCTCGGTCTGGCTATCTCGCTCACGGGAGAGCTGGGAGGGGCCCTTAAGGTTTCCCCTATGTGTGGAGAGGGAAGGCTAGGGGATTACACACCTGTAGCCGCAGGTTTCAATGAAGTTATCTCCTCCGCCGCAGTCTGGTGACGTCAGTTCTCTGCCATGGTGGTATCTCTTGCAAATGGCGACAGTTCGTTTCCCTTTTCGGGGTGACCAATGCAACGGGTGGGTCCTTACTGTCTCTCCCAAGCCCCGTTTCAAACCTGTGGCCACTACCTATGAAGGCTCGGTAGGCATTTCCCTCCGTAGGATCAGAAGGGCTGACCAGTTTTTTCAGCCGGATAGATTAGTGCTGAGTCACAGCTGTTTGTCTGCGGGAAGCAGGCGAACGGGAGCTTGAATTCAGCCGATCCGGGCTCAGTGTGTGTTCTGAGAGGTCCAGAATGATCGCCCCAGATCCACGTCAGCTCAGCATTGCCTAGTGATCCTGAGCAAACAGAATTTAGATTGTTTACAACTCCCTATGCCCGCACAGCTGAAGAGGTCAGAGACTTGATCTCTCGGCGCCAGCTGCCATGTTGGATCCTTTAAGAGCATTTTTAGAACTAACTTATATGTAGCTTTCTTTCTTTTAATCTTAGAGCTCTTGAATTTTGAGGGATGAATAATATTTATCTACACCTTCAATAAAATTATATATCTGGCATATAGTAAGTGCTATAAACATACAGTGACTAAACAATGACTGGATTGTTGAGACATGATTTGGAGTTCACTGATACAAAACAAGAACTTATTAAAACAATATAAAGTGTTTAGCTTTTGCATATGATCAATGTGGGTCACTGAAAGATGTGATTCTACAATCTGTATTTGGGGTAAAAATGGGAGTTCAAAACCCAATTGAGTCAAATGTATGAAAGATGATATATCATGAGCTCTGTAATGTTTTGAACAATCAATAAAAAATTATAAACTTAGGAAAAGATATATATGCTTTAGATCCTTATGTTATAACTCATGTTTCACCTCAAGGAAAAACAAAATTAATATTGTTCTAAGCAAGAAGAGAAAAATTCAGAAGAAAGGTATTCTGGAAGTCATTAAAACAGAAGTATAGAACATGGTTAAATAAGATTTATTGCAAGTATACAAGTTTGTTTCAACTCTGAAAATCTTAATGGTTATACTTTGCATTAATAGGCTAAAAACAACATATTATAATATCAATAATTTAGAAAGAGCATTTGTCAAAATATAACAATCATTTGTGATTAAAAAAAAAAAAAAACTCAGTAAAATAGGAACTCCCTCAACTGAGTGAAGAATATCTACAAAAACTCTGTACCTACATTCTACCTAATGGGGGATAATTAAAGTTTTCTCACTAAGACTAGGCTCAAAAGGATGTCTTCCCTTACCACTACTTTTCAACATCACATTGGAAGGCCTAGTTAATTAAATAAGAAAAGGAAATAAAATACATACAGATTTAGAGGGAAGAAAGGAAACTTTCTTTGCAGATGACATGATCATTAATATAAAAATATGAAAGAATCAATGATAAAAATGCTTCTGAAACTATCAGCCCCTTATAGCCATGTAGCCGACTATCAGGTTAACAGTCTATTATTTTCCTAAATACCAGTAATGAATAAGTAAAATTTGAAATGGAAATAATTGAACCATTTACATTAGTACCTCCCAACCAAATAAAATGCTTAGGTATAAGTTGCACAAAACATATATTAAGATCTTATGAAGAAAACTACAAAACTAATGCAAAAATTTAATTAGTGGAGATATATTTTATAATCACAGGCAGAAAGGATCAATATTGTCAAGTTACTGTTTTTTCCAACTTTATATATAAATTCAATGTAAAATCTCAAAATCTCACAAGTCATTTTGTTAATCTTGTTAAACTGATTGATTCTAAAGATTATAAAGTGGTACAAAAGATCTAGTACAGTTAACATAATACTGATGGACAAGATATGTACCACAACCTGACTTTAAGATTTAGTAAAAATAAACCTACATAAATATAGTCAACTGATCATTGACAAAGGAGCAAGGGAAAAACATAAGGAAAAAACTAGTCTATTCAACAAATGGTGCTGAAACAACATCCACATGAAACAAAAAGATTCCAGGGGTAGACTTTTTCTGCTTCACAAAAAAGTAATTCAAAATGAATCAAAGTCTTCAAGGCAAAATGCAAAACTGTAACACTTTTGGAGTATAACAGGAGAAAATATAGATCATGTAGAGTTTGGCAATGACACTTAACATACAACAATAAAGGTGAGATCTACAGAAGTAAGAATTTATAAGCTTCACTGCCTTTTTCCCATTACCATAGTTCTATAAAACCAAGAATTTGTGCTCTGTGGTATGTACTGCCAAGAGAAGAGAGAAGCCACAGACTGACAGAAAATGTTTGCAAAGGACATATCTGATAAAGAACTGTTATCCAAAATATACAAAGACTTTTAAAACTCAGCAATAAGGAAACAAACCTGTTAAAACTGTGTCAAAACCTCCATGTGCATCTCACCCAAGAAGAAGTGCAGATGGCAAATAAGCTCATGAAAAGATGCTCTATATCATAAGTCATGAGGAAAATGAAAGAATGAGATGCCACTACACAACTATTCCAGTGGCTAAAATCCAGAACATTGATGATATCCAACCCTGGAACGAATGTCAAGCTACAGCAACACTCATTTTTTTTTTTATTACTGGCTGAAATGCAAAATGATATAGATACTCTGAAGGCAGCATGATGATTTCTTTCTTTTAAAACTAAACATATTCTTACCATCTGACCCACAAATCACATTCCTTGGAATACACAAAAGAATTTAAAAACATGTCTATACTTATATTTCCAGATAAAACTTGAAAGCAACCAAGATATCTTTTAGATATCTGTGTTATATTTGGACAATGAAATAGTATTCAGCACAAAAAGTAACGTACTTCAAGCCTTAAAACGCATGGAGGAATCACTAAGTGAAAGAAGTCAACATGAAAAGTTTTGACTCCGACTCTTTCCATTGTGGAAAGGGCAAAAATCATGGTGATTATTAAAAAATCAATGATAGGCAAGGGTTAGGGAATGGAACGATGAACATGGAGGATTTTTAGGATAGTGCAACTACTTTGCATATATAATGGTGTTTACATGTCATTATACATTTGTCCAATCCCATAGAATACATAACGTGTGTGAACCCTATGTGAAACACAGATTTAGATGAGTATGAGTTATTGTTGGTTCATGATCTCCAACAAATGTACCATTCTTGCAGGAAATGTAGGTAATGACTGGGGGGTTGGAAAGAGTGTATATGAGAAAGCTCTGAAATTTTACTCAGTTTTGTTGTGAACATAAAACTGCTATAAAAATAAAATTTATTAAGGCAATTTGTACACATGCATACACATACACACATGGAACTGGCATTGACCTATTGTCAACTTAACAGTAAACTGTGTAAATCTACATTTCTGCTTCCCAGTTAAATTTTTAGCTATTTTTACCTAGAGATGCCTTAATATTTAGTATGATAGAACTTTACCCATAAGAGTTATGTAATCACAAATTGTATCTGAAAATATTTGTTCCTAAAACGACAAGCAGAATTTTAATTATTCAGAGCAAGCTATAAGCATGAACTACTAAGGTCAGTGAAATCATTGTACCCAATAATTTTATAAATCCATTGACCATTCCAAGCAATCCTTTATTAGCTGTCATTATTTACATGCATAATGCACATCCCTTTAATTCTGATGTTTTGTTCAACCCCTTTTCTCCAAAGCAATATCTACTGCTGGAGTCAAACTATCACCAATTCATCTCAAGTCCTCAATATAACCTTGGTCTTGAGAGTTGTACAGATGAACTACACAATAATCTATTATTTTTCCTGTGCCTGTAACTGCATTCCTCTAAGTGAGCTCTACAATAGACCTCAATATATATTTTGGTTACATAGAACTATAAGTTATCATGTCTTCTCAATAAGATGGACACTGCTCCATTTCTTTTAACAATGATAATTAACACTTACACAGCAATTTTCACTTGCTGTAACTGTGGTCATTCTGCTTATAGTATCTGATCTCCTCCAGCCCCACAAATAGCTATGCAGAATCTTCTGTGTTTGTGGTATCCTGCTAAACAACTAAAAGAACTATTATTCTCTGAGCTTGCAATCATCTCAACTCAGAAGGGAAAATTTCTCTGGCCATGAAGCCTAGTGCCCACATTACTTAAAATCACTGTTGATGCTCATACCTTCAGGCCTCTAATCCCTGTTATCATTGCCACATAAGAAGAATGCAAATTGCTTACCCTTCTCAATAGTTTTTACTCTATGGCATCAAACTGTGCCTATAATTTTCTGTAATTTGTGACCCATGACTGTTTTCTTCTCTTCTTCAACTTTTCTTGCTGAAATTGCTTATCTACATTCACCAACACCCCTTTACATTACTAGTCTCTTAGTTCATTTCCTCTAATTGCAATTGAAACCTAAATTTTATCTGAAAAATTTATTTTTCTACCTTTAAAAATTATTCTTTGTCTGTTTCGGTGGCACATGCCTATCATCTTAGTGGCTTGGGAGGCTGTGACAGGAGGATTACAAGTTCAAAGCCAGCCTCAGCAATGATAAGGTGCTATGCAACTCATTGAGAGCCTATCTCTAAATTAAATACAAAATAGAAGTGGGGATATGGCTCAGTGGCCAAGGGCCCCCGAGTTCAATTCCTGGTATCCCCCAAAAATATTTTTTGGTACTGAAGATTTAATCCAGAGGTGCTTTACCACTGAGTGACACCCCCACTCCAGCCATTTTTCTTCTTATTTTCAGACAAGGTCTTGCTAACTGTTTAGAGCCTAAGCTGCTGAGGCTGGCCTCAAACTTGTAATCCTCCTGCCTCAGCCTTTTGAGTGGCTAGGATGACAGGCTCTTTTGAAAAATCTTGTTAATTTAAAATTTATATCATTGATACTATGGTGAAGATTACTAAAAATCCATTTTTTCTTTTCTCTTATAGTCACTAAGCATCCAATTCTCAGCTACTCTTGCAATAAGATGTGGATATATTATTAAGGTATAGATAATAGAATGCTAATTTTAAAAAAATGTGATGTGAGCCCTTTTAGACCAAGTCTCTTATGGAATTGATGTGCATCCACTGTTTTCTTCACTTGTCTACTGGCTAGATACAGATGAGAAGTAACCTATTGTTATTGAAACCCAACAATTAGAAGGAAACTTGGATCCTCGATTCAGTACTTGGAAGAAAGCTAATCATCTGCCAACCAGGAATACCTGCCGTGGACAGGGAAAAATAGTAGCAGTAAACAAATTGCTATTGTGATTGAACCATTAAAATCGTGGGCTCTCCCTTTTGAAGCAACTGGTATTGCCCTTGTCTGCATGTAACAAACCCTTCTCATTGCCATCTTTTGACTCTGGTATAGTCCATCACATTTACTGGAGACTGTGACACAGAATAAGCAATTTTTATCCCTATTTAACCCTAATGTCATCAAGAGCAACTCTACTTGACAACCTATCACAAACCATTGCCCTCTCACATCCTTGACCTCTAATTTCAAATTGTTTCCTCCTCAACCTCAACTTCATTATTCACCTTCAAAACAGTTTGGAAACTGTCAACGCCTATAACTCCTCTTTCTTCAAAATCATTAATCAAATTTCCACATTACTACAGTCTCCTACCCATGTCACCAATTTGTTCAAGTAGTTCTGTCATGGCTATTAATTGATTCCATCCTTTCTTCATCGCCTTCCACACCTACCTTACATTCCATGATACTTCATATAAATACTATTCTGATTTTCATTACCTTTCTGAGTTTCAATCACATCTACCCAGTGAAAACCCAAACCTGCAGGAATTTAGCTGTCTGCCTTTCCTGTGGTTTAATATCTAGAAAAAAGAGCACTAATGAACAAGACACAGCATGGAAGACCATGTATAATTATGCAGTCACTAATCTCTAATTAACTTTCAATACATTCAGTACTATAATGACCAAACTGACATCTCCTCTCAAATATGTCAAAGGCAGGCCAAAAGAACATTTCCACAACTCATATAGTTTGCATTTACTACAAATATGTTCTTTCAGTACTATCTCAATAAGTAGCTTACCCCTTAGCTAAATATGCAAACAAAACTTGCAGACATTCTTGATCATCTCCTCCTTACAACTTCCAATGTTAATCCCTTTTCAATACTTGTTGATAGTACTTCCTAACAGTCTATAAATTTCACCCCATATTTCCTGTCATCACATTAGTTCAAAATAATATCAGATTGCCTGGAATAGTTCTTACAATACTTGTAATTTTATTTAAGAATTATTATCTGGTCATTATCTGTGTGCTTACTAGACTGTAAGCTCTGTTCATTTTCATTATTTTTATATGCAGCATTTTGCAATTTTTTCTTTCCTTATAATGACTTGAAAGATATTTGCTGAATAAATGGTAAATGGCAAAATTAATAAAAGTAAATAAATATCATTATTATCACAATTATCATATACATATATGAAGAAAGTAATCATGTAAGAAAAAAAAGCAGAGCATAAAAAACCTGGATCCAAATTTACATCTCTTCAATTTCAGTGACTCCAACTCCTGCGTATATTTTCATTTGTGAACTGTGATGCATATTGAACTTTATGGAAAGCTCTTCTTTTATTAATTATAGTAAAAACTCACATTTATCTGTTTTAATACAATTATCTACATATTCAGAAAATAATGTGCCTTAAAAAGTGCACTGAAAATAGTCTAAAAAGAAATATTTTAGTTTTGTAAATGGAAATGTTTATGAGCTCACACTCCAAATTATGATTGATACCAAAATGTATCCAAAGTATATCATGCTAGAGGAAAAGGGATTAGAGCATAAAATAAGACAAACTGACATTTTAACGGTTGTTTTCTAACATTTATTAATTTTGCCAAGTTGTAGATACTGCACTAATAAATTTATATGTGCTGTAAAATAGAAACCATTATTATCCCAATTTTACAGATAAGAAAATGTAGAATTAGAGGAAACAATCAAAGCCAGGAGTCAAATCTAACTTGTATAGGATTCCAGAAGCACTTAACATTAAATTGTCTTCCAAACAAGTAGTTAAGTCTTTCATTTTGAGTCATTACTTAGTGAAAAATGGACTAAAACTTTTTTTTTTAGTTCTAATAGCATCTGATAATGAGCCATTTTAATTATAATCAGATGGGGAAAGAAAATACTATGTGCATTATAAAACTTAGCCTTTCCAGGATATTTAAGGAGCAAATTGTTTAGTCTTACCCATGAATTCAATCCCCAAGTGATCTGCTACACCAAAGTCAGCATGGGAAGAAAGGAAACAGAAAAAGAGAAAAAGGTTAGAAAGAAATCCACATAAGAAAATCAGTGCTTACAAGACTGACCTTCCAAGGCTAGGAATGTGTCTCAAGTTTAACCATGTTTTTTTTCAGAAATGTAAATTCTAGATATTGATCAACATTTCCCAAAGCCACTGAACTACAGCTTGGAATTTCAGATGGAATAATTATGCATCAGTTACATAGCATACTAAATATAAATCAAGTGAAAAAAAATGGAGAGAGAGAAACTATGTAAATAAAAAAATACCTCACACTAATGTTATTTGCTGAATCTATCATATTCTATGTAGATTAACTACTTGTTCAACATTAACACATTTGGAACTCTGGGATAATAAGATTGACATGACCCTAACTAAGCAATGACAAGATCTTACTAGGTGATCTGCACATCAACAAAACAGGAAGGCTGGACTGAAAAATATAGCTCAGTTGGTAGAGTGCTTGCCTTGTATGCACAAAGCCTTGGGTTAAATCCCCAGCACCAAAAAAAAAAAAAAAAAAAAAAAAAGAAAGTAATGCTATTAGACTTTTTATGATCATTTTTTAATTTGCCTCATGAGGAACCTATTATGGTTAAGACTAAAAATCTTACAAAGTTCACAAAGTTTCAGGCAGATCTTTGGCACAAATCCAGTGCTTTTGACCCTCAAGTCCCAGGACTACTCAACTTGATGGCCCCGTTCTGTTGAAAACAAATGGCAGATGTGTCTACTTCTATTCTCTGTGCTTGTGGATATTTCAACAAACCAAAGTACACCTACGATGAGCAGGTTAATGAAGTGCACTGGGTAGCTACCAACAGACATTCATTTTTACACCTTATTTATTTAAATGGTGCTTGCTTTCTTTTAATCTATTTTGTACTTATTTGCTTTTTATGTTTATCACATTACTTGTTTTCTATTGCAGTAATATTTATCTGAAATAAGTGGGAAAAAGTATTTATGTGACTATTTGCTCCTAAGACAACTGAACATTTTATGAATTCTGTTCAGCAAATAAGCATTTCCATTTTTAAAAAGTAGTCTCCTTTGAATATTTAAATACTTCTCCTGTTTACCACTAGTTCACTTTTAAATTTTTTGTGCTGAAATATGTATGTACCATAAAATTTGCCATCTTCACCATTGTAAGCATATTATCCAGAGGTGTTAACTATATGCACAATGCTTCATGATCACCACCACTATTTTTCCATTGCCCCAGTCAAAAGCTCTGTATCTCTTTTCCCTTGCCTACCACCCCTGGAAATCTCTACTCTACTTTCTGTCTCTGATGAGCTAATATGCCAATAAAAATCTAATTTTTAACTTATTAGATCCTATTTCCATTGAGAAATGTCTGCTTTTATAAAGAAAGATGGTGATTGTTTCTAAAAGATAGATGCAGCCCTTTCTTGGCACAATGTTTTTCAACTGGCTGCTCTCTGCTGATGTGTCCTATGATCAACATCTGGCACATTTTCATGAGCAGGCAGAATCTCATTCTCATTGAGTTCAGAAATCAGTTGAAGATCACAGAGAAAAACCTCTGGTCATTCTTTGCAATAAGTATTCTAATGGAAAAGCAGAAAATGTGCCTTGACTGGAGAGGTGAGGGACTCATAAGCTTGTTCCTGGGAGGGAGAGAATGCAATACAAAAGAATTGGTTTTGTGGAAATACTGACAAGAACATGTTGTGTTCTTGTACAAATTGGAAGCTTTGGGACTCTGTGCACATAAAACTTTGAAGAAATGCTCAAGTTGTAGTATTTAAAAATAAGGATTTGGATGATATTACTTGTTATAAGACCAAAGATAAGGAAGAAAAGAAGACTGAATAAAAGGAAAATTTTATTCAGAAGCAAAAGAACAGGAAAGAAATCAAGAGAGGGCTATTTATAGGAATCAGGGAGCAAAACACCCCAAATACTTGACCACAGACGTTGGTCCATTCAACTGGGTAGTCAAAAAGTCACTAATCTCAGGCTGGTTGAATAAGAACTTTCCAGTGAATCAGAGATGGCTCAACTGACTGCCTATAGCCTGTTTTGCTGGCAAGTGAACTAATGACTATTTTTCATTCTTCCACGACCTTCACCGTTTCACGTCTGTGTATAACAGGACATGGAGAATTGGGATTTTTGTGAATGTGTAGATTATATTAAAAGTGAGCAGTATATTTGATAAATCAGAGGCCAATCTGAACAGCTTATAGGCACATTGAATTCATTATAGTAGCAAAGACATTAACTGGAATGGAAAATTACTCAAACACTGAAAGGTAAAAGTAGACATCTTGAGAAAAAAGAGAACTGCCCTTGTTGTTTTTATTGTTACTGGCACTAAACCCAGGGGCAATGAACAACAGAGCCACTGTTGGGGAATTCTTTTTATTTTTTATTTTGAGAAAGTTGTTTAGGGTCTTCCTAAGTTACTGAGATTGGCTTTGAGCTGGTGATCCCCCTGCCTCAGCCTCACAAGCTGCTGGGATTTCAGGTGTGTGCCACTGCACCCAACCTGTCTTAATATAAAAATTACATGAGGTTATTGGAGCTGTAATGGCTAATGTATAAAAATTACATCTGATTAATGGAGCAAGTTGGCATTTATATTATTGGACATTAAAGGGAAATTATTTACTAAGTTCTATAATGGCTTATTCATGGAAGCTGACATCACTGAACATATAAGTTAATTTGCTAAACACTGTGCTACTATTACAGATTTGAAGACACTGATAGGTTATGGCTCACACAGAAGGATCATGAAAATCCATGAAGAACAGATGACAAAATAAATTAATTTGTTATGTGAATCATACACTGAACACAAACCACAATTTCACAGAACCCTTCACTTGCTATTTTTCAAACCAAAAACCTTCCTGATGATATTCAGGCCAGCAGCACAACTTCAAGAGGAATGAAAGGAGAAGTAATCTTTTATAGTTCTTTTATTCATTTACTAAACAAATTATATGCCAAGAACTGAATCAATACTGGGTTGGAAGAGAAGACACACAACTTAAGCAAAATCCATTTGATTTTCCATACAGCATGCATAGTTTCCACTTTTCAACACACCTTTGGGTTATCTAGCTGTGAATAACATTTACTAAGCACTTATTATGTACTAGGAACTGCTTTAAGTATTATCTCACAGTAACTTATGAGATTGTCACTGCACACACTTTACAGGTGATGAACAGATGTACAGAGAGGTGAACCAACTTTTCCCAGTCCAATATGCTTTTAAGTAGTGGGAACACGATTGAGCCTAAGCATCTTGACTCAACCGCCAATTATACTCAGAGTTCACACATGCCCTCCCTGTGAAAAATCATCTAGTGTTTAGAAAGTCATCAGGTAATTGGCTCTTCAGGGAGGAATAATTTAATCCACTTAAGAGAACAAGTTGTTCTCAAGGATCCTCAGGCACAGTTGAAGCACCACTTAGTTACTTGCTTGGTCCTAGTTCATTGATAAAGTGCCAAAGGAGTCAAACAGGCAAATAGTTACTATTCATTCTTTAGTTACCAAGAAAATTTCTTCATGATGAAGCTGACCTATTTATTGGCACAAAAGCAAATGATTAAAAAGTTTTGTCTGAAAATATTCCAAACATTAATCCAAATAATCTCAAATTTGGCATTATATTTAAAAAAATACCAGCAGCTCTGCTTCAGATATGAAATATTCTTAAGGTGTAGGGACAAATATAACTCATAATAAATATTGTACAACACATAACAGAGTTAGACAAAATGAATATTCCATAATGTCAGAATTTCTGGAATGCTAGAAACTCAAGCCCAAAATTATTCCTTTTTATACTTTTGGATCAAAGTTATATATATATTCACGTGTACTACATGATGCTTTAAAATAAGTTGCATTGTTAAATGGATAGTTTAAGCTAAGAAACATATGCTTACCCCATATATTAGCTTTTTTTGTGTAATGAGAATGCTTAAACTCTACAAATATGAATTGTCAAGTACAATCTGTTGTTATTAACCATGTCACCACATTGTACAACAGATCTTGACTGATTCTACATCTAGCTGAAATTTGAGGTTCTCACATATTTCTGAAGTGTGCAGCATTCAAAACCCATGAGCAATTTAAAACCTGTTCTTTGTCTGCTGATGGATAATGAGAGGCTACCTGAAATTCCCCTAGAGTAGGCAGACTGAGAAAAAGCAAGCAAAAACAATTCTGGACTCAATTCCAAACCCCGTGCGAGGCAGTGCAGGATCAAACAGCAGGAATGTAGCTCTCAGCACCAATTTTGTGTTAAAAGTAACTTAAGGCAACTCTGTCATAGAAGAGTCCCAAATGTGATCATGTAAGCCACTGTTCCAAGGGACGTGGAAAAACATGTTACATGAAAGTCTATAGATCTGTGTCTTACAAGGTTAAAATACTGGCTTACTGTTCAAAGAGCTGCTCCAATGCAAGAAATCCCCCAAAGTCTTCTGCTGTGTGTGCTAGTGAGGTTCCTGCTGGGAGTTCAGGAGGTAGCCTTTCCCAGCTTGAGGTAAATATTTGCATGCTCCTGTAGTACCCTGTGAGCCAGTGATCTGCCGTGCCCGCTCTGGGAACTGCATGCCATAGAAGTGTGGAGCATATCACCCACTCCATTACACAACATGTCAGTTATAAACGGTTTATCTTAATAATGGAACTGAAATCTGCCACTCTGTAGATTCCACCCACAGATCCCTGTCAAATGAATTTTCTCTGGTGACACTTTGGGAAGAAGTCGTCCATCTTTAGAGAGAAGACTTTTAGCTTTAGATGTATAAAGATAGTATGTTGGGTACTGAATATGTGCTGATCTTTAACACCCGAGTTCCTCATTCTCTAGCAGTTTCTAGAATCACTGGAAAGATCTGTAATTGTCTCTGGCTGCAATAGTGGATCCATGTATCCTTCTCCTGAAAGAGATCATAGAGTGATGAGATGTCATTTGTTGAGACATTGTCATGTATGTCCCCACCTGTTACAGCAAAATAGGCAGACTCAGAAGGAGTGAGACAGAGTCCAGGGTTTCTGATGAGGAGAAAATTGAGGACTGGGGATATCCAGCTATTTGAGTCTGAAAAGCAATACATGGGGTTTATAGAGTATGTACTTTTCAAACAGTGAGGGGGTCAAAGAACAGAGAAATAGGGTTTGCAACAGGGTAGAGAACATGTAGCTGTGTTGTTAGAGAGGAGAGACCCTAGGTAGTCTCTAAGAGAATCTGGCAGCAGAGTAGAGAAACAAGCAGAACTGAATCTCTCATGCCTCAAAACCCTTAGAGGGGAAGGTGGGAGGAACAGAGAATTGTCAGAGTGTGAGCGCATTCTTGGAGGGGGAGACATGAAAGTCCTTCTCTAGGTATTGTGCTTGATTCCATAATATATCTTAAAAGAGGAGGGATATTATCATTTCATCCTTCTTATACCTACTTATTGTAAGCATTAGGATACGAATGCAGGTCTGATTCTAAGTTCCATGCTTCTTTCACTAATTTATACCTACCTCTTTAAACATTTTTAAAATTACATAGGACTTTAGAAATTATAAATGGCCATGAATACAATGTAAAAACTAAAAACATGTAATTATAAAAAATTGGTATCTTTTTTAATACCTGATATTTCCTAATTTTCTGTCCCACTTCTTTCTAGTCTCTTTTCTTTACCTGTAAAATAAGCTAAATATCAGTTTTACACAAAGCCACAATGCATCATGTGCCTGTT
Organism: Spermophilus citellus; assembly: GCF_964194105.1. Taxonomy (NCBI): domain Eukaryota; kingdom Metazoa; phylum Chordata; class Mammalia; order Rodentia; family Sciuridae; genus Spermophilus; species Spermophilus citellus. The sequence goes on along the minus strand of NC_138195.1, from coordinate 23,072,134 downwards.
ATAGGACTATCCATGGCCATTTCAGTTCTAGATCTCCCTCACCTCCATCACATTGGAGCTCACATCCTTTTCCACGATTCAGTGTAGGCCATGACATTATTACTGTGGCCAGACTCCCACCAGACAGACCATTGATCACAAATAAAGTGAAAACCTCTTTTGCAGCAAAGCACAAAGCTTCTCTCTCCTTTCTTTGGGCCCGGTGACAGAATATGACCTCTTGATGTTTTCTTTCCATAAGATTTATTGTTGATTTCTGTTGAACACAGATACTTTCATTTTCTAAATAAGAGCGTTCATTTGTATTAAAGGGGACAATGCAGGAAGCCATGGAGACTGGGCCAAGTGTTACTGTACTGCAAACTTCAGATGGGCATTATTTTGTTCCATAGATGAAGTATCAAAAACAGGGTTTCAACTGAGGTTCCTCAGTGACCATTTGCTTAACCAACCCCTCAAAGATGAATCTTGCCTAAAGAGCTTATGGATTTTCTAGGGAAAATATTTTGGAGCATTAAAAATCAACTGTAATTCCATTTTCTGACTAAAGAATTGTGTAAGAATCACCACTGTGTGAAGGAAGAAAACTTCTGTCAAAATCATCTATGCTTTTTTGCTTGAATAACTAATACAGTGGATACGTAGAGGTGAATTGCACTAGGACTTCTTGCTTCTCTGACACAATTAATTACTCTTTTCATGTTTCATCAATTTTCTCACACTTTCATATTTTTTTCACTGGGGATTTCTATACATATTATTTTATATAATCTTAAAATTAGCCTAGAAAGTAGAACTACTGAGCCCTCATTTGACAGCTGAAGAATAAGCTTCTGTGAAAAACCAATGGACTCATTTGTAGACTCCTACATTCTTAGGATGGAAAAATAGCATAAATCTCAGGAAGGAAGGGTACTAGTGTCTATTGTTGTATCACTCCAGACTATCACAGAATCTGATGTTTTGTAGCTCGTCAATGCATATTTCCAGAATGAAAGAAATGCCACCCTTGCCTGCTGCATATGACGTATCCACCTCTTACAGAGCATGCCCAGCCTATCCTCTATCATCACTTAGTATCCACATTGTTTCCAGAAAACTCCTTCAAATCAAATTATATTATCACTTACATAACTAGAGATTATTACCGGAGAAGGCCCAACATATGCATACATATTTTAAATTTATTTTTATTTTCATTTGTTCTAATTAGATATACATGACAGTAGAATGCATTTGGACACATCATATATAAATTGAATATAACTTCTCATTCTTCAGGTTGTACATGTTGTAGAATCACATGGATTGTGTAATTATTTATGCACATAGAGTAATAATGTCTTATCCATTATACTATTCTTTCTACCCCCACACCCCCTCCCCTTCCTTTACTCCCCTCTGCCTAGACCAAAATACCCCTATTTTCCCCATCCCTTTATTGTGAATTACCATCTGCATATCAGAGAAAAAAATTTGGTCTTTGGTTTTGGGGATTGGATTATTTTGCTTAGTATGGCATTCTCCAGCTTCATCCATTTTACCTGCAAATGTCATAATTTCATTCTTCTTTAAGGCTGAGTAATAGTCCATTGTGTATATATACAATATTTTTTTTTAACATTCATATATTGAAGAGCATCTAGGTTCCATATGTTGGCTATTGTGAATTGAGATGCTATAAACATTGATGTGGCTGCATTACTATAGTATGTTTATTTTAAGTCCTTTGGGTATAAAACAAGGAGTATGACAGCTGAGTCAAATGGTGGTTTCATTCCATGTTTTCTGAGGAATCTCTGCACAGCTTTCCATAATGGTTGCACCAATTTGCAGTCCCACCAGCAATGTATGAGCGTATCATTTCCCCCACATCCTCACCAACATTTGTTGTTACTTGTATTCTTGATAATTGCCATTTTGACTAAAGTGAGATGTACTCTTAATTTTGATTTGCATTTCTCTAATTTCTAGAAATGTTGAAAAGTTTTTCATATAGTTGTTTATTTCTTCTTCTGTGAAGTAGCTGTTAAGTTCTTTAGTCAATTCATTGATTGGGTTATTTGATTTTTTGGTGTTGAGTTTCTTGAGTTCTTTATATATTGTGGAGATAGAGCATGAGATGAGATGCATGTGATAAAGATTTTATCCCTTTCTGTAGGCTCTCACTTAAAACATAATTCCTGTGTGTAATTTAAAATTTTCCTGAGTAACTTTAATCACAAAAATGTTAAATATTTCCTTTCAGTTAAAATATTTTATATGCACTATTTAAAGTTTTGCTTCTTTATAACTTCAAACAATTTCATAAACCTTTTTAATAACTGTTACAAGCTCTTTTTTATTCTAATTTTCATCTTCTCTAATGTTAATGAAAATATTGGCTGATATTATGATTATAATAAAATGAGGGCAAGTCCACCCAAAACACAAAGAAACAAAAGGAATTATATGGTAAATACCATCATGAATGTTTATAGCTTCCATATTAACTGATTAAAGTCTTTGTTACCAAATTATATTACTATCATGATTCTAGTCACTCTTAAAAGTGCAAAATTACAATATCTTCACAATGGAAACTGATTCAAGAAATGATTAAAATATTTAAAGAAACATTGCTCTGAGCTACACTAGTACCATGGAGATCTCAGAAAATGGACTCTCCGCTTTCCATCTGCTAAAAACAAAGGAGCCAAACAGATTATCCGAGGAATGTATGTGAGGTAGAGGATGCCTTGTCCAGGACCAACTGTGATACCACAGATCTAGCACAAAATCTGCTTATTAAGAAAAGTGAAAATCCCTGTCAAGAAACTAATGAAGAGCATTCATTCGAAGAGTACAACCTAAGGTCATACCCAGGCAGAGGTATTTTGCTTAGAATTCAGGAGAATGGGCAGCAACCAAAGAAGCTCCATTTGTGATAGATGCAGGGCAAAGGCCATAAACAAGCTCAAGCATTGGAGGCTTGTTCTTAAGTGGTGCCTGATACCATTTGGAAATGGTGTGGAATGACACAAGACCACTATCTTCTTTTTCTTTCTTTTGGGAACTACTCTATGTTGGGTTCATATTCAAGTGGCTAAAAACTGAGTTGTGAAGATCAGGAGTTTTCATTGTTAATGCTCAGTTGGTTTTGATGGTTATATTTTGTTTTTTTGCAAAAGCGTTAACTTGTGTGGAAAGAAAGATTATATTACACATAGTTCTTCTAGTGCAGAAGGTACTTGGCTATTTAGTTTTCCCACAAGAAATCAATGAAAAGAAGAAAACAATGTTTTTTTCCTGCAACTCTCCTAGCATACTGCAGAACATCCCCATAGGCCCAAAGCTCACACATATCATGCATCATTCCACTGGCCTTAGTATCTTTCCCAGCAGAGTCTCATGTCTTCCTCTAACAAATTCTTCCTAACTTTTTAAGATCTAATTCTTCCTGAAGCTATATTTGATTTCCTGAACTGATGCTATCTGTTCCATGTTTCTGTGAATGATAATAGAATCTACATAGCAATAGATTCTTATACCTTGGATTATAATTTATAGCAATATATGTCTTAACTAATTAGTTAAGCTGTGATCTTCTCCTCTGCCCTTCTTCACTCCACCTAGGGCCTTCCAAATAGTAGGTGGCAAATAAATGCTTACTGAATTTTTAAAAAATAATCCCGCAATTGTATTTCTATTTGAAGAAACAGTTTTTTAAAATATTTTCTGAAAGTGAATCATGTTTATAAAGTATAATTCCAAGTTTACACTAATATTTTCACTCAAGCCATAACTATAACTTACTAGATTTTCTGAGTATTTCCAATAGGTTTCTAATAGAACATATACACATGCACACAATCTTAAGTTGCAAAATTTATTCTTCATTGGATTGTAATCACCTGCCAGGAGGTGGGGGAGAAGTCAAGATCTGTCTTTTCCTATTCTAACACTTGGTCAAACCAGGTCTCCATATAGATGGCAATTCATTTAATTTTTTTATATCTTTGGAAAAATATGAAGTGAAGTGTGGAGTGCCACTAGAACTGGAGAAGACACTCCGTGTGGTTTTCACTCCTAGTCATACATGTCAATCATGCCCTCCACTCCTGCACTCAGCTGCTGCCTCTTCTCTATGTATAAACTGAGCAATGTCTGTGGAATGAATGAAAATCCTCAACTCAACAAGCTTTGTGAGGGCTCCACATCTTTGGATAAGCTGCTCTCTCTTTTCATCTTGCAAGACTCAGCCTTCATATTGTCCCAAGCACTATCCTTTTCAAGTTTCTCTTTGAATTCTCTCTTGTGGGGCCCTTTGTCTGGGGATCTCACCTTTTCCTGCAGTCTATACTCTATCTAGCAGGTAGGAACTGCTCAAAGCACCTTTGTCCATTGTTCACACATACAGATGGATAACGAGTATCTAAATCAATTTTTTGAAATGCACATACTCATGTTGTCTACTATTTGGTGTCGTCTTGTTACAAAGATTCAAGAAATCAGAAAACTAGGAAGGAAATGTGGCAGCCATATGGTTTTTATTGTGGATCATGTTTCATTGCTTCATTCTGACAAGATAACACATTTCAACTTTGGGGAAACACCTTAATTTAATATTTAATATTATCATTTGTTTTGTACAAAGCAGTACTGTGGGAATAGTTTCATAGTTTATGATCCTTATGCTGCATATTTCTATTACTAAGTTTTAAAGTCACATTAATTTATACTTATAAGCCCTGGAACACCTGGGAATAATTGATAATGAGCACAACAGAAGACACATTTGGTTTCATTAATGAATTAATTTATTACTTTCACAGGCTTAAAATGTAGCAATAGGATGAAACTTTTCTCCTAAATACATAATCAGTTGAAAATGTTATTTGTCTCATTTAAATGCAAAGAACAATTCTTCTTTTGCTACCTGCTTCCTAAATCCATTAAGCAGTTAATAACGTAAGGACTAATGTAAGCCTTTTTTATTTAATAGAAATAAAGAAATGGAAATTAAACTGGCAGAGCCTTCTCCCAATAATGACTTCCCCCAAAGCAGCTGTATAATTCTTAGTGTAGAAAAATCAAGGGAAGCTTCTTCATTAAAATAGAGGAAACTATTATCTAATAATTAGTTAGGAACTCAGCTGAATCCAGATATTTTGAAGTTCTTACTCTCATCTTGCCACTATCTCCTTCTATAATTGTAAAACTTCCTATACTTATTTTCTAGGTATGTGACTAGAAATAATCACTCTGCTGTCCATGACCTTTTTGAAATGGTCTGCAGATGTCAGAAACTAAATATGGATGAACTTAGAAAAATTCTAATTATACATCACTTACACATTTGCAAGGCAAACAAATAGTCTACAACATTCTTCCTTGAAACAACCATTCACAAGTGAGACATTAGTGTCCATACAACATTCTTTTCACTCATTCTCATAGCATCCTAGTAAATGATGGCATTTCACACATATAGATTCTGAGTTTTAGAGAGTGAGTTTATTTTCTCAAAAATGAGACCTATCTTCTTTCATTAAAGCATGCTGCCGTTACTCACAGAAAACTTTCCACCTTGCATTCTTTGCTCCATAAATATTGATGCTGCAGCCTCAGCTGGCCTCTGCAGTCCTACCTTCCTATTCTCACTCCCATTTTACTATCCCACTCTGCCCATATGAGGTCTCATGAACTTGATTATATAGGCTCACTGCAAACCAAACTAGCCCTGAGCAAAGCTATCTTTTCACACACACTCTCCACTAGAAATTTCCTTTTGTGTAAACTTCTGTATTTATGGACTGTGTTCCATTACACTCAATGACTGTAGCTACTTATTCATTGCCCATCTTCCCCAAATGGCTGTAAACAATTTAATTAAATGACCATTCTTAATTTCTCTTTATATCACAGGCTCGAAGACAGTTCCTGGTGCAGACAAAATATTCAAGTAAATTTAAAAAAAAAAACTATCTAGCCACCTGGACTTTAGAAATTTTAGTCAATGTGATCTCTGTTACAGTAGTTCCCTCTAAACTGTATCCTTTCTTCCATTGTCTCAGGGAAGGGAGGTATTAGCAAAGAAAGAGAAAGTAAGAAGAGAAGGACTTAGAAAATGCTTAGGCTGGAAGAAAATAAAGATGTAAAATTATAAATTTGATTGTATAGATGAAGAGTCAGACTCCCATTGTAGAGGAATTCATTACAATTTTTCTACGTGAAGGGGATAAATGGAAGAGAGACAAAATGCCCAGGAGGAAACCAGTCATGCACTTTTCTGACCTCCAGCTTCAATTATGGGAAGAGAAACAGTTAGCAAGCAGGGTTGACAAATAGGTCTGCCTTGAGCTTGCTAAGTAAAGCCCCAGGAGGAAGGGAGATCAAAGAGCACTCTGTGCCCACTGCTCCCCAAACCCAGCTTTAAACTAGAGGATGTAATGTCTAGATAGTTCAGAGAGATAGGCCTCACGTTTATCAGGGTGGGAAGAAGCAGCAGTCCAGACTAGTGTATCCCTATGTATTTGATTGGCAGCATATCTGGGATTGCTACATCAATGGGGTAGGAGGATGAGAAGACTCTAGGACATAGCAATGACAACTGATGACTGATATCTCACAAGATACTATCTAAGGAAGAAGCATTGAATGTTAGTGCTGGGAGGAATAGATAAAGTGGGTATAGAGAAGAATTTGGCTTGATGCAGTCATGTTATTATTCAGAGCAATAGGGCCATCAACCATCACACAATTCATTCCTCCTACTCCTATCTTTTATGGAGTACCTGCTTTTCTATGTGTTTGTAAGCTCCATTGTAGTGACAGGAAGTCTGCTCTGGTCACCCTCTGGGCTAAAAGGAAGACAAAGAAATCTCACAAATAGTCAACTATATCATAAGTCTGGTGACTAATGCTTTTTAATAGTGGCGATCACATTTCTTCATCCTAGACTGAAAACTCTTTAGGGAAAAGGCCATGTTTTCAACATTTTTGTATTCACAGTGCTTATTTAATGGTTCGTTGGTAGAGATTCAGAGATGCTAAATAAATGTGGACATAGAGATTGTATTTTGAGCTCAAAAACTTTTGAGAAGGCTTATTTTTTCATTCTAACACCTTCAGAAGTCTTCACAGAGCATGTGAGAGTAAGAATTGAGCAAATATTTACTTAATGTTTATATAAATTGATTTTATATACAGATATAAGGAAAACATACAAAATGAGAAGAATGGCACTACAAGGAGTAGTGCCTATAAGAATCATGAATTTGACATAAAGGTGACACTGAGCTGGATAAGGATTAATGCATGTACATGTGATCCCCCACCTTAGCCCTCTTCCAATAGCACCTATGGCTGGGTCCTGTATAAATCCCTTTTCCCCTCAGAACTTTAATGCAAAAGACTGTGTTAGAGGAATTAACTGCAATTACATTTTCTCTAATCTGGTAAAATGGAACTTGAAAATTAGGGGATTCAAATAATAAAAACTAATCTCAGTATAGCTTACCCAGTAATTCTCTTTCCATACCATTAAAACCCACAGCAACATTATGAAGTAGGAATTTTGAATTCCTAGGTTTGAGGTGAAACCAAAGAACCAGAGTTTAACTGAATTCCTCAACTTCTAATACTGCCAGCATTCAAACTCAAGTAACTTATTTGAAATATCTACACTCTATCCAGTACAGGATCATCATGATAAACACATTCACCTCATATTTTGCAGATCTATATTTGTTTCTGCTACAATGAAGATAATTTTGCAACCTGCCATGTTTCAAAATTAGGTACAATTTTAATGAAACCAATGTTGTCCTGTTATTCTTACATTTCACTTTTTTATAAACTTTTCTTTTTCAAAAGTGGCATATCTTGCTCTTGAAAAAAATGGAATATGAAATTAGGTAATTTGTAAGGTAAATAAACAAAATATTTAAACAGCTAGATGCAAAGAAATTTCCAACAAATTTTGTGGGATTTCCAGCTGTTAAGCACTTAGGATTGAATTGTCCTTCCTGTATTCATTTGATACTGTTAAAACAATTTTGCTTAGTTGATGTCAAATCGGTTTGAATTTTTGTTTTAAGTAAATTTCCTTCTCTTCATGTTAATAAACAGATGGTAAATCTTAAAGGATTCACAGCCACAGCAGATTTAAATAATAATCTATTTCCCTTTGTTCAAATTGAGCCTTTGCTAGAGAAAATGAAATTCATTTCCTCATTGCCAGGACCAGAATGTGACAACAGCTCAGCCAGTTACAGAAATGTCCATCAAAGATAGGAGTAGGGGGAATGAATTGTGTGGTGGCTGATGGCCCTATTGCTCTGAATAACTACATGACTGCATCAAGCCAAATTCTTCTCTATACCCACTTTATCTATTCCTCCCAGCACTAATAGTCAATGCTTCTTCCTTAGCTGATTCTAAGTGGAAACTTCTTGCAAGACTCTGGTGTTGTTTTATCTACTACATCGATGACAATTAGAACAATGTCCAGTACAAAGTACATAGTCTAACAAATATTTACAAATAAAGACTGCGTTACATGAAAATCTAACACATGTATGTGCATTAATCCATTTCTAGCTCCGCGTCACCTTTGTGTCAAATTCATGACTCTCTATAGGCACTATTCCTTGTAGTGCCATTCTTCTCATTCTATGTTTTTCTTATATCTGCCTATAAAATCAATTTATGTAAACATTAAGTAAATATTTGCTCAATTCTTACTCTCTCACATGCTCTGTGAAGACTTCTGAAGATGTTAGAATTAAAAATAAGCCTTCTCAAAATTTTTTGAGCTCAAAAAACAATCTCTACATCCAGATTTATTTAGCATCTTCTCTGAATCTCTACCAATGAACCATGAAATAAGCACTGTTATACAAAAATGTTGAAAACATGGCCTTTTCCCTAGAGAGTTTTCAGATTAGGATAAAGAAATGTGATAACCACTATTAAAAATCATTGGTCACCTGACTTATGATATTGTTGACCATTTGTGAGATGTCTTTGTCTTTCTTTTAGCCCAGAGGGTGACCAGAGCAGACTTCCTGTCACTAGATGGGAGCTTGCAAGCTCATGGGAAAGCAGGTACTACAGTGGTTGCTGAGCATAATTTAAAGAATTGAATCTCCAATGACAGCTTGTGGCACTGTAGTGTTCCTGGCTCCCTACCCTACTTCACTCCTCATCACATCTACAAAAAGAAACCTCTGACCTTCTAAACCATTCTTCCATCAGGTTTTCTAGTGCTAGCAGCTGAACATAACTGATAAAAGCACAGGCACAGTGTCTTCCTTGTTTCAGATGTACATTTACTATGTTTGGATTGGTTATATCTAAATCACAAATCCCCAAAACAAACTATTGCAGAATTTACTTAATGAGAATATTTGATTTATGTTGCTCAATTGTGTTCTTTTTCTAGCAAATAAGTTTTTAAAAGCCATTATGCTCAATTATATGTGATTCCTCTCTTAAGTATTTATTTATTGTTGCATCTTCATTTTATACATACACATACATCTTGATATTATTTGTGAAATTTTCAACTCTTGTTCATTGGTTTACACATTCAAATAGAAAATATTCTACTTATGAATTTTTAACAGTCTGCCATGAGTCAACATTAAACAGCTATCCTCTTTGAATTCTACTTGATAATGAAGAATCATCATCCTTCAGAAATCTCTCAAAGTGAGCTCTATTTGTTCCACACAAATGCATTTAAAATATATTTAATAGACATTTGAAGGGTGGCAGAATCATCTGCTGCTATAATTCCCCAAATTTCAAAGTGCTGAAATTGAATATTCTCTTAGCATCATGGATTATATTATCTCCTCTTTCTAGAGGGCTTCAAGACTCTTTCCTTCTGAATCTTGTACAAGGGTTTCCTGCTATTTCTTTCTTCTCTTATAGTCACAATCCACGAATTAGAAAAGGTTCTACAACTGCTCTGCCAAATGTTCATTCAGATCATAGTCTGATCTGTTGAATAATTTAAAAGGTGACTTTCAATTCTCTAATTTATTCTGTATGTTTAATTCCACCCAGGAAATAAGATAAAAATATGAAGAGGAAATTTATCTCTCTAGGGGTAATAGTGAAGTGCAGGACAACCAGAGAGTGTTCCTAACTGTGGACCACCAGCAATCTATATTGGAAGCAGTTAAAGTGCATGCTAAAAATGCAAATTCTAGAGCTTGATTTGTAATTAGATTCCCAGGGTTATTCTTGTGCACTTAAGTTTGAGAACTAATAAATTCTCCGTATGTGTATATATAGTACATGAGTGTCCACGTTTATCATAGCTTAAAGGTTAAGCTGCATTAATATTCCTTCTCAGTATTTCTTGTGATTGCCTTTTGTAGAAACATTCAAGTTGCATCAAACAAAACATCCACCCACTGTGTTATTCCTCTTTCATCTTAACCATTTCCTTTTTCCCTCTTGCCAAAACATTTGCACTCCTCCATGTCATCTTTTTCTTTTTTGCATAGAGGAAAAGGCCTATGACAAATGTTTTATATCCTTATGTTTTCCTTGCCTTCTCCCTTTTTTTTGAATGTATTCATTTTCTTCAATTTATGTCTTCAATTATGTACTTATTAGGATTTTTAACATCAATTCCTTTTTGCCTGTCCAGGCATGTTTTCAATCCTCCCTATGCCTTACATTCATAAGCACACATTAATGTTTTGCTTCCAGTATCACAATCTATTTTGCAGATCAGCGATTTCTCATTTTTAGTCATAATATACACCAGGAAGGTGTTTATTGAAGAGGAAAATCCCAAAGGACTGTTTGCAATGTTTGTGGCAGTAAGAGCAATGATGGAGTTCTATCAACTTAATTTTATTCCCAGATATGAAGAGAAAAAGATACTTAATAAGCTGTTAAGCCAAGTTTTATATGCAGTGCCGCAACTGGCATGCACAAAACTCAAAATGAGCCTGTAACACTTGAAGCTCTTTAAATTTCCCATCTGTTTTGAACATTAGATAAATAACAGTCACAGCAGAGTCAATTATTTCAACACTGAATTAACCCTTTGTTGTTCCTTGGGGAAACAATTTGTTTATTTTGTAAAAATTGTCTCAACTGTGTTTTAGTGATTCTAACACAGTAACTTATGGGAAAGCAGATTGCAGAGGCCTTTGTGTCTTAAGAGACTATTTTTTTCCTATCACATAATAAGTTAAATTGTAGACATAATTACAAACTCTAAAGATTGTTCTCATCCAGAAGATTGAAAACAGTGATTCTAAGTGAGGGTAAGAATATTATCCAAGATCACATAAATGATGAATAATCATTCAAATTTGAACTCAACTTTGTAATTTCATATGTATACTGCATTTGTCAGAGGTGTTAAGTTGCATTAGTGATGACAGGTTGACACTCTAACCCAGGTATTCCAGTGCAGAGATGTCCCTTTTCCCAGTACAGCTCTCTGACTCCCAAGTTCATTTCTATGTAGTCATGTGTCATTTAAAGACAGAGACTTTCTGAGAAGTGCATCAGAAAGATCTCATTGCTGTGCAAACATCAGAATGTACTTGCACCAATTAGATATATAGCCTACTAGACACCTAGACTATGTAGCACAGCCTACTGCTCCTAGGCTACAAACCTGTACTTCACGTAACTGTACTATATACCGCAAATAACTGCTACACAATGGTGAGCATTTGTATATATTAACATATGTAAACATAGCCAAGGTACCGTAGCAATATAGCATAATACATAGAAAATGGTCTACCTCTATAGGGCAACTGTCATGGAAGGAGCTAGCAGGACTGGAAGATACTCTGGGTGAGTCAATGAGTGTGGTGAATGAAGGTGAAGGCCAAGGATATTATTATGTGTCAGAGAAGACTTTATCAACACTACATCCTTAGGTTATATGAAATTTATTTTAAAAACATCTTTCTTCAATAATGCATAAATATTAATTTAAAGTTATTTTACTTTATACAGTTTTTAGCTTTTTGACCTTTTTCTAATAACAGTTGGCCTAAAACAAACACATTGTATACCTGTACAAAAAGTATTTTGTGTGCTTACTCTATCAGGTTTCTTTCTTTTTTCTATTTTTAAAATGTCTTGAAATAATCAACCATCCTAGGTGAATGAGTAGAAGGACCCTCTGTGTAACTCTGCCACAAAGAAGAATCAGGAAAACCTAGCACAAACTATACTTTGAGAAGAGGGACAGAGGGAGAATTCCAGACATTTGCAACAAAGTGGCAGAAACCTTGAACAGCACAGAATCTGAGAGGTAACCCACAGAGAACAGCAAAGCAATTTACAACTTCAACCCCATAGGAAAGTGCCCACAGCATCAATCATCACAGCAGACCAGGAGTCCTTACTGAGAAATCCGTGGTCCTTGTAAACTTCAAATCCAGTTTGAGGACCTGGCTAGACTAAAAGAAACTGATCTTTTCCAAAGGAGGAAGACATGTCAAAACTCCCAGAACCAAAGCTACTACAGCAGCGATTGCTAGACTATTTTGACATAGGAACTGAGAGCTGGCCCCTGATCCAAGCTTGGGCTAGTTCATGCCTCATTGGGCAAAAAACAGCCCCTCAGCATTCTTCAGCTTTAGGACCAGTGGCTTCTGTAACTATAAGCCTGAGTCCTACACAAACTTGCCCTTCAGGAACCAGGGAAGGTCTCCTCCCCACTCACAACCTTGAGACTGTAGCTATTGTTGTAGAGTCACAGCTGTACCTGCATCTGTCCATTAGGAGCTAGGAAAGATCCCAGCCAATTCTTGAAGTTCCAGAAATGTGACCATCAGTGGACCAACCTCCCTCTAACTATCTGTGCCAACTCATCAAGAACTAAGAAAAGTCCTTCCCAGCCTATGACCTTGGGACTGAAGCTGTTGGTGGAAAAGAATCAATATTACTCTGCTTATATCTATATACCAGGAGAAGGTTCTATCTATACCCTGCAGCTCCAGGATGGTACCATGAGCCTCATTTACACCACAGCTTGCCTCACATGAACTAGGGACATTCCAATCTACCTTCCTTCCAGTGCAAGAACAGACACCAAATCCAAAGGCCCAGAAATACTTGGGTTTACCCAATGGAAACTAGGGAAGATCTTTTCATCTTATACCTCCAGGAGCATAGATATCAGTGACATAAGCTGAAAGGTTACATGCACTTGCCCCAGAAACCCTAGGGAACATCTTCTCCACAGCTCATGGATATTAGAACATAGCTGCTGGTGCCAAAAGCCCTGGTACTATTTTTGCATCCCTTGGGACCTGGAGAAGCTATCATCTATGTGTAGGTACTATAGCTCCACAAATGCAGGTAGGAGCTAATAGTACTAAAATCACCAGACCAAGTACATCAGCCTTGAGACTTAGGGAAATCTCCTTTTGTGTTCCTAAATGAGAAATCCATGGTTATCAGTGCCACAGACTACAGCACCACCTGTTCCATCCCATGGGATTGGGTGGATGGCTCTCTCCCATCCTGTGGCTCCAGATTTGTAGCTAAAAATTGCCATAGGCCCAGTCATTTCCTAAATTTGTCCTGAAAGGGAAGGAATTCCCATTCCATACTGCTGAGATTGCAGCAACTAATGCTGTAAGCCCAATGCCATCAGGGCTTCACTCTGTGGAAACTAAAGACAAAGCCCTTTAGAAGCCTGCATGTATTGCAAAGTCATTCAATTACCTGCTTGAATTGCTGCAGTCTAGACCGTTCAGGCACTCAGCACTGCTGACTTCAATCAAAGATGAAGAATTACACAGAGATCATGGTCTTGATCCTCACTGTTTTCAAACACAAAGCACCTATCTAACTGATATCCTACACCCCATCTAAATTATTTTGTACAAAAGCTGAGATGCAAGAAAAAACAGGTAATCAACACAAAGAGATGAGAGAAACAATTTAGGATGTGAACGTGAAATATGCTGAAGAGAAATAAATCCTAAAAAAAAAGAATGAATCAGAAATCTCAGAGTTAAAATCTTCTATCCATGAAACAAACAAACAAAGTGAATTTCCACAACAGACTAGAACTGAATTTAAAATTTCTAAAATGAAATTTTTAGACTTAACCTTCACAAATCTTCAAAGAGATATGGTCATCCAAATACAAGAAGTTCAAAGGACATCCAACTAGATTCAACCAAAATAGACCTTCACCAAGCCATAAAATACTCCAAATATCAAAAATACAAGACAGAGAATCCTCAAATCATCAAAATAATGAAGTAATATATAAAGAATATCCATTAGATATTCCATTACAGTGAATTTCTCAGCAAAACCCTTACATGCTAGACGTAAATAGGATGATATATTCAGAATACCGAAAGAAAACAAAACAAAACAAAAAAGTCCTTTCAATCAAGAATACAATTCCAGGAAAAATTTTCCTTCAAACTGAAAGAGAAATAAAGTCTTTCCCAAATAAGCAGTAACTAAAGGAATTCATCAAAATCATGCTGATTGTACATATATAGAGAGATAGTTCTCACTAGAAACAAAAGAGTGATAACTACCATAATGAAACACATGGGTAGATAAAACTAGAAGAACAGATACATGAAAATGAAAAAAAAAAAAACTTAGCATGACAGAATACTACCAAATTGCACAAATAAATAATATGAAAGCTAGAAAGAAAGACAAAATATAAAAACAAGCAAGGTACAAGTAACAAAAATGACAGGAAAAGTTTCAAGTATCAATATAACCTTGATTATAAATAGATTAAATTCAACTATCAAAAGACAGAGACGGGTTGAACAGATAAAAAAAAAAAAAAAGCAGGACTCAATTTTATACTGCCTACCAGAAATTCACTTCCCTGGAAAAGATACACAGAGACTAAAAGTGAAGGACTTGAAAATGATAGTGATTACAGGCTGGGCAAGGTGGTGCATGCCTGTAATCCCAGGAGCTTGGAAGGCATAGGCAGGTGGATCCTAAGTTTACAGGAAGCCTCAGCAGAAGTGAGGTGCTAAGCAACTCAGTGAGACCCTGTCTCTCAATAAAATACAAACTAGGGCTAGGGATGTGGCTCAGTGGCTGAGAGCCCCTGAGTTCAATTCCAGATGCCCTGTCCCCCACAAAAAAGATAATCATTACACGAATTGAAACAAAAAATGAGCAGAGGAGTTATACTCATATGAGATAAAGAATAACTTAAATCAAAACAAATATAGTCATTATACATTTAAAAAAAGGATTCTTCAAGATGATACAATAATCATAAATATCTTTGCACCCAACATGGGTCCACCCAATTATAAAGCAAATATTAATAGATCTAAAGAGAGAGGGAATCTCTAATACAATAGTTATGGACTTCAACACTCTATTTTATTTAGTAGACAGATCATCCAGACAGAAAATTAAGAAATATCTGAATTGAAGGATACTATGGAGCAAATGGACCACACATATATTTATAGAACATTTCAACCAGAAGCATCAAAATAGACATTCTTATGAGAGTAAGAAACCTTCTCCAAGAAAGATAATGTGTTAGCTGAGAAAACACATCAGTAAATTTGAAAAACAAAAAAAAAAACCCTGCAATTATATAATGTTTCTTCTAAGACCACAATAGACTAAAACTACAAATCAACAATATGGTGAACAATGGAAAATTAACAAATTTATGAAAAATGAACAAAATGCTCCTAAGTGACTAATTGATAATTTAAAAAAATTAAAAGAGAAATAAAAACTTAATAGAAACATGTGAAATTGACAACATGACATTTCAAAATCTGTTATACAATAACTAGGAAGTTTATAGTGATCAATGCACATATCAAAAATATAATTTTTTTTTTTTTACAAAGCAAAAATAATGTACCTCAAAGACTTAAAATAACAAAGAAGCTTACCCAAAACATAGAGAAGAAATAAACAATAAAAATCACAGCAAAAAGATAAAAAATTGAAACAAAAATGCAAAAGATCAATAAGACAAAAGGTTGTCTTTTTGAAAGGATAAACAAGATCTAAAAACCTCAGCAACAATAGCTAAGAAACAAAGCAGGGAAAATTCAAATAAATAAAATCAGAGATGAAAAAAATATATATTACAACTGATACCATGGAAACACAATAAAGACATTACTACAAATTACATGCTAACAAATTAGAAACCTAGAATAAATGGATAAGTTCCTGAATACTACAACCATCCAAAAGTGAATAAAACAAGTATAAAATTTAAATGGACCAATAATGAGTAAAAACATAGAAGTGGTAATCAAAGTCTCCCATCTGATAAAATACCAGGATGTGATGACTTTACTGTCCAATTATACAAAACATTTAAAGAACTAATTCTAGACCTTCCTAAATTATTTTAAAATATTGACATGGGAAGATTCTGTTAAATTTTTTAAAAGGACTGCTTTATCCTTATAACAAAACTTGACAGAGATTGGGGGGAGGGAGAGTGAGAGGAAGGGGGAGAGGGAGAGAGGGGGGAGAGGGAGAGAGGGGGGAGAGGGAGAGAGGGAGAGAGAAAGCTAGCTGTAGGCCAATATCCCTGATGAAAAATTTATCAATAAAATATTAGCAAATCAAATTCAACAGCCCAACAAAAAGAATAGCATACTACAGGGACACAGCCATATCAATGTTTATAGCAGCAGAATTCACAATAGCTAAATTGTGGAACCAACCCAGATACCCTTCAGTAGATGAATGGATAGGGAAACTTTGGTATATATACAGAATGGAACATTACTCAGCATTAAAAGAGAATAAAATTATGCATTTGCAGTTAAATGGTGGAGTTGGAGAAGATAATGGTAAGCGAAGTAAGCCAATCCCAAAACACCAAAAGCCAAATATTCTTTGATATGAGGATACTGACTCACAATGATGATGAAGGGGGGGGGGCATGGGAGGAATGAAAGAGTGATAGGGCAAAGGGGAGGGAGGGGAAAAGGGGGAAGGGGATAGAAATGATGGTGGAATAAGTTAGACATCATTAGCCTAAGTACATGTATGAAGACACAAATGCTGTGAAAATACTTTGTGTACAATCAGTGACTGAAACTTTTTTGGGGGGCTCTATATGTGTAATATGAAATGAATTGCATTCTGCCATTGTGTAAAACAAATTAGAATAAATAATAAAAATTCACACACACAAATAGTAAACCATGATCAAGTAGGATTCATCCCAACGATATAAGGATAGTTCAATACATGAATCAGTGAATGTAATACAACATATCAATATAATGAGTGAAAAAAGCCATGTGATCATTTTAATGGATGAGAAAAAGCATTCAGTAAGATTTGTCATCCTCTCCTAAGAAAAAAATCTTAGCAAATTTGGTACAGAAGGAATATGTCCAAGTTTTAAAGGCTCTATATGAAAAATCTATAAGCCAATAACAATGGAAGGGGAAAAGATGAAAGCATTTCCTCTAGAACCAGAAATAAGACAGGGATGTCCTCTTTCCCCACTTTTATTTAATATATTACTGAAAATTCTAGCAAGAGCAATTAGGCAGGAGGAAGGAATAAAGAGGATCCAATTGAAAAGAAAAAAAGTTAAATTATACATGTTTACAGATGACATGATTTTATACATAGAAAAAAATACTCCACCAACAATTTTTCAAAATTGTAAATAATTCAGTAAAGTTACAGGATACAAAATCAGCATGAAACCAGTAACATTTTTATACACTAATAATGAACTTATCAAAAATAATTAACAGTTATATTCACAATGGCTACAAAAAGGTTAAAATATTTAGAAATAAATTTACCCAGAAAATGAAAGATGTCTACAATGAAATTAAAAAATGCTGACAATACAATAAAAAATGGATAGATATCCCATGTTCATGAATCATAAGGATTCATGTTGTTAAAATGATCATACTGCCCAAAGCAATTTGCAGATTAAATGCAATTCCCATAAAAATAACAATGGCTTTCTTCATAGAAAAAGCAATCCTAAAATTCACATGGAAATACTGAAGAGCACAATAGCTAAAGTGATTCTGAGAAAAGATGACAATGCTGGAGGCATCACAATACCTGACCTCAAAAAATACTACAAAGCTATAGTAACACAAACACATTGTCTTGGCATCAAAATACACACAAAAACCAATGGAAGTGAATTGGAAACAGAGAAGTGAATCTGCTTTCATACAGCCAACTGATTTTTGATGATGGCAACAAGAACACACAGTGAGGAAGAAGATCTCTTAAAAACAGTTCAGATAAAATTGGATATACATATGCAGAACAACAAAACTAGATCTCTTCCTCTTTTTATACATGAAAATGAACTCAAATTGAATTAAATACCTGCTTGTCAAACTTGAAACTATGAAATTACTACAAAATACACAGACAAAACTTTTCAAGACATTGGAATAAAAAATGATTAAAAAATGATTTTTTAGATTGGACCTCAAAGGTAGAGGTAAAGTAAAAATAGATAAGTGAGATTAGATTAAAAAGCTTCTGCATAGCACAAGAAGGAATCAACACAGTAATTAGAATGAGTGAAAATATTTTCGAACTATTAATCCAATAAGGGATTGATATCTACAATATATAAGGAACTCAAAAAACTGAATGACAAAACAAACAAATAATGCAATTTGAAAATGGGCCAAAGAACTAAATGTACACTTCTCAAAAGAATACATATATATGTGTAATAAGTACATGAAAAAATGCTCAGTCCTACTAATTACTAGGAAAATGCAAATAAAAAGAGAGATTATCTTACCCCAGTCAGAATGACCAAGAGAAACAAGACAAAAAATAAAAAAATGCATGTGATAATATGGAGAAAAGGAAGCTCTTATTGTTGCATAATTATACATAATAGTTTAACTCGTGGTAACACATTCATACATGGATACACTTTGGGATATTATTCTGCAGTTCCTCTTTTTCCTCTCTTCCTCCCACCTGAAGTCCCTTTTCCCTACTCTACTAGTCTTCTGTTTTTTTGTTTTTTTTTTTACAGAATCCCTGAGAAAGGGAAATTAATACAGTGTTGGTTGGAATATAAATTAGTATACCCATTTTGGAAAACAGTATGGAAATTCTTTAAAAAAACTAAAAATAGAACTACCATATGATCTAGTAACTCCACTACTGGGAATGTTCTCAAAGAAGTTGAAACCATTATATCCAAAAGACATTTGCAATCCATACTTTACTGAAGTACTTTACACACAGCTAAAATACTGAATCATCAGATGCCCTTGAGTAGAGGAATGGCTAAAGAAAATGTGACACACACACACACACACACACACACACACACACACACACAATGGAGTATTGTTGATCCATGGAAAAGAATGCAGTCCTGTAATTTGCAACAACATGGATGAAACTGGAGGTCATTATGTACAGTGAAATAAGCCAGACAAAGAAAGACAAATATTACACACTCACTCGACCTGTGGAAAGTCAAATAATAGAAGAATGGAATGGAATAGAATAGAATGGAATGGAATGGGGCCACTAGAAACTGGGAAGGGTGGTGGGGAAGAGGGAAGGAACAGAGTTCAGAAAAGGTCACCAAAACACAATTGAAGTGATGTATTTGCTTCTGGTTCTTCTTTAGAACAGTAGAATAAATATTGGTTAAAATACCCTATTTCAAAATGACTAACAGAGTATGAAATTCCCAACATGTACACAATTATTGGTTGATGAGATGAAAATACTTATTACCTCAATTTGATCATTTCACATTGTGCACATTTACTGAATTACCACAATGTATACACCTCATAAAGATACACAAATATTATCTCAATACATTTTTCATTTTTATTAAATTTTTCTGAAAAGCTAGATATGAATGTACAAATTAGCTTACACCTACAGAGGGTCAAGAAATTAATACCACTGACTTCTACCTTCACATTCTGTCCACTGGAAGGACTTTAGGAACAAAAGCACACATGGAACTGTCAACTCCTATGATATCAGTGCCTTCTATACTACATCCTGAGGGAATTGCCTGAGGCTCTGACAATTTTTTCTTTTGTAATTAGAAAGTGAACACTCTAATAAAACTATAGTACTGTATATACATAATAGCAACATATTCATTCGTTACCATTGTGTTCTTTGCATAACTACATGTGCTATGTGGCTGTACTTTTGTCCACATTGTACTAGTTTTGCTTACATCGGAATCATCAGAAACATGTGAATAATGCATTGTGTTATGATATTACCATGGCTACAATGTCACTGGGTGACAGAAATTTTCCAGCTTCATTATATCCTGATGGGACCACTATCATATATGTAGACCTTCATTCACAAAACGTCCTTGTGCAGTAATTACTGTATTTGGATGAATGCACAGTATAGCAGTACTGTATCAATAGAGACTAAATACAGAGTCCATTATTGTGCATAATGTGATGTAATTTTAAAAAGTCACTTAAGGAAGTGTTTTTAAAATAAACAAATGAAGCACATAAAGAGACTTACCAGAACATATTAACTAGCTTGCTTTTATAATTTGCTGCCTTATCTCTGTCATCTAACTTTATGTAAATGCTCAGTTATTTAGGGTTCTTATTGATCTATTTAATTTGTGTCATTAAATATATTAACTTCAATTATGACAAAGGATGTTATCAGTTTCCATTACACTTATTATACTTATCATCAATGAACTGTGCTTTTACTATCTAGCTATTATGGAAATAATGAATGTATATGTGTGTGTGTGTGTGTGTGTGTGTGTATATATAACTATGCATTGTATCACTATACATTGGTTTATATTAGTTAGCAGCTGGTATGACCTAGCTGAAATATGCCTTTATAATTACTTAATGTCCCTTTTTTTCTTAACCCATCTCATATTCACCTCTCCTTAATATTGACACTCTCTTTTAGCTATACTTTTCTAATTTTAAAAATAGATTTGATTTGTATCCCTTCTACCATCCTTTATTTTTCACTTTCAAATATCATTGATGTAGGTTTCTTTTAAAGAGCACATAGCTATGTATTACTGTGATCACTTAATCTCTTTTAATGGAAGAACTATTCATATTTATTTTAATAACTACTGGGCTTACATTGATGAAAAGTTATTCCCTTAGAACTGTTAACATGCATTATATATTTTATATTGTCATTATCTTTTTTCCCCATTAATTTGTCTGTTTGTGATGCTATAATAGAATACACAATCTGGGCAATTATAATGAACAAAAATTTATTTGCTAAAGGTTGGTAAGTCCAAGACTGAGGGCCCAAGAAGTTAAGAGGAATCAAGTGGGGACCAAACTTACAAATTTATTTATAGTGACACACCAATCCTACCAATGTGGTAGGATTAGATGACCTAATCCCCTTGTTACGATTTGGGTCTGGAATGTCTACCAAAAGCTCATGTGTTAAAGGCTTGTTGCCATGAAGTAATGCCCAGAGGTGGGTATTTGGGAAGTGCAGGCTCATGAGGGATCTGCCCCTATAAGTGGATTAATCCACTGACAGCTGAATGGACTGTCAACTGTTGGTAAGTAGTGGCAACTGTTGGAAGTGGGGCATGTTTGGAGGAAACAGGTCACTGGGGGAAAATTTTTAGTCCCTGGTCCCTTCTTTCCTCTATCCCTCCCTCCCTACCCCACGTCCTGCTATCCAACTTCTATGAACTAAGAAGCTTTCCTTTGTCATGCCCTTCCACCATGATTTTGTCTCACCTCAAGCATGGAGAAGTAGAGCCAGACAACCAAACATTAACTTAAACCCCTAATAGTGAGCCAAAATTCTCCACTAGGTAAATCTTATCTTTTATTTTGGTTACACTGATGAAAAGTTAATTTACACCTTTGTTCGCGTGTGTGTGTGTGTGTGTGTGTGTGTGTGTGTATGCATGTTCATGCTGTGGATTGAACCTAGGGCTTTGTACATGCTAAGCACATACTCTCTACAACTGAGCTAAATATCCAACACCTAATCACCTTTTGAAGGTCCCACCTCTTAATTCTATTACCATTCCATTAAATTTAAATATGAATTTTCAAATGATACAAAGATTCAAAGCCATAGCAATCAACTAGTTGGATATATTTATTTCAGAAACACATATATACTATTCTATTTGTTTGGCATATGTCAGTGAACAAGAGACAAAAATCTCTACATGGAAAAGATAAGCTTTTGTGTTCTTTAAAATCATTTCAGTCTCCTCTTGATTACATGGAGACAGTATGTTTCTCAACTTCCCTTGCAGTTAAGCAGAGCCATGTTACTCAGTTATGGCCAATGTAAGAAAAGGGTTATGTTTTAATACTGCCCTGATTTAAAACTTCTCTGGCAGCCCTAAGTGGAGAACTGCTGTATAGATTTTGAGTTCCTAAATACATTACTGATCTGTTCAATGACCATTTAGAGGTCAATACTCCTCCTGACCCTGCCACAGACACAATATTTGACCATGAGGGGAGAAAGAAAGAAAACTTAGATTGTTAAATTGAACCTAGGAACACCAAGGATCAACACAACTGTGTGTCCTTTGAGTCTTCAAATCTCTCTCTCTTTATGAGGACATCCATCACCAGACTTAAAGCCCATTCTCATCTGTAGGACTTCATTTTAACTTTAATATAGCCACAGAGACTATTTTGAAATGTTTACATTCACAGATGCCAGGGTTTGATGCTTCAGCACATCTTTTGCAGGGACATAATTCAATCCACAACATGAGTCAGATGGGCAGATCTGAAGGAAGTAGGAGAGTTAACCAGGTGGCTATTTCAAGGAAAAATTTATCTTTGTGCTATGCTTTCCAATTTCTACAGTTATTATCTGGTCCAGAAAAATTTTACCAACTCCCTTTTGCACACAAATACTATACTGTACTTAATTACTTTGTTTTACACAAGTATAGGTAAATTCTATAATTCTCTATGTGCATTTTAGGGATTGGACAAGTGACTAACTATGTTATAGAAAATAAAAGCCATGTTTTTCACTGTTGGAGAGAGAATAATAGGAAAGAAGTAAGGCTAGAATAAATGCTATGCTATAGATTGGAACTGAAGAAATCAGTATGTATTCAGGATTTTAATAGAAGCAAATAAGTAGAGTGCTGTTTAGAATGATATTTAATAATTTTAATATATTTATTAGTGAGTTGCAAGACTTGGAATGATATTTACTTTTTTCTTGTTTACATATATATGCACATATATACTTACATATCTATATGCATACACATTTATATGTATTATTTACATACATATACACAATCTTCCACATGTGTCTTTCTTTTGGCTTTTGTATATATAAGATTTTGCAACAACCCATTTATAGCATTTTATAAAAACAAGCCACTTATAATGTTATAATTAGAAAAATAAAGATTATTTATGAGAGTTTTTTGAAAAGAAAAAAATCACTTATCATGATATCTATACTTTTAATTATACACCCAGTAGAAAAAAACTAAAATATTGTTTGTTTATTTATCTCTTGGTGATGAAATTCTCTTTTTGTACTTTATTTTCCAAATGTTATACAATGAATACATATTTAGATGGTAAATTGAAAAGCTATTAAAGTCTTTAATCTGCAATTATCTTATGGTTTAATTGTGGTAGTTTAACATAAATAATCAAACTTCTAAGCTTTGCTAAAAACTCTTATTTTCCGAAACACAAGCATATTTTACTAGCTGAATGTTCAAATGTGTTCTTATTCCTGCTTTAAGAAAAGATAATCTGAGAGATCATACTGTAGATTTGCCTAATTATAACTTAAATTTTAATTATTTGTTAGTCAAATCCTAATATTACTTTCCCTTTGGATGAGTTCAATATAAGACAGAATACATAGAATAAATGGAAGAAATAAATATACATATATATTTTTAAACACAAATTAAATATACCCAGGATGGGTCTTAATGAAGTAAATGTCCATTAATTATTTATTTATAAATTTTAATAAAATTCATTTATAAAATTTAATAACTCCTATTAAAAATTTGCATAAGTGATAAATTGATATCAGTTACATATAAATATGATGCATTATTTATCTCAACTCACTTTACTACATTGTACCAATTCTTCTCAATTGTTGTTGAGCATGAATCTATTATTATTTAATAAATAGAAGTTCCCCAGCTGTCATTTGAAGATATACTGTTCTATGTGATGAGATGACCATCTATCTTTACACTAGAAGATGCTTAAAAATGTTATCATGAGTGTCGCAAAAAATCTTTGTCTTTACACAACTTCCCTGAAGAAATTCAGCATTACCAGGTATATAATTCCTATATTTGGACATTCCCGTATATTTCAATAATATTTTCCACATTCTATTATCATAATGTACTGAGAACCTCAGTGTTCATTAATAATCTGTACATCATTCTGATTCTTTCTCTGTATAGATAAGCAAAATTACCTCCATTTACAAATGTATTAGTTTCTAAAAACCTGTTTTAAATTCTTTGGTTGAAAAGAGTGAAGTTACAAAGAGGATTTTAAACTTAGCACTAAGCAAATTAGCACTAAGTAATAGCAAAAGTAAATACACTAAATCTTCCAAATACAGCATATATCCTGCTTCTCCTTCATGATAAACCTGCTGTTGGTCCTAACTTTGGTTTTATTTTTCAAAATAAGCCAATTTCCACATACTCTGAAAATCTGTAGCCATAGGCACCACTGCTTCTGGATGACCCTAGGGCTGTATCTCAGGCTTCCCTAGGAACAATAATTTCCTTGACTCCTGCTCATTCTTCACCTCCAAAACTCCCTGCATCTCACAACAAATGTCTTGTCTGCAGTAGTTTAACCATGATAAGTCTCTCATTCTAAAACTCCTATTTTTTCCTGAATTAGCACAAATCTAACAGACATGGGCACCATTATTATTACTTCAGACCCATTCAAAAGATTTTCTAATATATCAGTTTCCCTCTGCACTGACTGATTAGTCCGGATTGTATCTTCACTGCCTTTACACACATTTCATTCCTTATACCTCAAAATTATTATTAGTGACTATATATACAGGCTATAATTATCATATTACCTTTATTTTTCCATCAATTTAGTTGCCCTTCTTTCTTCACTATATCCCTTTGCTTCCAAGCTATTTTAAAACTCACTTCTTTTATACTTACTGAACACAATGGAGGTAAACATTCATTTGATAAGGAATTCTCCAAATTTAGCACAAATTCAATGCTAAGAAAATAACAATGGTCAAAACTAAATAATCTGCTAAGTTACTGAATTTTTGTGCTGATGTGTGATTTTGTTACTGTAAAGCGTAACCGTTGAAAATTTACACATGGAGTACCACTTGTATGCGTGTTTGTGATTG
This sequence comes from Spermophilus citellus, assembly GCF_964194105.1. Taxonomy (NCBI): domain Eukaryota; kingdom Metazoa; phylum Chordata; class Mammalia; order Rodentia; family Sciuridae; genus Spermophilus; species Spermophilus citellus. The sequence goes on along the minus strand of NC_138195.1, from coordinate 23,046,754 downwards.
TACACATCCACCTTTGCTTCTTGGTCAGTGTGTTTGTGGACTAAGATGTTTTCTTATGCTTTGATTTCTGGGACTGTTTTATCATGAGCATATCTGGTAAGTCATTAGTTACTATTCTTTCTCTATGTCCCACAGATTTGTTACCCTAAAGGCACTAAACCAATGATCAGAAAACATTCTCTATAAAAGGCCAGAAAGTAAAGCCTCTAGGTTTGGGGTGCTTATATGGTTTCCATTACAAGTATTATACAAATAAGTTTGGTTATGTCCTCAGTAAAACTTAATTTACAGTGCTGGGCATGGTGGCACATGCCTGTAATCCCAGAGGCTCAAGAGGCTGAGGCAGGAGGATTGCAAATTAAAAGCCAGCCTCAGCAAAATCAAGGTGCTAAGCAACTCGGTGAGACCCCGTAAAATACAAAATAGGGCTGAGGATGTGGCTCAGTGGCTGACTGCCCCTGAGCTCAATCCCCAGTACCTAAAAACAGACAGGGAAAAAAGAAAAGAAACGAACAAACTTCATTTACACACAGTGAAATTTGAAAAGTCACAATTTTCATATACCATGCAATATTACTCTTTAATTTTTGTTGACCATTTAAAATAGTTAAGATTGTTCTTATATTGTAAGCCATTTAGAGTTGGCAGAGCAGAATTGGCCTGGAAGCAGTGTTCTTTTTATTTTTCTTGGAGGCAGGCAGTTCAAGGGTCAACAACTCCCTTTCTGCAGTCTGAGAAATCCTCTGAGCATATGGTACTGAATTTCAGCTAAATGATACATTCCTTTCACTAACTATTCTGCAATCCCTGACAACGGTCCAGACTTCTGGTAAGTCTGATCTTTGGAAAACTTACAAAGGAATTCAACGAACGCTGTTTTTCATCTAGCTGTCCTATAAAGCTGATGGCAGGCAGATGACATTAAGATGACCTTCCTAAAAGATCAGAACACAAACAAAAATGAAGGATCATGAAATCCAGTCTGTGCCACCCACTGGCTTTGTGAAGAATAAAATGAGGGAGAAAGAACATATTATGTGGCTCTGTGATGCTGGGCCAATTTTTTTGTAATTCGGAGCCAAGAGTAACCCAGGCGTTTTGATCCCAGGTCATCCCTTCTCCCCATGTTTCCTCCTCATAATATTTGATGTTTAATATTCACAGATTCTCAACATAAAGCCTAAATTTTTCATACGGTAGCTTGAAAGAACTGAAAATAGAACATTCCAAACATGATTATCATGACTGTGATCCAGGGAGATGTGCCGATTCTGTTCAGAGACAATCCAGGTATGTAAATTTCCCACCTCAGCCTGCCTGGGTATGTGGCCATTATAAAAGCATAAAGTTACTCAAAGGGGACCTATTTTCTGAACACTTGCACACAGTTTTATATCAAGACTGTATTTTGCTGCGATACAAGAGAGTGTCTGAAATGTTGTTTCTCATTGTGACTTCCAAAGGCAGCTCCCAGAAAGACAGAAGACAATGGCACAATGACGACAGAATCTATGTTTCAGGTCAAGATCGTTCCCTGACAAGGGATGGCTGACTGGTTCCACTGTGAATCCCTCTTAGTAACAACACAAATATATTTTTCATTCCTCACTACCTTAGAAAATGAAGGAGGGTTGTATTAAAGATGAAAATCATACCACCAAACAAACAGAGGAGAAACTTTTTAAAAAAACATAGGGGTCTCCCATTGTGTTTTCAACCCCAGGAAACTAACACAATTGGGGCACAGGAGAAAATGTCCAAGCCAATCATGGGAACACAGAGAGGGGTCAGAGAGGAAGAACTGGATACTCAGCACCTCCTACTCTCCCCCATATGGTATAAAGCATCAGGCAAGCTTCTTTTCAAGTAGGAGAAATAAGCATTGGCCTCTGATCAGAGGAGGATGGCAGGACCTTGGCGGCTGGTGATATTAAAGAAGAGTGAAGACCATCCATACCAAGAAGACTGGGCTCTTTGAGACATTTCTTTGCTCTCTTAACTTTTCCTTTTTATTAAGTTCAGTGACCCTGCTTTATGCTATGGCTTTCCTCAAATGCCAAATGATTCTTTGCTGTCTCTATTTGCAATTCACTGTTACTCTACCCGTGACATTTGCTTAGAGTGGTGACTTGGGGGGTGGCAATTGCCTCCATGGAGGCACCCCTGGGGACTGAAGCTGAAGAATTAAAAGGCCAAGGGTGAGTGAAGAGTACTCAATATTAGTCTCACGAGTGAACTGTTTAGTAATTAAGTCCTTCCTGCCACAAGCCTAAATTGGCATGTGTTGCAGGGCAGGGCTAAGGATAGATGAAGAAATCAGTAGGCACCGTGTTTAAGAGCAGCCAAGAGGCAAAAGACCTGCAAGCATCACCGCTTGTGATTCAAATTCTTCTCTTCAGAATAACATAGTGCTCACTCTGTAAGAGCAACCATACAATGTTGTAATAATTGATGATACAGGCAGAGTATACCAAAGGCAGACTACTAATTTGTACACACTGATCTATGCACTTTGTTTTGTTTATTTTGGGGAAAAAAAGGCACAGTATATCACACAAGACAACAGATACAGTCATTGGCTTTATTACTTTGTGCAACATAGCCTCACCTTCATTCTCCAGTGTGAAATGGAATGAAAGACAGGAATATTAAATCAGTCACATTTTTTTCTCTTGTCAGTTCTTAAGCTTAAAAAAACATACCCCATTTTCAGCTGCTCACTCCTTCCAAATAATTTAATTTGGGAAAAGTGGAACATCTCAAAAATCAGAAATGGAAGATTTGGAAGAAATATTTTTTTTCCTTAAGGGAAAGAAAGACAACCTTACAATTTGTGCCATGATATATAACATATTAAGAATTGCCTTAGTATAATGTGCAGGCATATCAGGGTTAACTGGAATGGTGGATCAGTGGACCAGGAGATATCTGGACTTAGATCCAGACTGCCTGCTGCTGTGGAATTGGTGTTGGAGAGTTGGCTGTGGCTACTGATGGGAGAATCTCTAAGAGGGCAAGTGGAACAGGAGTTCACAAAGTAGTTATTAGATAACTGGTGGGAGGCCAGTTTGCCTCACAGAATTCCAAACAGGTGGGTATAAATTCAGCTGGAAGAAACAATATTTAGACATTCAGTAGGCAGACAATGTTAGTGGCATCTGCCAATAGACACCAGTTCCTTACTTGAGTACTGGGCATATGTCATGGCTAAGACTCCTTATTTTATTTTTCTTAGGGTCTTTGAGAAGAAAATGGCACCTCAGGCGAAAAGTGGCTGAGCAGAAAACTAAGTGGGTCTGTCGTCATTCTGTATTAGAGAGAGAGTTGGGATGTGTGAAAGCTATCAGTTAACATGGATGGAATGCCTAGCAAATGAACACTTTTGAAACTTTTCATGGACATATATTTTTGGTATACACTGTGATAATTTGATGCATTCATGTTATATGCAATGAGGATAATTCAAATAGGATAATTAGCATTTCCCTCTCATGAAACATTTACCATTTCTTTGTGTTGTGAATCTTTAAAATATGGGTTATCAGGAATCTTAAATTCCTTTAAAAAGTATGTAATGGATTTTTCTTAACTAGAGTTTCGCTATTGTTCTAGGAATTATATAAAATTTATTTTCTTTCTGACTCTTATATTAATGCAATATCACAGGTAAAGCAAGGCTAGAGAATAAAGGGCATCTCCTAACAGAATGATATCCCTGAAGTCTGAATAATCCAGCTACCAGAATTCCAGTGGACGATAGCAATGTCAGTAGAAAGAAGCTTGACAGAAAAGAGAGGAAATGTTCTAATTGAATTTGTTGACAAGCATAGGTTTATATTTGCTTTGTAAGAAAATTATGAAGGCATAACACATTGCACAGTGTGAATTTTGATGTTATCTCTTTGTATCCACAGGTTAATAAAGTTGGTGATGTTCAGAACACACATACACAAACACATAATTACATGCATACTTTTTTTTCTATTTTAACAGTATATCTTAAGCATTGTCTCACATCATTAAATGTATTTTTCAAATGCATCATTTTATTCTGACAGAATAATATTCCATCATGTGGCAGCATGGTTATTTATATAAACAATCCCCTCTCATTGCCCATTTTTTCAAGAGTTGCTATAATAAATAGCTATGCAATGTTATTATACCCTCAGTATAAATCTTTGACCACATTTCCATTTCCCAGCAGGGAGGTTACTGAATCATAAATATGGACTCCTTTAATATCACCATATATTTATATTGTTATAGATTGCCCATTTTCTTTCCAAAAAGGTTATGCCAGTTGGCACTTCCACCACTAGAGAATGATGACACCTAGATGATAGTGAATTTCTAATGTGACTTAAGGGAAACAGGATGCTTGGCCTAGTCAGCAATGGAGTAAATGAATATTTAGGCTGAAAATATTTCACTTATGAGCTTAAGACCTTGGCCCAAGTTTTCAGCTGGGGCATTGCTAAGGAAGTTCCTGTTACCACACACTAACTTTCCTAGATGAGACATGAGCTGAAACAGGATCAGAGCAACTATCTCAGAAAGTACCATATTTTGGAAGAATTCTGATTTTTCTCTTTTACATTCCCAATGGTAGTCTAAATGTACACATTTCTAACAAAAAGTCTATTATGAAAATCTTTACCGACTGTTTGCACTAATGCATTGCAAAAGGAGGAAAATTTGGGTTATCAGGTAATATCTACAAGGTACCCCTTCCTTACCATGGAGGTGGAAAAGAAAAGCAATTTGAAAAGTCACAGAGTGCAAAGAGGTCCCCACTTAAAGAAATTCATATGAATATCAAATCATATCAATTTTCCTAGGGACCTACAGAGTGTGAGGGATACATGAGACATTTTAACGGCAATGTTAACTCCAGTCCTGGCTGTATCCCCTTCCAGCTGCATGACCTTGGACAAATAGTCTATCTTGAAGACACAGACCTCTCTCATTATAGTAACTTATTAATATCCTATGTAAATTATGTTTAATAAAGCTGTTCTAGCCAGGCAGGGTGGCACATGCTTATAGTTCCAGAGACTAGGGAAGCTTGGGCAGGAGGATTCCAAATTCAAGGCCAACTTAGTGAGACCCCGTCTCAGCAACTTAGTGAGACCCTGTCTCAAAACAGAAAATGAAAAGGGCTGTAGAAGTACCTCAGTGGTAAAGTGTCCTGGGTTCAATTCCCAGTACTGAAAATAAGAATAACAAAAAATATGACAAAGAAGAAGAAATCTGTGTTCCAAAATATGCTATGTACATTAAGATGTGTCTTACAATATCACTAATTAAATAATTGTCCGGACATTAATCTGAATTGTTGGTTCACTTGATGTGGAAGAAGATTTTTTGGCTACATGTTTCCTTATAGGTGAGGAATTATCAGTCTCAGGGGCAGATCTCTTATCAAGTAATTAGCATTTTACTTCCCTAAAAGATTGTTGAATCTCTGGCTCAGGGCAGTTTAGGGAAACTTGTCTATTTCAGTTAAGAGATACCGCTTGGGGCTACTCTCTTTAAGGCTGCACAAACCCTGGAAGACCTATTCATCTCAGGGATCAACTTAATTAGGCACATAGCTTAGAGCAAGGTTAGCAACCTCCAGGGTTACCAGGGAGCAGGTAGAGTAGGGACATAATGTGAGTTCAGCAAATTAGCAGTGGGTCCTCTGGTTAATAAAGGCATTCAAATTCAATTTGTTTTATAAACACAGTCCTAGCCAAACAACACACATCATCTGGCAGTCAAACCAAGGACCCACTTTTAATTCCTGATCTGAGTGCAGCTGTGGATGTATTGTGATGGTCTTGTGCTGACTCTACCTGTCCTCTAATTTGAGGCCTTCTATAGCTTTAGAGATACAATCTTTACGAGAAACTATGTCTAAATGGGTCCCTTCAACTCTTACTAGCAGGATAGGATAGAAATTGCTTTAATGTTTGTTGCAACAGAGACAAGCAGATACAAACACTTTTCAAATGAATATAAAGCTTCTAATGAGGCTCAGCAATTATAAAAGGTCCCTGGGTGCTTTGTCTTTTTTGAGTCTCATATTAGCTGCAGATGAATATTATTATATTTGTAGAAAAGGAAACTATTAATGTGATCAAGATAGGATTTTAAGCCAAGGCAAACTCCAAGTTTTCTACTCCCTCTAAATTAACATGCTATAAATCATCTATGTATGCGGGATGTAGTTCTCAAATATATTTAGATTTAATCTGTGGTTTCAATTGAAACTATTAAGGCAGTGTTCTACTCGAGAAAAATGTTTTAATTCTGTTGTTTGAAATCAAATACCATTTTTGCATTGTTTTGAACAGCTCTAGTTCAGTTAAATCTTATTTGAAATTTAAAAAAAATGATTGGAAGACAAAAAAAGTTGAGATGTTGGGGCATGGGTTAGAAATGATGGTGGAATGTGATGGATATTATTATCCAAAGTATGTGTATGAAGACACAAATTGGTGTGAGTGAATATATATTTCATATACAACCAGAGATATGAAAAATTGTGCTCTATATGTGTAATAAGAATTGTAATGCATTCCACTGTTATATATAAATAAAAAATAATTTTAAAAAATAAGATATTTGAGGCTTGTGCTGGGTATGGTGGTGCATGCCCATAATCTCAGGGACTATGGAGGCTGAGGCAGGAGGATCACGAGTTCAAATCCAGCCCCAGCAAAAGTGAGATGCTAAGCAACTCAGTGAGACCATCTCTAAATAAAATACAAAATAGGGATGGGAATGTGGCTCAGTGGTCAAATGCCCTTGAGTTCAATCCCCAGTACAAAAAAAAAAAAAGATAATCTGAGTCTTAACACAAAGTTAAACGGTTCAGGAGTCATCTGAATTTCTAATATTTTACCATAATTTATGACTATCCAAATAAGAGAGATTCTATTTGCTGGCTCATCTACAACTCAAAAATGAATTACATGAGATATAATCAGGACAATACCATGTTCACATTAGTGCCAGCCTATTTAACCAAAGATCACCATGAAGAAATGCAGAACTAAGCTCCTCGTGTGAATGGCAAACATACCTGTGGAAAATCTCTTATTGATTAGGGAACAGTGATCACCTGTTATCTATGACCTTGGCACAACCTTTCATACCAATCAGCCAGAATGTAGCTTTTGATTAGCTTTGACATTGGGACAATTTATTATTTTGGAAGTGTCTGTTTTGCCAAAGTTTTAAAATTACAGCCAGTGTTAATAGTAATCACACAACCAAAAACATAGATGTATTATTCAACACAGATTACTCCTCAGACTCCAAAATAAAATCCAAATGGATCCCTCTTATCTATTTGCCAGATCTGTCTTCTAGCAATTGTTTCCCATCCATTCAAACCATTACTCAAATACCACTAATAGTTCCCTTGTCCTTATCACATCAACATTGGAAACCTCTACCTGGCTTAAGATTCACCTTTACTGCACTTTATCTACTTAACTTTAGAGCCTACTATACTATGTCTTAAAATGGCTGGTCTCATTGCTAAGCATCCCCCTAAGACTTTGTGTTCTTCCCCCAACCTGGGATTCACTATCTTCTCTGATTATTCAAATCTAAAAACAAACTCACTTATTAGAGAAAATCCACCTCTGACTATGCAGACCTAGTTTGCACAGAATAAAATAGTGACGAAAAAAAAATTGTTGAACTCCTTTATGTTCATAGACCTAAGGAATGGCAATGGTAAGGGAGGAATCTAGGAACACAGAGCCCCCCAAATCCCTTCCTCTGTCTTTGCCCTGTTTTTCAATTAGTTATGTCTTTGAAAAAGTCAGTCAAATTATAGTCAGTGAAAGCCACATAAGATTTTCTAGCCAATATGTGTCATTGAAGAACTATATATAAAAAGGCAAGGCAAAAATTGAGTCTGAAATCCCATTAACAGAGACATAATGAACACATGCTTAAAACCTCAAACTGAAGCACCAACTTTCAAACTTAAAAAAATGTAAAAAGCCTTATAAAATTTACAGGAAAAAAAACCATACACTTTTATGAAGAACTATACCTCAGGGAAAATTTTCATTTATAGAGAAACTGTTTATTAAATGCATTCCTTGTCATATTTTGCAGATGATAATACCTTTCACTTCCATCAAATGTTCAGCATAGCAGCCACAGGACTGTCATCTGAACAGACAAGGAAGAAGCTAGGGTATGTTGGCATCTAATTTAATTTTATTCCTTTGCCAGTTAAATTTTGCATCCTTTTCCCCTCCATAGATAACTGCTCACTATCTTGTTTGGTAGCATCATAGAATATCTTTTCACAGATTGTAAAATTCACATTTCAGTCAAGTGAAAAGAACTTATCTATGATTTTTAAAATTGAGTAATGGTAAACTTCAAACAGATGTCTATGGCTCATATTAGAACATTCCCATTCTTGTAACTGCAAGTGTTATGTTTATCCTAGGTCCTAATAGTCAGAGAGGGGAAAAAAATCTATGCATTCCTTTAAAAGACAGAAGAGAAAAGAACACCCAGGATGGTTGGTATGGCATGGCATTCTACCAATCATGGCACCTAGAACAAGTGGCTTCACCTCCCTGGCCTGTTTCCACATCTTCACAGTGGACTTAGGGTGAACTAGGTATATGAGACACTTCCTTTTGTGAGCATCTTATAATAATAAGACATAGTTGTAAGCAACACCCTTTCAGATGTCCATGAGTGCCTCTCTCTTACTTGCTTCTAAATTTCTGGATAACAAATGAATTTTGTACATTTCCAGCAGGAATTGTTTTCCATAATCTAATAAATTTCATAAATGTCTTCTTTTTATATGCCATGCTTCCTCTGGCCAGTGTCATGACTAAGCTAACCACTCCCATGATTGTGTCAATCACTCTGGCCAACTTTCATCATGATAGAAAGAGCCCATGCTGAAGAGAGTCGGTCTCCATTTTGAAGGGACACAGAATTCTAAAGAATGTCCTTTGGGAATACTACTTTACAGGTGCAGTGTTGTCCTCCCTCTATTGTGACAAAACCTACAATGCTTTCAAGAACACATGCCAAGCAAAGCCCCAAAAAGTACATGATGATATTAATAGTAGTTGTCATCACATGTTGACACTATATTAGACATTATTATGTTTATAATGATTTATTTAAATTTAATGGAAAAAAGCACTCCATAAAATTACTTTTAATATAAAAATATGAAGCACTTTATTTTTATCTTGTTTTCATTGACTCTGGGAGATATTTTGCTATTTGAAGCCATTATGTCTCCGCTTCAGGTGAATTGCTTATTGTTTTGGTTTCAAGGCAAGGTCAAATTGATTTATGGAAGCCATTTTGAGATTTTATTTTTAAATCTTTTAAAACCTCCAAAGTAGCAGAATTATCACTGACATGGGCAGTTACTAATGAAATTCTAAATGCACAGTCTGCTTTAGAGACTTCTTACATTTCTACAATTTCTGTGCTATCTTACAGGACCTTTCCCTGGTGTCTTTTTCCAAGTGGAGTCAAAGACAAAGGTAACTCCAGGCTGCTCAAGGTGGTACTGTGATAAAGCTTGGTCTCCCAGCCCATTTGTTCTGGGTTGGTCTTCACTGAGTAATAGGAAGAATTGCCTCTGGTCCTGGGACTTTAAAATCTGCACATAAGTGGAAGGTAAAGCACACTTATCTTGGTGCTGCTTCCTAATTTCCAGATTTTGTCACTAAGGATGCATGCTCTTTTCTTTCTGTTCCAGCTCACAAGTATCTTAACAGATACACACATATTTTAAATTAATAGTGTTTTTCCACTCTAGCCAACATAGAAACAGCATTAAGTCATGCTGGAAAATGTTCAAGCAGCAATTGCAAGAACTGGGTCCTGAGGCTGGCAGTGGTCTGGTATGGATCCCAGATGAGGTCTTTTTACTAACTCATTTACAACCAGGATCAAATTGACCCCACCCCCTTGTTTAAGATGAAATTTTTAAAAATGTGAAATGAGAACACAGACTAACTGATTACAGTATCCTTCATATCAAACTTCCTATGATTATGATTTCCTAATGCTTGAAAAAGCTTGAAATAGCTAATCAAAATTTAATCTAAATATATAAATGCAAAAATATTCAATTCCAGTGAACTGCTGCACAAATCCTGCACTCTTATGCTTTTCCCTTTAGACCTCCTGAGCATAAAGCTCATTCTATGATTCAGCACCATAAGCTAAATATCTCTGACAATCAAGGTGCAAATATCTACACCACATAATGTATGCTAAATGTACTAATTGAGTTTTCTTCTTTAAATTAACAGTCCACTCCATCTACCACATTAGCACGTATCACATAGATAGTAACCATGTTTACAGCCTGAACCAAACATAATTGTATTTATGGCCCATGTAATAGCCTCATCTAACAGCATATTACATGATAATGATTGCTACAGAATATGGATTACCCTTCTCCACTGAAATACATAAATGAACAGATATGTAATGTGATCCTATAATATGTTTTGAACATCAAATTTCCTATACATTCATCTCTGAATTTTTTTTTCTCATAAAGTAATATAATTTGGGAATCAAAGCAGAAAACTCTATTCCTGATAGTCCAAAACAATAAGAAGCTTCTTCAGGGCTGCTTCCCTTTTGGAGGGATGCCAAACTCAGAGCCCCACCCAGGACAACTGTGCTTGTACACAGCTCCTTCTGTTTCCCTAATCACCACATTGCACTTGCCATTTTATGAGTGATGTGTCTGATGACTGGAGATCAAGATCTCAGTATAGAAACTTTATTAAAAAGTGTACTTGGAAATAATACTCATGCTATGGGAACAATCAGAACTTTGCAGAGGTAAAAAAAAAAAAAAATCATGGACCAAAATGGATCATACATATCAATAAAGACAATATAGAAATACTAGAAAAATATATAATAAAATCATCATGACTTTGATGATTTACTTATATATTTGCAATTAAAGAAAATAGATTGACTTCATCATGAATAAAATATAAATTATAAACTATGGCATGGGAGACAACATTGGTACATCGTATATCTAACGAAAGACTTGTACGAATAATACACACAGAACTCAACAGTGTTGTGACTGAGCAATAAAAATAGGCCAATTAAAAATGAACAAAATCTTTGAATAGAAGATGTATAGTTGGCCAGCAAACACATACACATGTGCTCAGTATCACTGTTGTTATGGAAATAAAACAGTGGGATATACAGTTCCACAATCCTTCAAAATATTAAACAAAAGCTACCGTGTGACTCAGCAAGTCCATTTCTGGGCACATACAGAAGAGAATTAAAAATTACATACTCACACAGAAACTTACACACAAGTGTTAAAAACATTATTACTTACAGTACCCAAGAGGAAACAACCCCAATGCCCATGGATTGAGATAAAGTTAAACTAACTGTGGTATATCCATACAATGGGATATAACTCAACAATAAGAGAAATGTGGAGAAAACTTGAAATCATGCTGAATGAAAGAAGCCAGAAGCTATATTGAATATATAAGTCCATATGTATCAATTGTTCAGAACAAGCAAATCCAGAGACAAAAAGTACTAGATTATTGGTTGTTAGGAGATGGAGATAGAGATAAATGGGTAACTACAAATGGGTAGTAAGAATTTCTATGGGTAGAGTGATAATGATGTTCTGGAATTCGATAGTGGTATTATTTGCATAACTTTGTGACTCCATTAAAAATCATTAAGTTTTATAATTTAAAGGGGTATGTTTTATGTTCTCTGAATTATTTATCAAAGTATGCATGAGTACACATCACACTGTATCTCATAAAGATATACAATTTTATCATTAAAAATAAATCCCAGTGGGATTATTGCAAAGTAAAACAAAATCAAAGAAAATTTAAAAAATCAGCATAGGAAGCAACTGATGTTTAATGAAGTTGCTCTACAGAAGGAACTCCTCTGAGATGTGACAAGTATGCTGAATGACCTCCAGATGAGGCATTTTCTGGAGAGGATTCACCTGGTATCTGCCAGTTGTCAGTAGTCATCTCTCCCAGGATCTGGGTCCCTTAGTGCTAATGGTGAGGAAAGAGGTTGATGGTGTACTACATTTGTTACTTAACATATATCTCCCTCTCTACTCTTTCATCTCGGTAAGCTCAAGACCCAGATCTGACATGCCCATCATCATTTTCCTGTCTTGAGAAATGTGTTAAATGAACCAATGATGTTTCCTTGGTTTGTTGTCACTTCAGAATCCCATATCATAGTCTCCAAAGCCTACCCTTGCTTCGTCCTGAGATTTTCCTAAATCATAAGAGCCTCTTACTTCCAAAGCAACCAGACTCTATGTTCACTTTCTCATTGCAGTAATTTTTACATCCCCAAATCTACCCATTCTATAGAAACTAGAGAAATCCCACTTGTATTTGTCCTCTGTCCACAGTTGGAATTATCATAAGGATGGTATTGCCATTCTTGGCTTTCTTAGGAGATAAACTGGAGTGACAGCTTATTGTGTAAATATGTATGGAAGAGGAAGCATAGAAAGAATACCCAGAGGATCACTATGGCAAAGAGCAGAGAGAAGGAAAGTAAAAGGGGAATTCACAGTGAAGTCAACATGTATGCCAGGTACACTAGACATTTGAATTTGCCATTTAGTCTATTAGCTCCAAAGTATAACTGAGTACAGATGCAACTAAGTGGTTTATTAAATCTCATATAATTCCTATGAATCCCAGGAATTCAGAATAAGAGAAAAACATCTTGGTAGTCACCAAGCCTGGGCTGGGGCTTGCAAGGAAACAGGTTCCCAGAAAGGATTATGACTTACTTACAGTTGTCTGGTTTTGCTTTTGCCTAAAGTCCTAAACAAGCTACCATAACTAGGTCATTTTAGTCATGATAGCTGGAACTGACGTGTATAAGATCTAGCCGGGCTTGGTGACCAGATCTGCAAAATGCTTACTGACACACCACATTCCATGCTGTGTTCCGTCTTGGACCCCTATCCTCCTATGTAGAGTGTGTGCCTCCCATGTCTAAGGTTGTATAGCCTAGGCTCCACCTTAGCCTGACATAGGTCATCTCCAGAACAAGGTAGAGGAGCAACCAATTGACCAGAACCACAGCATCCCACTATGCATGTGTTGGTACAGCAAGTATCCCACAACTTGCTGAGATTCTATTATTCTTCAGTATTCTTTCTTTTTAGGCTGGATAATTTTCTATTCATCTGTCTTCAAGTTTATTGATTCTTCTCATATTCCATTTTTTGAGTTCCTCTAATGGATTGTTTGTGTCCTTTATTACGATTTCCATCTTGACAATTTCCATTTATAATTTTTCTTATATTGCCATTAAATATGGTCTTTAGTTCTTTGAAAACATTTATAATGTAATTTTGCCATCTAATTCCAACATGTGGGATCACTCGGTTCCTATACACACTTTTTTTTTTCTTGTATATAAGTCCCACTGGTTTCCTTACATGTCTCAATTTTTAGTTAAATAGTGGACATTTAGACAAAGTAGTATAGCAAACCAGATTCTAATAGTCTCCTGTCAGTAGCTTGCTATGTTTTCTGTTGCTGTTATCTAATGATTTAATGACTTTTGTGGACTAAAATCAGACTTCTTCCACACACTCTGGATTTTAGTTGAATATTACTAAGCCTCTGAATATAGTTAAACATTTAAGTCAACTTTCCTATATATCATAACTTTTAATTTTTAAAAATTGGTCAGAGATTATGATCAGATATTCGAGCTAGTAAGGTTTCTAATACGCTCATGTGTTAGCTGGAAAGAAAATGTAAATTTCAGACTTTAATGTCTCCTTCAGCTTCTGTGTTCCACCAGACTTACTCACATTTTGTCTACACATCCACATGGGATTTGTCAGCAAGGATGTGGGTGGCCTGGTTCCTTTCTGATATTTGCTGCACATGCATACTGCCTTTGGTCAATCAGAGTACCAGAGAGCTTAGGACACCCTTCACGGCTACCCCACCACCTAGAACTACCTACTATATCCCAACCAGCCACTGGGCTCTTGTTTTCCATCAATCAGAACTACAAGTGATTGGCTCTCTTTGTTGTCTTGTCAGATTGATGATTGTGTTATTCTTTGTTTACAAAAGAGAGCTTGTAAGTTTTCTATGTGTTGCTGCAGAGAAAAAGCAAATTTTATGACAGAGAGATTCCAAGGAAGTTTTATGACCAGCAGCATATTAAAGTTTTCTTCATTTAGCTTCCATGCATTTTTGGTAAGTAAATACTTAATTATTTTTTTATTTTTAGATATCATAAATGGAATAATTTTTCCTCATAAATATCACACTGCATTTTAATTGTTTAAGTCTGAATAAAAAGAAGTAGCATTCTATTAGTGCCTGCCCATAAAATACTATAATTATTAGCTTAAATTCAAACAAAACATGAGAATAAGGGCAATATAAGCTCTATTCAAACATCATAAATATTTTATTGGACATTTAGTTTCTCATTTATGTTTTTAAAACATTTTCTTCGGAGATAGGGGCATCAGCACTTGTCTTGAAAAAGGAATGATTTTCTCTAGCCTACATTGGAGGTTGTCAATGCAGATTAATCAAGGAATTTTACTGAAAATTGAACATTTGCATTTTACAGATGGGACTTTTAAATACTGACAAGGACAAGAGTATACTATTGCAATCACAGCATTTTAGTATGAAAGAATTTAAATATCACAATCCTTCAACTCATCAAAGCACAGTAGGTTTTATTAATATTCATAGAATATGGAAAACAAGGTTAAGAAACAAAAAAGTGGGGAAATATCTGGATTTCTTGGAAGCCAAAGCCAAAATGGAACTATAAGCAATTATACAGCTAGTTATGCACACATGTATTTTCTATTTAATAACCAGGAAAAATTTTTTACTTCAATACTTCTGTGTGTATTTGAGGCACTGGGCTGAAAGTTTGAAAGGTATAGTCCCCAGAATTTATTGCTGGGTGGATTCTAGTTTACATTGTCAGTGAGAGGGGCTGCCAAGCAATTTGGAAGAAGGGAGAGTGGCAGAACCCTTATTACGCCTGTAGCATTCCCAGGTACAGGAGTTTGGCAGCTGCACCCAGGAGGTTTTACAGTAGCTTTCTAAGTTTTTTTCAGGACTTCACCAGCTTTGATACTGCAGGATCAGTATCCCTATAGTGATTTATATGACTTTCTTCTTCCTCAAGACCCCACTTGTGTGTGTGTGTGTGTGTGTGTGTGTGTGTGTGTGTGTGTGTGTTTAAATTCCCTCTGCAACAGCATCCCCATTGTCTATAATTTCTTTTATTAAATCCCTGAAATATTTGCTTAAGCAAACCCTGGTACAATATTTGGTACAAGAGTAGATTCAATAAACAGGCACTAAACACTTGAAATTCAAGACTGAACATACAGCAGAGTCCCACTACTATCCATGTGCTCACATTTCCTAGCATCTTTTCCATCACACGGAGCCTGAAATTTAGGTGATCTGCTTAATGGCCCCCAAAAGAAAGTCACTGCCATAGCTTCTGGTATTAAAAAAAAAAAACCTACATGGTAAATGAACATTAAGTTACATTGTTGTCCAGTAGCGTGTCCCTTTTTTTTTTTAATAGGCAACTAAGATTTTGCCTTTAAAGATCAGTTCTGTACCTAATTCAGACCTTTGAACCATGTTTCCCTGAGTCCTAATTTATATCTCATTGCATGACAAGGATGATTCTCTTAATTTGTTCCATTTACTTACACTTTAAGTGCAATACAAATGATTTCATATTGTGAGTATTTACTATGTGCAATAAACATAGTTAGCATTCACAATGTGAGCACTTTGCCAAGCAGCATAAAATAGCATTCATTAGATGTTCATGGATTGGTTTGTATGAATGCTATGTCCCTGAGACAGAAGTCGAGACATCTATATGGCTTTATCAAATATTGAAAAATCTTGGGATTTATTCCTTCATTCAACAAGTATCTTTTAAACACCATCTTTGTGTCAGACTTTTAGGCAAATTGATGTATTAATACCTGTATTAGTTAATGCTGCCATCACAAAAGATCACAGACCAGGAGGCTTATACAACAGAAATTTTTTCATAGTTAGAGAGGCTAGAAGTCCAACACACAAAAGATGGCAGTGCTGATTACATTCTGAGGCCTCTCCCCTTAGCAGATTGTGTCTTCCAGATATGTCCTCATATGGTCTTTACTTTTTGCACATTCATAGAGAAAAGAGCTCTGTGGTCTTCTGCTTATAAGAACATGAGCTCATGGGTTGATCTGTCTTGTGACCTGGTTTAACCTTAATTATATCCTTAACTTTCCTGTATCCAAATGTAATCACACTAGGGTTAAGGCTTCAACATAGGAATCTGGGCCTATGGTAACACCATTAAAACAACTGATTATAGGATTGATTTTCTCAAAGAAAGTCCTACGTGAGGGAAGTTGTCAAATATTTGTTGAGAATGAAGCAAGACTTGGAAAAAAGCACCGTTTTCTAGTTTTCTAATATTCAACCTATTTAATTTTACAATAAAAATTCCAAATGCACATGTTCTGATCTTTAATATTAAATAGGTATTTACGTAAATTATATAGAAGTGGTTTAGTGAACTTAATGATGCAAGTTTCTTCCAGTTTTTACTTTCTAATACTTGATTAACTTTATTGTCAGTATTTTTCTAATTTCAGGGTTTTAAAATGTACTCTCAGAATGGATAATCTTTAAAGTGTGAGAATTATTCAACAGTCTGAAGTAAAAATCAACACTTAAAAAGTTATTTGAGGTCATGTACTTCTAATCTTTGATATTAAGCAAGTACTGGAACAAAGTGAATCTGACATTTTGGACTCAGTATGTGTGAAGAAAGAATATGTAAAATCAAAAGAGTAGATACTATCAGTTGAATTCATTAATTATGCCTGCATTTTGGAAAGTTTCCAGTCTGTTGTTTTTCTGACACACGTCAAAGGATATATGGCCATTTAAAGTGTCAAAAGAATTGCAGAAGAAAAGTTCTAGATCTCAAAAGAACAGTGATATTTTAAAACAAAGATTTATTATAAAGTCAAATGCCCCTTACATGCTATACAAAGAAAAAAATTTTGCTTTATACATTAGCTCATTATTTTTGGCCATGTGACAGTACAGTGAAAGCTTAGTATCTTCTCATAGCCTCTCCCCTTTTTTACCCTCTGGTTCAATTAAAAGCTTATTCTGTCTACTTTTAGCAAAGTTTTAAGCATGTTTGTATTTCCTATACTACACTTAATATTCTTTTTATTATCACAAGGATGATAAAATAGACAATTTTTTCCCATAACCTGTCAGTCATTTAAGTCAAAATGAACCTGTTTTATCTGTTAGCCTTTACAAACTGTTGTGTGCATTACTTAGCTGTAAGATATGGGAAAGCAGGCATTGCTGGGCTCCCTTCCCAGTGTTTCTGAGCTACAGATCTGGAGTAAGTGGTGTTATCACCTTTCTTCAACATTTTAAAAATCTCCTTTTTCTACCTAATTTTGAATAATTTCTTCACATCAAGTTTATTTATTCTCCTATCAGTTATGTTCATCAGTAGACATTGTTGAGGGAAACGAATGTTTGCCTTGATTCCTTGACAGCTTTGCTATTGATCCACACCCATGCTTTGTGCCCTGTGCAGGTAACTTAAGTCCTTCGTGGTTCCTGATCCATTTGTTGATATATAGTCTAGCACCTGGGTCCTTCCAGGGAATAAGTCCCATCTGTGCCATCCTCGTGTCATGTCACTCAGAAGCCATGAACTTGGGCCTCCTTGATGACAACTGTTTCATTAGTTGTATTAGTTTCCTAGTGTTGCGTAAGTCACCACAGATTTACTGGTTTTAAACAAACATTTGTTACCTCACAGTTTCCTTAGTTCTGTAGTCAGGTATTACTACCTTGACTCTCTGCTCAAGCTCTCCCAAGGCCTCAGTCAAGGTGTAAACTGGGCTACCTTCTCCTCTGGAGGCTTTATGGGGGGAAATACCTGCTTTCAAGTTCATTCTGATCATATACAGAATTCCTTCCTTGTGACTATAGCACTAAACCCCTCAGAGATCTTCGAAGTCATTCATTGCTCCCAGTACCCGGCTTCTTTGAGGTTAGCAGGTGATTTTTGTGTGTGTGTGCTCCATACTGGTAAGACAGTCATATAATAGAGCACAATTATTGGACTCATATTCTCTCGTCTTTGCTATATTAGATAACCTAACCGAGGCCATGACATTCCATCATCTTTGCCATATTATGTTAGTTGAACACACACAAAAAAAATAGATTCTGCCAAGATTCAAAGGAAGAATATTATCTAGGGTGTTATTATGAAAGGGTGGGGATCATGAAGACCATCTAGATCTCTGCCTGCCAAGCCGAATTTCCGCCAGCAGCATCTTCCATGTATTTGGCTTTGATAGATAAAATTTCTTTCCTCACAAAATTAGTGCCTGTCCTGGTTTCTAATTCACCTCATGGTGTAGGTCTAGTTCTTAGTCTTACCTCCATCCAAAAAAATTACAGTCTACCATTCAGTCCTTGCAAATATGTGATAATCCCTCTACTATGTAATGATTCTGATGCAGTGAAAAGAACAGACATTAAAGTAGAAAAACTGCCTTATATTTTGCCTTCCAAATTATAAAATGTATAATTTAGAAGTTATTTGATATCTTACTTTCAATGTTAAAAAATCCATAATGAGAAAACAAGAACAAACCCATAAACATGTGTGCATGCAAAAGAGAAATTGGTACATGGCAAGCGTGTAATCATTGATGATTATTTTTTGTGTATGAAGATTGTATGTCTAAGATAAAGCAGGGAGACAGCCAACACAAAAATATGTAGAGTTGTTTTCTACCAGTAACTTGGTAATATGCTTTTGTTCTTTATAGTACAAAATCAAAATTTGAATCACTAATACCATATTAAAGTCATTTTACTCAAATCTACCTATTGTTTTATGCCTCTATTTTAAGTACCTGGGAACTCTCATCTTTACTTAATAGGTTAAATGGCATAATTGTGGCAATGTTCACAAGATGGGATCAGATATATACATGGAAAATTATGATCATTAAGTTGTTAATTTCATATTTATGAGTAGAGTTAAATATGGGAATTTGCTCTGCATTAAAAATACCCTGAGGCAGGGTTAATTCAGTAATAAAGTAATTGCTATCACTATCAAGAGGAAGGAAAAGTATAAAGACAAGGCTGCTTCTTTTCCTACATATAAAATGTTGTCTAAAGATGAGGAAGTCCCATTGATGGCAAGTTGGAATTGTTGGATTGGTGGTCATATGGATTGTTGGTCATATGAATTGTTGTTCTGTTAAGGTGACAAGAGATAATGTATTGCATATCATAGACCAACAGCTATCTTTGTTGCCATGGTGATTCCTTTAGGGAACTTTTTTCTCCCTATGCACAGCTACCCTCAAAATTTCATCTCCTCTCTATCTGCACAGGTCTCTTTAATTCTAGATAGGACTACCTTTGAATCATAAGAATTAAATTTTCTCTTCACAACATACTCTACATACAATGATGGGGTGGGGGAAGAGCAGTATTACCATGATTGAAAATGCACTTAGAGGTAAAAATTTGTTCCTAAGCTGTAGGTTCTCTTTTCTCTCTTTTTACCACACTGATTGTTTATTTTGCTGAGAAGAAGCTTTTTAGTTTGAATCCATCCCATTTATT
The DNA here is from genome assembly GCF_964194105.1 of Spermophilus citellus. NCBI lineage: Eukaryota > Metazoa > Chordata > Mammalia > Rodentia > Sciuridae > Spermophilus > Spermophilus citellus. Next base: position 23,026,976 of record NC_138195.1, on the reverse strand, counting down.
AATTCTTGATTTTAATTATTGCACTATTGGAGTCTTATTAAGGAAGTAGCAGCCTAAGCACAAAGCTCTAGGGTATATAAAGAACTCAAAAAGCTAAACATATAAAAACAAATAACTCAATCAATAAATGAGCCAAGGACATGAACAGACACTTCTCAGGATATACAATCAATCAACAAATATATGAAAAAATGTTCCACATCTCTAGCAATTAGAGAAATGCAAATCAGAAGTACTATAAGATTTCACCTCACTCCAGTCAGAATGGCAGCTATTAAAAATACAAACAATAAGTGTTGGCAAGGATGTGGAGGGAAAGGCACACTCATACATTCCTGGTGGGACTGCAAAATGATGCAGCCAATGTGGAACGCAGAATGGAGATTCCTTGGAAATTCCCACAACTTGGTATATACCCAAAGGACTTAAAAACAGCATGCAACAGGGACACAGCCACATCAATATTAATTGCAGCATAATTCACAATAGCTAAACTGTGGAACCAACCTAGATGCCCTTCAGTAGATGAATGGATAAAGAAAATGTGGTATATATACAGAATGGAATATTACTCAGCAATAAAACAGAATAAAATATGGCATTTGCAGGAAATGGATGAAGTTGGCAAATATAATGCTAAATGAAATTAGCCAATCCCCCCCTCAAAAAAATGATGAATGTTTTTTCTGATATAAGGAGACTGACTCATAGTGTGATTGGGTGGAGGAGCATGGAAGGATTAGACAAACTTTAGATAGGGCAAAATGGAGGGAAGGTTAAAGGGGTAAAAAAGATGGTGGAATGAGATGGACATCATTACCCTAAGTATATGTATGAAGACACAAATGGTGTGAATATACATTATATACAACCAGAAATATGAAAAATTGTACTCTATATGTGTAATATGAATTGTAATGCAGTCTGCTGTCGTATATAACAAATTAGAATTTAAAAAAATGCCCTCAGAAAACAGAATGGGAAAGGGAAGGTACTGGGGAAATAAAATTGACCAAATTATATTTCATGCCGTTATGAATATGTAACAACAGATCCCATTAATGTTCTGATAAAAACCCTTATAAAGAAACAAAAACATAATTTTAAAAAGGAAAACAGAAGGGAAATAATTCTCATCACCAGCCATGGCAATACTCACAGCCCACTGGGGGATCATAGAACTTGCCTAAGCTGCAGAGATTCCTTCCTAGCTGAAAGTGTGGGCTCATGAGATCTCTCAGGATACATTGTCTTGTTGACTATCCCTTGTGTCCTCCATGTACGTTTATGTTCCTCATGTCTGTCATCTCTAAGAATAGTAGCCCATTCCCGTTTCTATTCTCACTTATGAAGACTTTCTGAAGTCACCACATAACCTTGTATCCTATTATTTCAGATACAAAATATAAGCACAGACAGATTTAGCTGAAATGGGGCTATTAAATGTAATCTTTTACGTGGGTCCATCATTGTTTTTAATAAATCAGAGCCCTCCTATTAAGGAACAAGGTGAAAATAGAAGAACAACAATCATTTCTATGAAGGTCACCAACAGAAGCTCTACATAAGTATGGATGCAGTAGGAAGGAATGCTACTGCCATGGAAAGTGAGATTGTCCTTGAAGTTGAAATTACCCAACTACAAAACATCTACATTTGGAAGAATTGGAAAGTTATGTTGGTAGTACAGAATTTCATACAATGTCATTACTACCTTGTACCATAATGAATATGGACCATGGGTGCCATTCTTATAGTGAGAAGAGAATCAGGCCAATGAGGATGGATGATCAGTGCTTTAGTGGAGATCAAAGCTGTGGAATCAACATGCAAATTATGAAGTCTGTAATATAGTTGATAAATTGAGGTTATCCCAATAAGTTGTGATCTTCACGTGCTATTGTGACTATATTCCACTCTTACTTGGGCTCACACTAGTCACACTAAGGACTGATTTCTAATTGGATGTAGTGGTGCATCATGGAGATCACTCAGAAGTCCAGGAATTTGAGAAAAGATTGACAGAGGTTGGACAGGAGTTAGCATCTAGATCAAATAGGCACACTAGTGTCTCTGCAGGTAAGTTGGGTAAAGCTCTGAAAAAAAAAAAAAACAAATCTAGATCTAATCTATGAGAACAACACAGTGAATGAGAGGAACAGTAAGGCAGCAGCTCAGGGCTACCAAACATTCCTGGGATTTCCAATGAAAGATCAGGTATATGAATTTATTATGCTAAAATAGTCGATTCCTCTATTCTCTATCCTTCCTGCAAAGCCATCTCAGAGGTAATACTTGCTCCACATTATATGACATGATCCATTCGTGTAGAAGTCATAGTTTTAACATTCACTGGAAAAAGAAAGTACTATAACACAATTATAAGAAAGCAAAACTAGCATAGAGATGGAGCTTCTATTAGCTCCTGTTATGTATGGTGTTATTCCACCTCATTTCACTCTTATTTGTAAAATAGACATTCAAATTCATGACTTCAAGATCTCTTCTCATTTAAATCTTCCACAAAGCTAGTTATTCAAGACTAAAAAATTGGAGTTTGTTTTTTTTTTGGGGGGGATCCTTTTATACTGTGATATTTATACTCTCTTCCCTTGTGTAGCAAGAGTACATTTTTAAATGTGTACAGCTAAATAGTATGGCTAATCATTACCCCAAGGCGAGAGCCCCTGTGGCTCCTTTTATACATAAATAACTGTGGTCTCCTCAGAAGGAGCCATAGAGATCCCCACAACAGAACTTGGGGTCAGTACATCTAGGTAGAAAGTAACTGTGTTTGCTCCTTAGCCACCTCATTTCCATATAAATGCTGCCTACTACAATAGACCATGCCTTTTGCACTTCTGAGAAGATAATGATGCAGTCATTTGGGAATGTCATTTATGCTACTCTTTTGATTCAGTTATTTACAAATTAATGGAGTTCTGCCTAAGCTTCTCTGATCCTATGGCCTTTCCCCTTTTCTTGTTTGTGTGAACAGCCTGAGAGGTAGGCACTAATCATGGTTCAACATTCACAATTTGGGTCACCAGCTTCTCATTTATCTCTACAAGTATGAAGGGGGAAAAGATCTTTAATAAATGGAGGGTCTTTTAATTGTTAAGGCACAAGTGAGACAAGAATTCATTCATATGAGGTAACGTTATACGTATCAAATTCAATTTTATTTCTGATTACAAACATGCTTAATGAAATGGGGAGATAAAGGGGTGGGGAGAAGAAATGGAGTTAATTATTGAGGGATTTTCAAGCTACTGTGGAGAAAGAAATGAAGTTTAAAGTTCTCATCCTGTGAAGTTTGTTTGGTGTGAAGAGAGACCTCTTTATTAAAGAGGTCTCTGAGAGGTTCTTCATTTCCTGAGTTTATCAGGGTGGGATCCCACAGAGGCTCAAAGGGCTGCCATGTGTAGGGAATTGTGTGAATTAACCACCCATTCAGTGGATAAAGATGTTGAAAAGCATAATTAAGGAAATCACTGTCATCTGTGGTTATGTCTTTTATTATAGACACCTGGATTATCTTGAGGGTTTCCACCCAACCACATCTGTTTATTGAGAGCACTTTGAAATTGATTTAAGCTTCCAAAACATCGACTGGGATGATTCAAAGCATTTCAGTACATACTCTACATTAGGAATGCTTTTCAGCTGGTTGCAAGTAACAGAAACGAGGCTGTACACACTTAAAGAGGTTTTCTGAACATTCCAGAGCTTCAGGGAGGTTGACATTAGACTATCAGCTTTTATACATCAAGGCTGATGTCTACTTCAAAGTTAGACTTAATAGTTTTTCTTTATGGTAATAAGACAGCACCTGCTTAAATGATCACATATACATTATAGGAAAACAGAGGTAAGGACAAAGATACTTTCCAGTTACTGTATCTTATTTTGTCAAGTAAGCAAAATAATTACCCTGAAGAAGTTTTTTTTTTTGCTCTTTAATGTCTTTGGCCAAGGTCTCTAATATTTCACATGGACACCTCCAAGTAAAATATGCTTAGGAAGAAGAGGGTCACAGTGAGGAAACAGGAAGCATCTCATCATCAAAACACACAAATGAATTAAAAATAAACCTACAAAATGATGTCCAAAAATCAGACAAGATGCTCAGGAGCAGCAGACAGAGGTCTAGGAACTCAAGGCAACTCATTAGTTCTTTCCCACCCCTGTGTGCCATTTTCAGAATAGATAAGGTTTCTCTTATAGAGAGTGGTTATCATCTTACAACAGTAGAAGGCATTCAGACTGTTAATCATCTCCATTTTATACCCAGATTTGGGGGATACTGTAAAGGAAGGCCTGTCTTAGATTCATAAATGACAATTCTGTCTTCTCTTCTTTTCCTATTATATAGTACCTTTAGCCAGAGCCATCTTCACTCCATGAATGAGAACCCCTTTCCTAACAAATATCATTAGCCTGTTTGCTCATTGGCTCAGTTATTATGCTGTCGAGGAGGATAGTAGATGGGATCACCTGTCTGTTTCCTGGTAAAGAGTAGATAGATGTTAGGCTACTTGCTTTTACTTCTTCCACAGACACTTTCAGGCACAGAGATGATATGCCATTGACTGATATGGAAGCTCTAACATTTTCTTTATCAGAGCAACTATTTATAAAATAACCACTTTGGACTCAATAAATTATTCAATGACATTTATGTGGAATAAAGAGAAAACTAACCTTGAAACCTATCTTTCTTGATGTGTCTTATCACTTATACGTTGCTACTTTCCTCTAAAAAATAATTTCTTTGGTTAGTTAAAAATTTTCTTGTTTTCTCCTTTAAAAAGCTATTATTTCTTTTATGTTATCTTTACAAATAAATATGCTGGAAGCTAGAAACACAATGATGAAGCCAACAGATGCAGTCTTAACCCCTCCTGGATCTTAAAGTCTGGTAGATGATAGATTTAAGCACAAAACATAAAATTACATAATCTTGAAGTTTGACCAGGTCTATAAAGAAGATGTATGGTTCAATATTAAGACCTCATGGTAGCATCCTCTTAGGGAAAGACTAGAAAAATTCTTTTTGAAAATTTTAAATTTTTGTACCTTATTCATAAACAGGTTTCCTTCCCTCTTAAGCTCTCAAGGATTGAATCCCACTTATTAAAGATGTATTGTTCAACTTCCAAGTGACTATGTAGTTTCACTTTGGGCCACTTCAAAGTGGAGCCTGAACCATAGCTCATTTGTTAATATTCAGTGTTAAAGATCCTAGATCTGGTCCTCAAACTGACCTATGTCACATTTTTATTTCTACAGCATAATGGATGGGGCATCTTGAATGGAATCATTTCTCTTCTGATAAATTACAAATTTCATCCATAAAAGACATTTGTGGGCTCAGTTGGTAGAGTGCTTGCCTCGAATAAAAGACATTTGCTTTTTATCTTCTATTTGTAAAGAAAATTGTAAGCATTAAATGAGATTTCATATAGAACACAGACAAGTTTGCTTAGGAAGTAATAGTCTTCATATTTATGTGTAGGTCCTTTAAAACAGTCCTAATCCCCCTCTCATTGCCCCAGTTCATTCTGACTTTGAAGATCACTGGAGCATTTAGTGTCTTTTCTCATGAATGTAAAAGAGAAGGAAAATGTTAATGTTGTGAGAATAGCTAACAAATGACCTAGAAACACTTGGTTCTTATGGATTGCTAAAATTGTCCTAATCTATGACTTTAGGTCAGAGAGTAGAAAGTATGAACAGTTCTTATTTTACACATCATACTCCTGCACACTTCAGTCAAGACCTGCTAACTTATTTTTATCTAGCCTAAATCATTCCAACTGGTCTGTTCTCATCATATGGAAGCATCGCTTTACTCCTAACAAGCGCTGTCCCTTTTCCATCTTAAAAATAAGGTTATTCACTTATTGAAGGAGGAACATCTGGATCAAGAATTGGGTATCTTAGATCATTCTCTTTCTATGAGAAAGCAGTCGCAAATGTGAGTGCAACAAATGAAGTTCAGACAGGGAAACTATTATCACTCAAGTTAGAAACCCATGCCAAGGTGTCAGGTATCCCCACTTCTGGATGACACATCTCTTAATACTTTCTGTCTCTCCCTCCAGGGTGAGAGAAATAGCAGAGAAACAAGAACTCTAGAAAGCAGTCTTCAATGTGGAATCCCAATTCAGAATTCTAGGCATGTGTCCTGTAATCCTAACCTTAATTTGAGGGCAGATACTACCTCTATTTTAACAGACCATTGAAGAGAAATGACTTAGACAGTTTTTCTGACTCAAGTTGTCTGTTTACTAATTTTGTATTTTTTTTTTTTACTGGTACAGTGCCATTCTTCACTTTCCTTTTTCTCCACTCCCCACCATCCCTGTCCCTGGAGACAATACCCAGGGGCTTTGCACAAGTTTAACATGAGCCTTATCACTGAGCTATATCCATAAGTTCTTTTCACTCTTTAAAAAAACGATAAATTCAGAACTGTGCTGAAATTTCCATTTGGGGCTAGACTTTTCAAAGACAAATATACTGCTCATATTCCCAAAGTAAAACTGTGAAGTTTATTATGCTTAAGCACAAATAAACTTTGAAGTGAAATAACCCCTGAATTTCATCAATATGTTTATGGTGAAATGAAACAAGGAAGTAAAATAAAACTTTGCATAGTATTTGGAATTAATGCCATATTAAGCAGTTATCCCTATAAATTATTAAATACTAGTCTTTATATTAGACACTGCTAATATTAATCTGTATGTTTAATACTATTACATATCATATTTCTACAATAGATTGTTATTTTTATGACCTCTCTATAATCAAAAGGATACATGTATGTATGTTTGCACATGCACAGACACACACACACACACACCATATATATCCAAAAGGAAAAAAAAATAGGTTCAAGATTTAATAGCAGCCACAGAAGGTAATAAGTTCCCTGGCAGTGCAGAGATAGAAACAAAATTGGTACTATAGATTTTTTTTCCTTCTTTTTGGTTAGCGTTGATGCTGGTTTTTTCCCCTATATTTCTTCTGAACCATGGGGATCAGAAGGATGTAAAGATAGAGAATATATAAACCTAGAGAAGATTTTCTCCCCAAAGGCCATTTGCTCAGAGCCTAGAGATTAGAGTCTAGAGCACCTCCCTCATCCCTCTGGACACTTGCTTACTTCTCAGGGGGAGAACTTAGAGGATTAGAGGATGTGTTGACAAGTCAGAGTGAAAGATAAGGTCTCTTTCCACAGGGTCAGGGTGAGTCACCGCAGGTATGCCAGCGACTCCTCTCTACATTCTGAAACCTTTCAATTTTGGAGTTTCTCTTCTGTGGTGTGACCCGCCCCTGCATGTAAAGGTAACATCTGGATCTCTCAGTACATTGCGCCATTGTAGATAAGGCATCTAGTACTTATAGTATTTATATAAATATATAACACATTTCTATAAATATATAACACAGTTTGAGTTTACTTTGTGATCATGCCCATAGGGTAATATCTTAGACCCTTTAAAGTTTAGGTCTAAAACTGGATGGCTTTATTTTATATAACTATTTGTATGTACAGTAAAATACAAATAAAATTTACCATTTCAACAATTTTCAGTGTGCATTTCCATACATTGAATATGTTCACAATGTTTTGCAACCATAACACTACATAGTTCCAGAAAGTAGAACATTTTTTATCACCCCCAAAACCCCCACACCCCATAAACCATCACTATGTATTAAAGGTCACAGTATCAAACATGATGCCCATGGGTCAGCTAGCAATCTTAAATAAGATTACCTGATCAGTGCTACATTATATCATTTCCAGAAAAAAATACAAGTCAAATTTACTATGTAGTTAGCCCTTGTTTGACTCCTGTGCCTTCTTCTGTAACTGGAATACTGTCATATTATTCTAAATTTCAAAGGAAGCTTTGTTATATAAAATTTGGACTATAACATTCTTTCTGGGGAAGTTATTTTGTATTTTTTTTATAATAGGTCATCTTTAAATTACCTTCTCCTGTCAGTCTTTTAGGTCAGAGAAGCCTGAATGGAAAAATCATAAGAGATTAAGGGACCCTTTATATCCTCTTCTGCCAGCCCCTTGCATCTTTACTTTTGGTCTCCATCCTGCACCCTCAAGAACCACTGAATTAAAAGCCCCTCCTGGTGGGCGTTGGGTTGTAGCTCAGTGGTAAAGCATTTGGCTAGCATGTGTGAGGCACTGGGTTTGATTCCTAGCACCACATATAAATAAAATAAAGGTCCACTGATGAGTAAAATATATTAAAAATCAAATACATCCTGGGAACCTGAAATCACCATCACCTTGACCTTGCACAATGGTGAAAGGAGTCCTGAATGTTCTAAAAGATTATGGAGTATATACAGCTCTATATACACATGTGAATGAAAAGAACTCTAAAAAAGCACACAGTACTCGATTTTTCACTCATTTATCTTATTCTTTCCATTAGCAACCAAAGGCAGTTAACTATCCTGTTCACCAAGTCTTTTTCCTTCTTTTTTTTTTTTAATGGTCCTGATGATTGAACCCATGGCCTTGTGCATACTAAACAAGCATTTCACCAATGAACTACATCTCCAGCCCCCTATTATTTTGAGAAAAAGGGTCTTGTTAAGCTGCCCAGATAAACCTCAAACTTGCAATTTTCTCCCTCAGTCTCCTGAGTACCTGGCATAGTGCTCTGATACATTTAAACCCATCTGTACTGTTGCCAGAGTTTTATTTTCCAACTATAAATAGTCTCGTTTTTTTTTTTTCCATTAGATCCCATGAACATTTTTCACTTGGTGAAAAACACTTAATGGTTATCCTCTTAACAGGATCTATCTAACTGAAAATCTGTCCTCTCATTCAGGTACTTCCAAGCAAATTTACATTGAAACTTTTTGTCAAATTACAAACTCAGTGCTTATTTAGAATGTCACATGGTTGCAGAGGATGCATGCAAAAAGAATTATTCTTTGTTATAAATATCCAGAAAGTTGACATTGTATGTGTCTAATGGCTAAATAGAGGCATCCAGTGCTCACCTGTTCCTCCACAAAGAGCTAAAACAACAGATATGTGGCTGCATTTTGTGATAAGTGACCATCAGAACCCTAGAAATCGGTAAGATAGAAACTGGAACCTCGAAACATCCAGAAAGCTGGGACATTAACATAATCAGAAACAAAATATCTTGACACTTTCCATCTGAATCCAAAACCTTGGAAGAGGAAGTCTTCCCTCTATAGAGGTAAGGGTGAGAGTTAAAGTGTGGATGTTGGCAATCCTTGCTATTGGGAAGTTCCACAATTCTCATTGGTTTGCAGCCCACTTTAATAAGTAACTCCACACAGCAGCCTTGCTTTAGAAATGATTTTACATTATCCCTCAGCAAACTACCAAGTGCTATAGCTGGGAGCCATCTTGAGAAGGGAACTATTACTTGAACTCAGATTGCTCTAGTGGGTGAAAACCCTTGCATGTTGCATGTCTGGGATGCACTCTCTTTCACTAGCTCAGCTTTAGCTACCTCAGAAACCAAAGTTGGCTCAGTGGTGTAACATGATGGGAGCCCTGTGGAGGGGAGGGGTTGTAATACAAAGGGGAATGGAGGGCACTGACCTAAGTAATTGAGATATCAGGGAGTTTGCTCTCTAAGTCGAGGGCATGGCCAGTCATGTATCGATTTACTCCAATGCCAGAACTGAAGGCATTCTCCCACATGTTCCTGCTACTCCTCCACATCAGCGCCACACACAGGTGACTGTCACTAACAAGATGGGGAAAAAATTCCAGTTCCATTTCTTCACCTGTAGGGGTGTGCAACCCCATGATCCCCAGCTGTTGCCCCCAATCCAAGAGCGTATGACCTAATTCAGTCCAGAGAGAAACTTTGTCTGGTTTTGTCTGTGTCCAGCTCTTTCTTCCTTCTTGGAAAGCCCTATAGCTCAGAGAGTTGTGGGGAGAAAAGCATCAGCTGTCACACTATATCTAGGTTCCCACAGCTGCAAATCCAAGATCCTACTCCTTGAAAGGCACTCTCACAGTAACAGGAAGAAGGAATGTCACAGTTCCTCCTGTCACTACACCTACCTGGGTCCCACTGTTTACCTTGTCTGACCATGCTCTGCTGTCAGAACTGGGTGTGAATGCCACAGAGTGGGTGCTGTGGTTTTTTCCATCACTTCTCCCTGAAAAGCTCCGGATCCTGCACCATTATTTGTTTAGACGACAAGGGCTTCAGGCTTCTCACCACCATTAATGTAACCAGTACTAGAAATCTTTACAAGTAACAAACCCAACATCAACAGTGTCTGAGGAAACTGCAAGGAGGGAAGCAATGCTCCCACTGAGAGAGTAGCCACACAATATACAACCCACACACTCTGCTACCTATACCACACCTACCTGAACTGCTAGAATGTCCTCACTCTTGCAGACAGTGGGCCTCTTCAATTCTCACACATTATACACTGTGTCCAAAGAACTTATAAGGAGATTATATTATGGTGTTCATCTGGTAATAAAGTGAATATTGCATGTAGCCCAATATTCCAAGACACATCTTCTGGAGAAACAACTCATTAAGAAGGTTATTCCATAAAAGTGGTAGAGCTCTCTGATCCACCAGATGAGCAAATCTCAAAGTAGTCACACAAGACATCTGCGATATGACATCTCAAAAAATTCAAAATTGTATGAGATGTGACATTACAAAAAATCCAAAATTTTATGAGATTTGACATCTCAAAAAACTCAAAATTTTCTAGTAAGAGATTTTTTAAAAATCAAGATTGATGAAATATTTGACAAAGAATTCCAAATGAATTATCTTTTTTAAAGGTCAGTAAGATCGAAGAGTATACAGATGAATACTAAATTAATTAGGAAAACAATGCAAGATATGAATGAGAAATTTAACCAAAAAAAATTTTAAAAAGAACTAAACAAATTTTGAAAGTGAATAATTTAATACGTCAAACAAAACATTCAGGTGAAAACATCAAGAACAGACTAAATGAAGTAGTAAAAATATTTCAGTAAGAAAATTGGTCTTTTGAAATATTCCATTCTCAAAGAATAAAAGACAAAGAAGAGAAACTTCAGAATCTTTAGGGTACAACTTAATGAACAAATATCCACATAATTGGAATATATAAAGGTGAGGAGGTAAAGGTTAAAGGCATGGAAAACCTATTCAATTAAATAATATCAGAAAATATCTCTAATTTTAGGAAAGACAAGGACATCCATGTACAGAAAGCTTGCTAAACCTCAAATAGAGAAGACCAGAAAAGACTTTCACCACCGCATATTATATCCAAATTTCATAAGCATAGAACAACAACAACAACAACACTTCTAAAATCTGCAAGAGAAAAGCAAGCATGAAGTTTAAGGGCAATGCCATTTGAATGATGGCAGATTTCTCAGACAAAACTCTACAGGCCAGGATGTAATGGAATGATGTATTTCAAGTGCTAAAAGAAAACATATGTGACTATGAATACTATTCCCACTACAGTTATCCTTCAGAAATGAAGGTGAAATAAAGACATTCCAAGATAAGCCATCATGACCAATCTTATGGAAGATACTTTAGTGACTCCTACATGCGAGTGGAAAAATGTTAACTACCACTATGATAGCATGTGAATAAACCCAACTATATGAGTAGGTACATCAAAGAGAAATAGAAAAGGAGGAAATATTATCAATACAGTAAACCATCAAACCACAAAGATGAATAAAATGGAAAGAACAAGATATTCAAAATGACTAAGAAAGTCAATGATAATAACTATGAATGTAAATAAAATACATTCTCCAATTAAAAGCTACAGACCAGCTGAAAGGATTAAAACTTTTTTAAAAATTGAAAAAGACCCACAAACATGCCATCAACAAGAAACTGGCTTCATTAGTAAACACCCAGAGACCAAATTCAGGGGATATGAAATGGTATGCCAGGCAAATGGAAGCAGGAGTAGCTATACTTATTTATTTCTAAAAAAAAAATAGTAGACTTTAAGATAAAAACTAAGAAGAGGCAAAATAAATAACTGAACAATGATTCAGTGAATAAGATAAAGTAATTATAAATATGTAGGTACATAATGGCAGAGCACACAAGCTTGTATAAAAAACCCTATTAGACCTAAAGGGAGAGACAGACTCTAAGACAATAAAAAAAAAATCTGAAATAAAAAAGTTTATAAAGGAGGAACAGTTGATTTTAGATGGTGATTTCATATCCCTGGTAAGTTGGTTCCATTGTTTTTTGGCCTGTGGTGAGGGCAAAACTACTCACTTTATGGTGGCCAGGAAGTAGAGAGAAGGAAGGGACGAGGGTCCCAGTATTCTCTTCAGGGACACATCGCAACAATCTAACTTCTTTCCACCAGCCTCCAACTCTGATGGAGGCATGCATGATCTTTCAATTGTGTCATAATCTGGTGACTAAGCCTTAAACACATGGCTTTGAGGGACATTTAGGATTCAAACCTTAATAGTAGATGGTTTCAATACCTACTGTCCACAATGGACATATCAAGACCAAAAAAAAAAAAAAAAAAAGAAAAAGAAAATCAGAGTCAAACTATGCAACAGATTAAATAGAGTTAATAGAAATTTACAGAATATTCCATCCAAGAGCTACAAAACACAATCATTTCATCAGTATATGGAAATTCCTCTAGATACACCATATGTTAGCCCATAAAAAATGACTGAAAAAACTGAAAAAAAAAACTAAACTCTCATATTTTTTTCAACTGATAAAAATGGAATCAAACTAGAAGTCAACAAGAGAAATTTCAGAAATTATACAAATATATGGAGCCTGTAAAACACAATTTTGAATGAGCAGTAGTCCAGTGAGGTTGTCAGAAGAAAAATTAAAACATCTGAAACAAATGAAAATGCAGGGGCTGGTGATATAGCTCAGTTGATAGAGTGATTACCTCATATGCACAAGGCTCTGGGTTCAATCCCCAGTACCACACACAAAAAAAAATTAAAAATGGAAACCATGGGTCTGGAGTTATGGCTCAGTAGTAGAGCGCTTGCTCATCTTGCATGTACAAGGCCCTAGGTTCGATCCTCAGCACCACATAAAAATTATTGTGTACAACTACAAAAAAATAAGTATTAAAAAGGAAACCTACTAAAACCTGTGGAATGCACTAATAGCTCTTCTAAAAGGGAAGTTCATAACACTGAGTGTCTACAACAACAACAATAACAACAATAAAACAGATTTCAAATTTAAAAACCTAATGATACATCTCAGGGTATATAAAAATCAAGAACCAAACTCCAAATTAGTAAAAGAAACAAAAATAAGGCAGAAAAAAATCAAATAGAGACCAAAATAATGCAAAAGATCAATGAAATAAAGAATTGGTTCATTGAATATGTAAAACTCTCAAACTGTTAGCTAAACTATTCAAGGGGGAAAATACCCAAATCAAACCAGAGTTGAAACAGGAAACACTACAAATCACACAACAGAAACACAAAGTACCTTTAGGGATTATGATGAAAATATTTATGGCAACGAATTTTCAAACCTAGAAGAAATGGATAATTTTCTACATGCATGAGACCTACCATAATTGAAACAAAAGTATGAGACTGGAACAGTAGTAATAAAAATCTTCCAACAAAGAAAGAGCTTGGGACTGGATGGCTTTGTTGCTAAGTTTTACCAAATATTTAATGTACTAATGCCAAATGTTCTCACACTATTCCATAGAATTGGAAGTCACAGAACCATTCCAAACTCATTCTGTGAAGCCAAAATTACCTTATTACCAAAATAAGACAAGTACAGAAAAAAGAAAATAAGAAATCAATATCCCTGATGAACATATGCAAAATTCTTCAACAAAATATTAGAAAATCATATTTAACCATATCAAAAATAGTACACACCATAATCAAATTGGTATTTCATTCCAGGGATGCAAGGATCCTTCAACATATGTAAATCAATAAGTGTAATACATCATATAAATGCAATGAAAACAAAAATCATATGATCATGTTAATAGAGGCAGAAAAACCATTTGATAAATTTCATCATTCCTTCATTTTAAAGGCCCTCAATAAATTTGGTATAAAAGAATCACATCTCAGCATAATAAAGGGTATATATGGCAAAACCATAACCAACATCATACTCAACTAAAAATAGAATTACTATATGAGCCAGCTATTCCCACTTCTACATATATATCCAAAGGAAATGAAATCGGCATACAGAAGAGAAATGTGCACCTGTGTGTTTATTTCAACACCATTCACAATAATTAAGATATGGAAGAAGCCTAGGTGCCTATCAACAGATGAAGGGATTAAAAAAATACATGTATACAGTGGAGTACTATTCAGCCATAAGAATATAATTCCGTTATTTACAGGAAAAATGATGGAACTGGAAGTCAGTTCATGCCTTATGAATGAATGGAAATATTACCCTGGATCCCATCAACATGTATGATTATTGGGTTAAAACAACGTTGCCATTTTATTCTACATAAAACTTATCCAAAGTAAATGAAATGCAATTCCAAATGAAGACCTATCCAAATACTATGGAGATGTATATACAAACACATACATAATATAGTATAAAGGATATTGATTCCAAGAATATAAAAATATATATTATCTCATAGTTAACAGGTTCTTTATGTGTCTCAACCTATATTATATCAAAATATAATTTCTATGTTATATTTAATAAATTTGTTTCAATTTCACTAGTACTTCACTAGTACTTCTGGGGAGGGCTGGTATATCACCTTGAGTCAGTTCCATTACATCAGTACTGCCTTATTGACCTGCTTTATTTGAAGGACTGTGATAGTGTTTTAGCAGTGAACATCAAGGATGTAGAAGAGCGACATTCTGAGTGTTTGTTGTCCCTAGTTATCTTTTATTTTGTAAATTCTTTGAAATTAGAAAGTCTTTTATGTTCTACTCTCAGCATCTGGAGGCCACATAGTGTGGGTTCTGATTGCTTGGTATGTTCTGTTGAATGGATGACTAAATAGGATAGATGAATAGCATGGCAAATCAGTAAGAGTGCCTCTTTGTAATCAGGAATTATTTTCCTGGTTATATATGAAATTAAACAAGCAAATGAAGCAGAATTAATGTAATCTTGAGGTGCTCAAACTGTAGAACCCCGATTCTATTGCTTACTAAGCAGGCATCTGGGTTACCCTTATTGAGGGCTTCTTCAAACCCTTGCTAGTAGATTTGGGGGGAGGTTGGCAATTTGTATTTCTAGCAGGTCTCCAGGTACAGCAGCTGCTGCTGTTCTGAAGACCACAATGTGAAAAATCACTGATGTAATCAGAGCATCCACAGATGAGTTAGATACAAGGACATCTGGATCCAGGAGGTCATATTATTTCATGAAAACATAATTTTGCTTCCTTTTATCTTTTAACTTTGCTCTCCTCTGCAGTAAACTTCTCTTCAGGCAAAGACTGCTGGAAGCAGCTCAGCTCGTACAATCTTTATAGGTACGCATCTCAGAGGAAGAGGAGGTCTCCTTGATAAAGGTTTAAGCAAAATCCTAGGAATGATTCTGATTTTTTATGCTCAGATAATGTAGCCACACCATGTGATTGAATCTCAGTTAGATGAAACAGCAGTACTTCACTAGAAAATTAAATGCTGTTGGACAAAATTTACCCTTTGCCCATCTTTTGAAATTGAGCTCAAAGGCACTGTGTGGGGCCACAGTCTTTACCATGTATGTTACTGGTAGCTTCAACTGAGTTCTTTTTCCCAGCCCAGAGCTTCCTACCATTTTCCACTTACTTCCCCCCCTTTTTTTTTCCTAAATGAGTCCGAAAGAGTTCAAATATTTCACGAGGGAAATCCATCATAATAAGATCTAAATAGAAAGATATTCATTAGAAACTCTTTAAATAATTTTAGTCAAATTAAAATAAGGAATATAAAAAATTCATTCGACTTTCCAGAACCAGGATGGTACAGATAAATGCTGTCAAAGTAGTTAATAGAAATGATATTAAAGTGCTTTGCTTCCTTGTAGAAAAATTAATAAGTGAGAACACAATAGGAATATTTATATTTTATGGACCAAGGGTTACTTTCAAAGAAATAAGTGTTAAATACATTGCTATAATTATTATAAGGCAGTCCACCATTTATTTCAAGATGGATTCGAAATGTCCCCCTTCCTTGTAATTATACCTGATGCACCAGGAATGGACAATGTACCCACGACCACACAATTCTGACTAGTAAAAATGATGCAATATTGTTCACACTGTTGGTGCCTTTCCTGAAGACATCTCCATCTCTTTATTTTGATAGAGCAGGGGAAGAAATGACAGGGTTCTTGGTATTGTTCCTGCTAGTTGCCGTGACTCCCAAAGCTGCCAAACCCTGACCCTTTCCTGGGAGATTCTGGGTTTCATGTTTTCTCTTCATGGTTCTGGTACTGTGGAGTCCATTTTTCCCTTTGCCAAAGGCATGTGTGTGTGTGTGTGTGTGTGTGTGTGTGTGTGTGTGTGTATGTGTATGTATGTGCCTTTCATGCTATTTGCATCATATTTTTCAGAAAAACTTGTATCTCACCAAGTTCAGTTGTGAGTTTATTCCCTATTACAAGGTATATATCAGAGAATTTTTGAAGTATAGGGATCCTCAGTGAGTAGAAGACTGCAGAGCATCTAAAGAATAAGTCAGTAGAATTGTTAATTTTCCCACCTGGTGGCAAATTTCTGACCTACACTTGTAGTCTATGCTCCACCTCTGCCAAACAGGCTGCTCGAGTCTATGGAAGTTTTCAATTTTAAGTTTTTTTCCACCATGATCCCACCTAAACTTTCTACCCAGATTGCAAAGGATCCTCTGAAGAATGATTAAAAAAATAAATAGCCGATATCCTGAACCGAACACATATTTTACCAGGGTCTAGTTAAGAGAGTGTGTGTGTGTGTGTGTGTGTGTGTGTGTGTGTGTGTGTGTATGTGTGTGTATGTGTGTGTATGTGTGTGTATGTATGTAGAAACTTTTTTTTCATTTTTTCTGACCACCCTAAAGGGTGGTTATTATTATTACCCCATTTTCTAATGAGGAATATTAGACAAGTTCATAAACAACATAACTGGAAGAATCATGTCAAAGCCATGTGGTCTATGAGTCTATGTACACAATGACTGCATTTTACTACCTCTCAAACAGATTTTTGGTGGCTAGTTGTAGGTGAACATCTAATCATATAATTACAAACACGCCAAGGTATTTTTTAATGTAACCGAGGCAAGGTTTGTCTTATAGGTGAAAGACTCCATGTGTCTCAAAGACAAAAAGATCCATTATTATTCATCTCCTAGGACTTACCATAATCTGAGAATTTGGTAAAAAGGGGGAAAATGCACAAAAGTGAGGAAATTTTAATGGATCAGACATATTTATTCACTGATAGATACTCTCATTCCACTATCCAGATCTCAGTGATCTGGGCACCTCTACCTCTTGAGTTGGGGTGATTGGAAGTATAGTCTAGATGTGTACTGCAGGAGGGTGAAAACTAGCAGACTCTATTACAGTTGTCTCTACTGATATTCCTATTTTTCAAAATGAGTGTAAAATAAGTTGATTCCCACCAATAAAAAAATATAATCTACAAGGAGACAGCAGCAATATCACAAAGTTTATCAATGCATATTTGCTAGATGAATGAAGGGATGCATCCTTCTCTATTTATAAAGTAATATAGGCTCATCTTTTATTTCTATTTTTGCCCTTTGTTTATTTTAGTGTCCACGTTATATGTTTACATGAATTAGACAATGGATACATGAATTTATTATAAAGTATAAATTCCGTATGTCCACACAATATAGTACTTTCCATGGGTGACAATTTAGACTTGTTTAAATAACATATCCTGCATACCTTTTTAAAACTTAAAATACCTAGAGAATAAAAACACATTTGCAAGGGTTATCTGTTTCTTCATTAAGAAATCTATTATATTGCAAAATGTAATAACAATTTGATTTATATGGTGTACTTTCACATGAATTAAGCATACAATGTACATCAGTTTTCTATGTGCAGTGGCCTTTCTCTTTAAATAACTTTCAGTTTGCTATAATAAAAGAATATTATGATTTCACAGGTACTGCCTAAGAAATTTAATTAACATGAGTAATTTCAAAATTCATTTAAAATCTTATAGTGAAATATTTTATAGACAGTTAAGGTAGCAAATTATAGATTGGCTAATCAAATTCTCAATTAGTGGCTGATAAGTTGTCATGTTCTCAATAAAAGATATTCTTCAAATGCAATTGCCAAGGTTGGACTCCTCAGCATGCATCACACGTTCTTACATCTCTGCCATGCATTTCTATTCATAGCTCCCATTTATATGTTTCTGCTCGCCATCACACCCACCCAAGACCAGGTCACATTTTGTAGATGTGTAAATGCCTGATGTGTCACAAAGGTGCCATCCACAACTGCAAGTATTTTAGAACTAACTGTCAATGGAGGAGCTGCTTTTCTGTCTCCATTTCAACCACACATACAGGGTTAGAGGCTTCCTTCCTGGTGAGGCAGCCCCCACCAAACCTTTAACTGGTATGCTCCCTGGCTGATTGATTACTCAGAAACTGGGAGGAGGTTCCAGACAAAGTCTGGAGGTGTTTGTCATTTTATACCCATTGCAGGTCTAGAGTTAGACCACATTGTCTAGTGATCAATGGATTTAAAATTTAAAAGGAGAACACGAGTATAAGAGTACAAGAGAGAACCAAGTATTGGGAAGGGAAACATGAAAAAAGATTTACGTCCATTTTTACAGAACTATTTACGATTTGAGCTTCATGGTGCGTCTTCATCCAAATTCTAGACTTATTGATTCAACAAATATGTATTTATCACATGTCACTTTGAATGCATGTGGTTTCACAGAGTTTGAAATAGGATAAAGACAATAGAAATCATTAATTAAAGGTGATAATTTTTTTGTTGGATTAGGAGGAGATAAGAGTAGAAAGTAAAAAAAAAAGGCACTCAAATTATAGAGGTAGTCAAAGATGTCTTTCTGATAAAAGTGACATTCAAAATGAGAACCAAAGATAGTGTGGTGAATGCTCTAGGTGAGGATTTATTTCCAAACCTGTACTTAAATGATCACCAAAGCTCATGAGATTTTTCTATATCCAACTGCATCTAATAATATCATTTACTGAATCGTTGATCAATCCATTATTAAAATTTAAATTGAAGTTAATTTTTAAAATTTATATCATTCCCTAAGAAAATGAAAATCCCATATCAAAAGCAGGAGATATTTTTGAAAGTAGATGTATTTACACAAACATCTGAATCAATCTTAGCTAATTGTTGCCTTCTGAAGAAGGCTAGGAGCCTCAGAATTTCTCCCAGTTAAAAGGGGACATTAGTAATCTTAGTGAAGCACACAAACTCACTTAGTATGGAACTGAGACTAATATATTCTGAATGACTAGAAGATGAACTCAGATACTATGAGACAGTGATATTCAAAGTTCTGAACATCATTCTACAATTGTTTTTTTACACCACATGGATACCTGTTTCACAACTATGGAAGCACAATGTGAGCATAGAAGACAGAAGTTAGGATCCAGAGGAAGGATAGAAGAAAACAGTTATAGCCTAAATGTGACTGTTAGGGGACAAAATGCCAGCACTGAAAATAAAGATGCAAAAAAGAAGTCTGATGATGCAAGGCTTTCTGGTGGGTTAGTAGGGCAGAGAGCAGCACATATCTGGCTAAGAAGATGGTTTGGCTTGGAATAGGGAACATTTTTCCAGTGTGTCTTAATGTGTCAATCACCACAGTCAGTACTTGCTTTGGTCATGCCATGGGACTTTGATTAATGAGTATAGATTGATGGATAACTTTTGTAATCCATTTATCTTGTGGTGGGTGCTCAAGTATGCAGAATTAATGTATTTTAAGCCTGTTCCTAGGAAAAGAAGCATTAAGGATCAAATCATTGAAAAATGAATGGTCTCATTTAAATCCAAATTAGAAATACCAATAGGAAAACATTCTCTTCAAGGGCAAAAATCTCAAAAAGTTACTCCTAAATCAATTAAGAATGGGTATTTTTAAAGTACTGTATTTACCACGGAAATTAGTTAAATACTGAGAATATTTTCTGTAAAATATAGAATATTTATGACTTTTATGCATTCAAGTATCTTGAGCAAAAAAAAGACACCTGCCCTTTTATGCTTTTTTCATGTATGAATTTTCTGCTAGGAAAAAAGTAAAAAGCCTTGAATTTAGTGATGAGAATTCTGATACTGTGCCTCTTATGAATAGATGTGTCCTACATGGAAGGTCATTAGTACAAAAGATACTAGCCAGCTTCAATTTATGACCATGAGCTGTTGGATGTTACAAACTGCACAAGCCTAGCCTTGTAAATTCTACTAGGTATTCTGCTGCCCTTCCTACAAAACAGACACTAGAATGGCAATATGTAAAAAAGTGGATGTGGAACCAATGTGAATCTGCAATATGAATATGGGGTAAAAATGGGAGTTCATAATCTGTTTGAATCAAATGTATGAAATATGATATATCAAGAGCTTTGTAATGTTTTGAACAACTAATAATAATAAAAAAAAACATTATCCTAAAAAAAAAGTAAATTCTACTAAGTATAAAGCTAGACTTCATAAGTACAGATCATGTATTTCCAGGAGCAGTGGACAAGTCTGAAGCCCTTGATAGAAGTTTGTAACATTTATCAGAATACATATTTTAATTTAAAAATATTACCTTGTCCTAATTAAAATATATACACCAAAACATGTAATAATCATACTTATAAAAATAGATACTGAATACTTATATGTCAAGTATCAGACAAAGCTGTCTACATGTATCATCACATTTAATTCTCCAAACTCTCTTTATGGATGGCTTCCAAAAAGTTTGACCATAGCTCCCATTATATATGATATTAAAGACACACATAGAAATTGTTCTATTTTGATTGGGAAAATGGTGTTCTTGATCTTCCAAAATTATTTCACACACCAAAGAGGGAAAAAATGGAATGAAAAACATGTCGTTAGATGATAAATTAGGTACTTAGGATGCAGGTATCTACCCAATTGACTGCTCAAGTGATCAGACAATGGTTAGAAGTTTGCATACATGCATTCAACACTTAAGAAATAACTGTGTATTGTGTTTCTGTTTATATACCATTCTACGTCAATTGCTATAGATTCAAGATCAACTGCTTTAAATAAGAATTTCTCCAACACGGCAGTGGTCATGGAGGTATCAAGTCTCTGACCTCTCCAGCTGCGCGGGCATAGGGAGTCTTAAGTCGTCTAAATGCTGTTTGCTCAACATCACTAGGCATTGCTGAGCTAACGTGGATCTGGGGCGAATAGCCTGCTCCTCTCAGAACACACACGGAGCCCGTAGTGGCCGAATTCAGGCTCCCGTTTGCCTGCGTCTCGCAGACAAACTGCTCTGGCTCAGTGCTAAACGAACCCACAGAAACTGCTTCTCAGTTCCAGTCCCACCGAATCCTGTGGAGGTAAATACCAACCGAAGCTTCATAGGCAGTGGCAACAGGATTGAGACGGGGCTTGGGAGGGCCGGTCAGGACACAGCGGTTACTTCGGTCACCCGGCAAAGGGAACGAAATGCTGCCATTCGCATGGGATACCAACATGGCAAAGAACTGACGTCACCAGAATGCGGTGGCAGAGGAGAAAACTTAATTGAAACCAGCGGCAGGTGTGTAACCTCCCAACCCCCACCTCCACACAGCGGGAAACCTCAAGGGCCCCTCCCAGCTCTCCCGTGAGCGCAATAGTCAGACCAAGGGATTCAGGAGTGGCGCGGGACCCATGGCACGGGACCCTCCGGCTACTGCTCCCACCAGTGCAGACAACTGAGGTCTCTTGCACCAGCTCCCTGGGGGCGTGGCTACCGGAGGGCAAGCAAAATATGCCAAGGGCTCTCAGCCCCAAGCACCACAACCTTAGGAGCTGAGGGACTGACAAGCAGGGAGAGTGTGCCCAGTTGTTCAAGAAAATAGGGCTCCAGTGAGCAGCAGACCTGGCGCGTAACCAGTATTGTGGTGAGCGTCACCTGTGAACAGGGCCAGTGGCAAGGTGACTAGACACAGAAATGGCCCGAGGCACTCAGGAGTGGAGACCCACACAGTCAGGGAGGAGCTGCTGCACAGTGAATGGTTCCCATGCATTGAACAGAGAAGCTTGGCCTGGTGGGCACAGCTCCACCTACTGGAAGAAAAGTTAATCGAACTCTAAGACTGCATTTTTAAATAATTTTTTTATTTTAATTTTTTTTTTCATTTTTAATTTTTAAAAATATTTTTGTATTACTTTATTTTTATTTTCACCTTTTTTGATTATTTTTCAAAATTTTTTTTCTTTTCTTCTTTTCTATTTTTTGTCTTTTCATTTCTTTTCAATTTCCTTATTCCCCTTTCCTTGAATTATCTGTTTACTCTCATTCTCTTTAGTGACTCTTTCTCTTCCCTTCTAATACCTTTCCTCCCAAGCAATACGACACTGTTTATGTGTAATTTACTAAATATGCATAGGTCAATGTTCTGAGATATTATATAGTGCTACCAAGACCGTAACTTAACCCAAATACTCCAGACCTTTCTCCTGTTAATATCCCTTGTCATTAGAGCAAAATTCCAAGGTTGCCAAGAGATACCAACCTCAATACCATCACATCATTCGACCTAAATAAAAGTCCCAAGACCAAACCGCAGACCGCTATATGCCATCAGAATCCGTACACAGATTAGGAAACGAATGAATCTACACTAAAGTGCAACAAAACTCATCATCTATAGTCATAGTCCTCCCATCACAAAAGAGAGACTCCAGAGACACACAAAACCAAATAAATTTATAGGAGTAAACAGTAACTCAGCAGTCAAACAGAGCAAGAAGTAACATAAGCAGCATGAAAAAGCAAGGAAAAAAAGCACTACAAACAATGCAGGACAGCCTAAATATACAGGAGGACCTAGAGGCATCAGAAAAATGTTCAAATAAAGAACTCAAGGAATACCTTAGACAGATGGAATGGAATCTTAAAGAGGATATGAGACAGCAAATTCAAACAATGAAAGAACTCATTGAAAATGAAATACACAAGCAAATAAAAGAAGCAAATAAGCATCTTTATTAGGAGATAGAGATTTAAAAAAAAATCAAACAATAATTTTAGAAATGAAGGAAACTATAAACCAAATTAAAAACTCAAATGAGAGTATCACTAACAGAGTGGAGCAAGTAGAAGCCAGAACGTCAGATAATGAAGACAAAATATATCATCCTGAAAAGAGTCTGGCCAACTCAGGAAGCCTGGTAAAAAATCACGAGATAAACATCCAAGAGAAATGGGATAACATAAAAAAACCAAACTTAAGAGTCATCGGGATAGAGGAACGTATAGAGGTTCAAACCAATGGAATGAACAACCTGTTGAATGAAATAATTATAGAAAACTTTCCAGATATAAAAAAGGAAATGGATGTACAAATTGTAGATGCATACAGGACACCGAGCATACAAAATCACAGTAGACCAACACGAAGACACATTGTTATGAAGATATCCAATACACAGAACAAAGAGAAAATATTAAAAGCTACAAGAGAAAGGAGGCAGATTACATTAAGGGTAAACCAATAAAGTTAACGGATTATTTATCACAGACGCTGAAAGCAAGAAGATCCTGGAACAACGTATTTCAAACTCTGAAAGACAATGGATGCCAACCAAGAATTTTGTATCCAGCAAAATTAAGCTTCAGGTACAACAACAAAATAAAAATCTTTCATGATAAACAAAAGCTAAAAGAAATTGCAGCCAGAAAACCAGCATTGCAAAGCATCCCAGAATTGGGAATAGAAATTGAGCCAACAGGAAGCTGAGAGGTTGTACCTTTTTACCCGATGTGGTGAGCCCAGGGATGCTAGGAAAAATAGTAAAGGTTATGTGGAGAGTATGTGGAAACGCGGAGATTGACAGGAGAAAGGCTGTAAGAGAAGCAAGGAGAAAGATGGTTTAAGATGTCCTCCATTGTATTTTGACATCTTAAGCTGGAGGAAAATTGACAGTGACCAAGTTTGAAAGGGATGATTTGCTATCTATGTGGTTCAATATCTGGTTGCAGCCTGATTCAAAAGGCACCTATTTTTCTTTGTATTACTTTAAAAATATTTCATGAGATAAATAATGCGAGGTTTAATGTATGATTGAGTTTATTATTGCATACCTAAAAATATTTTCTTGTCCTTTATTAAAGAACAAACTATGTGATGCTCCCATTTTGTTTTTATCAGTCAACCATGCATTGTTTAGAATGAGGATATATTCTGGAATCACAGTGTTAAGCAATTTTATCAATGTGAAGATCATAGAGCAAATTTGCACAAACCTAAGTGGCATAACCTACTACACCTCTAGGCTATGTGGGGTAGCCCACTGTGTATGTATGATCTGTCAAGGGCTGAGTCATCATTATGCAGCACATGACAGCACTAGTCTTGTGTTGTTGTAGATACAAGTCTGCAGGCATTTATAACATGTAATAATCCTTAAGTGTATGGAACTGAGTATTGTTTTAATGAGTCATGAGAGATTCAGGACTATGTTTCTATTAAAGTTCACAGTATCTTACTTCTATGTAACGTTTCATTAACTAACCTAAAAATCAGAGATACACCTGGCCATTTATTTCAGATTGTCCTTATTTCTCAGTCCTGTCTGTAATTGTTTTTTAATTTATTGTTATGAATTTCAAGAAAAATTCTTTTGAGTTTGTTAGTATTGGTACTATGCTTGAGCTCTACAGTATTTCCACACACAAAATAATCATAACATCCAAGTTTTACCCACAATAGGAATATTTTTGGAATTATTGTTGGCAGCTTTTAACTCATTCACACTTTGTACAACTAACAGGTATTATGAGGTATGAATTATAAATTATTAAGTACTTCAAGTTCATAGAGCTGGTACCTGGTAGAGTTGGGATTTGAACTTGGGCAATTTGGCACTACAACTATGTTCTTTTTTTGTTATGCTTTTTCATTTTACTACCTTAGTGAATTTGCAAGGATTTTTCTTTTCAGGCAATACCTATTCCTCAGGATATATACATTATTTATTTCACAGAATATTTATTTATATCATGACTCCTAAATTTTCTTTCATTTATTTTCTGGCTGGTTATGCCAGGAAAATAACTATTTCCATATTTGTCTTATAACTGGACCCTAAATTTCATTAATCCTATAATGTTCTTAATTAATCCTTTTTTGTATATAATTACATAATCAGCAAGTAATGAAATTGGCCATTTTTGCATGTAACGGATAAATGATGAATTTTTTGGCTGACTAGCAATAACTGTACTTTCATCTAATTAAAATTGTTTTCAATAACATTAAATTACACTGATTTTGAAAATTTTATGATTAATTTTAATAGGAATTCCGTTGGTTGTCTCTTTCAAATTTTAACCTCAAATGTAGTCTTATTTTGGAAAAAAAAAAAAAGTCTTATTGAAAGTACGTTACTTTTTGTATTCACTAATATTTTTGTTTGAAAGCTTTTTGAAATACTTATATTATTCTTAAACGTTAAGTGTAATTACATTGTTATGAGTAACTTATTTATAAATATTCTAAAATGCTATTTTTTAAATTATAGGAATAAATGGAATTGGGAAGATTCTTACAACAATGGATAACTTTCATATTTCTACTTCGACATAGCAATTTTTTAAAATATTTATTTTTTTAGTTGTCGTTGGACACAATACATTTGTTTTTATTTATTTATTTTTATGTGGTCCTGAGGATCAAACCCAGGACCTCGCAGGCAGTAGATGAGCGCTCTACCACTGAACCACAACCCCAGCCCCACATAGAAGAATCTTGTCATAAAAATTGCTTTGTGTCTATTTCTTTTTGCAAAGCCACCATTAAAAGTTATTCAACTCAAATAATTCTATAGCAAAAAGCCAAACACTCTTAATTAAAACCGTGCAATACACCCAACTAGACATTTCTCAAGAGACAGAAAAATGACTAAAAGGTATATTTAAAAATGCTCAATTTCACTGATCATCAGGAAATACAAATCAAAACCACAGTGTAATATCACCTCACTTCAGTAAGAATGGCTATTATCAAAGAGACAAAGAATAGGTGCTATCAAGGATATGGAAAAAGGGCAACTTGGCACACTGTTGGTTGGTAGGAGGGTAAAGTAGTGCATCTATTATGGAAAATAGCAGACATTCCCTTAGGGCTGGGGCTATATCTCAGAGGTAGAGGGCTTGCCTCACACATGCAAGGCACTGGGTTCCATCCTCAGCACCCATAAAAATAAAGATATTGTGTCCATCTACAACTAAAAAATAAATTTAAAAAAATATGCAGACATTCTTCAAAAAATTTAAAACTACCCTATGATCCAGCAAAAACACCACCTGGCACACATCCTAAAGAAATAAAAGTATGTTGAAGAGACATTTGCACCCTCATGTTTACTACACCACTAGTCACAATAACCAAGAAACAACTTAAGCATCTAACTGATTAATGGATGAAGAAAATTTAGTATATATAGTAGGCACCTCAGCCCACCCATGCCATTATTCGTCATGCATAGAAATCATGAGGATGGAGCCACTTATCCAGATATGTAGCCATATGCACAGAATTAGTTTCTCAATAAAATTTTCAAGGGTGTGTGCACATGCACATACAATATAATTCCACAGATTTTCACTTATTATTCCAGGGAAAATAGAACCACTTGACTACACAGGAATAGTATAAGCCATTGTATTAGCTGGCTTTTCATTATCTATACATCAGCTCCAAAATTTGCTATTGCCGCAGGAGTAAAAGCATTTCACTGGTCATCAGCCTTACACAGAGGTAATTCTAAATGATCTCCAAGCATATTTTATAAGTCTTAGGTTCCATTTTTTAAAAATTTATGGAAGAAGTTTCACAGGAATCGTTCAAACTCAGTTGTCATTAGACAGTATCCTACATGACATATGTTGTTACACATTTCCACCACATTTATCAATTGGGATTAATTTTCACAGTTATATTTGTATTTGTGTGTTGAGTCCCACTATTATCAGGCTATACACTTGATTCTACATTAGAAAAAATTGACTTTACAGTTTTATTTGTAGTAAAATTATACTTGAAGTAAATTTAAAATTCTTCCTATGACATTTCCTTGGATTATCAAGAATAGTACAAAGATAGTTTGATCATCCAGATACACGTACATAGCAAGTATAGTACCATGTATAGGCTCATTCATCTCAGTAACAGCTGTGATAATCTTTTCCATAATTTCATAAGCCTTTGCTTCAAAATGAGGTTTCCATAGAACTTCTAAGTGAGCCTAGAGTGACTTCACTGTGGTCTCCACCTTACTCCCTCCTCTACACACACAGGAAATACCTACTTTTGTAAAAGAAAGGAATTTAACTCCTATAACTACATTCAAGCCACCTCAATAACCATTATTACTTTCTCAACAGAAGAGATATTAGTAAGATGATCACATAACTTTGTCAAATTTAATTTATGGGTTTAAACCAGATATACCAACTTAGCCATATGCAACCATGTGAGATATGATACCAAAAGATTACAGCCAAGAAAATATTAGAAGAGGCAATCTCCACATAACCACTTATACACTGAACTAAGAAAATTAATTATAACTAATTTTACCTGCTAAGAATAACCAACTGTGTGTATGTCACCTGCAGTGTTCTAACATAAAATGAATTTATGATGAAAAACAGACACATCTTTATGGCACACTCTTTTCCATTAGGATTCAAGATGCAACATCCCATGCAATAGAAGAAGTCTTGCATTTGCCTAATAGCTTAATAAGTATATTTTTAATTAGCTCTCTCAACTTGCTTAAGTCATACGAGCACAATAGTTGACCAAGAAGTTAAAAAAAAGTGAACAATTCTACCAGCTACTTTAATTCTAATTGCTTTAGCATCTTTGCAAATCTTATGTGAGAGATGAAATTAATGACCCATCTTTAATTGTAAAAACTATAGGCCATCAATGATACTGAAGCTATCACTACAGATTATGAACATTTAAACTGATTCATTGTTTCCACAATAGATTTGAAACCAGGAGAATTATGACTACTTGAAGTAGACAACTGTTGCCAAAATAAATATTAATTCACATTATTTTCATCTAGAAAATGGATTACCTTAATAATCTGCACCATCATTAGGCTTAAAAATGTGCAATTACAGGGCACCATAATTGAACAACTTTAACATCTGCACAACCAGGTTGATATTATAGGCAATACTTAGAAATTAGTGAATCAATCTATAGCTTTATGCCTGTTATACTTGAACTAGTCCTATTAAAACATTTGTAAAACTGTTTAGCATCTATACTATAATATTGGTGGAAGCTATTATAGCATTAAATTTTTTTTAATTTTTATTTATTTATTTTTGCTTTTACTTTTTGATGTTTTCTAGATGTTCTATAATGAACAAACATTACTTTTACAGGTAAGAACATAATGACAATTTTTAATTACAAAAGTCAGTCATTTTTTCTTCCGGTATTTCCACTCCCTGATTGTAGTTCCATTCTTTGAAGTTACACAGAAAAAGAAAATTCTTCTTTTTTCATGGAAAAATCTATTAACATTTAAAGTCACCTCTCAGATTCTACCTCAGTCTTCCCTTTAAATTTCCTTCCTGGTGTGTTGCATGGTTCCTGGGTCATTCATTATCCTGTCTCTGAACACAGTTCCACTCCTGGATAATCATTTAATGTAGAGTCCAGAAAAACTACAGAAACAGTGAAAACATCAGTCAGGGCATTAGGTGGGAAGAAAAGATGAATAGGCAAATACAAGGACTGTCTGGTCAGTGAAACTACTCGGCTCTCTATTTTCTAACAGACTTTATTTTTAGGAGAAACTTTGGTTTTACAGCAAAACTGAGCAGAAAATACAGGATTTCTGTATCTCCCTTGTCCCAACATATTTACTAACCACCTCCCCTCTACAGGCATCCCACTCCGGAACAGTACATTTGTTACAACTGGTGAACCTACGTAAGACACATCATGATCATCATAGTTCACACCAGTGTTCACTCATGCTGTTTTACCTTCTGGAATAAATGTAGAAAAATTTGTTGACCATTATAGCATTAAATTTTTAAGAATGAGAACATAAGTTTCTTCATAAGAATTGCCACATGAACAGGTAGACATAGGAATATGTTTTATTACCATTATCTCAATAATCTTAACACTATTTCAATTAAAAATCTAAATGTGTTTATCCTCCAAGTCCCCAACCAAAAAAAAATATTAATATGGACTTCCTTGAAGAAAAAAAAAGTGAGTGAATAAACCTATTCATCTCTTTCATTACACTACATAGGACATACCTCTACATACATATAATAAAACACATCATATGTCTTTAGTTAGTGTATGATGTGAAATGTATACTAACATACATGCATGTTAGTAATCTCTGAATTAGGACTATGTCAAAGGAAAGAAAAATATGTTCATAGGTTCAAATAATGAATGTTTTACTTTAATTCATAACCACAGAGTGCCCAAATCATTCAAAGGAACGTGACTATTGACTTTGTCATCCTATCTGCACCTGCCATAATGCTGGTATGACCAAAGTAGAAATTCAAAGATTTTTGTAACTCATGTGGTATCCAGACTAATGACTGCAAGGAAAGCAAAAGGAGACAGAAGCAAGGTACAGGGGCAAAGTAAAAGAGGCTTCTCCTCTGAGCTGCCAGCTTTATTTATATCCATAGTTTACAATAGGTCATTGGCATCATTAATGCATACTGTTCATTGTATACAGTAACTTTTTGCAGGTTAGGGTGCAGTGACATAATCGTGTTGTCTAACCAGAGAGTTTCTTTATTCCCAAAAGCTAAGTGTCTAAGATTAAGGTTGAAGCTGATAAGACAATAGCACAGAGCCTCCTCATGAAGAACATTACCATAACAGCTAGGCATTGAACATGAATTAGTCATCTTACTAGTTCCTGGGAGAAACTTCAGAATATTCCAATCATGGTAAACAAGGCACCTGTTACCCCCTGGGGGTTTGCTCACCAGAAGAAAGCTGCCCTGTACATTTTCACAGCCAGAATCCTTACAAATGACACCCGAAGTTTCCATGCCCTGATCCCCAGAACCTGTGAATATTACCTTGCACAGAAAAAAGGCAAACATTGTACATTTTTTATATGATTAAAGATCTTGAGACAGGGGGATTGTCTTGAATTGCCTATTCGGGCTCAACATAAATCACAAGGAACCTTAAGTACAGAGTAGAAGGGTCCAAGATAGAAGATACAAATATAGTATTGAAGGATGTGATAAACAGTTGAAGATGCTCCACTGCTCGCTTTGCGGTAAGAGGCCATAAGCCCCAGAAAGCAGGTGGCGTCCAGAAGCAGGAAAGGAAACAGTTTCCCTTAGAGCCTTCAAGAGGAAGGTGCCTTACTGTTTCCTTGATATTAGTCCAGTAAAGCTCATTTTGGATGTGACTTCCAAAACTGTAAGGTAATTTTTTTTTTTTGTAGTTTTAAGCCTTCATGTTGTGGTAATTATAGGGTCACTAGAAGTTAGCAAATTTTTTTGGCTTTCTCTAAAGTAAAATAAATTCATCCATCCTGTCCTTTAATCTGATTTATAACCCAATAATGGAGTATAAAATCTTATATGAGCATGGGATCTAGAAAAGGAAATGCCTTAATTTGGTCTACAGTAGAAGAAAGATTAATGATGGGCCATATTTGCCATATGTGTGAATATATAAACACAAACATAAACATTGATATATAATATATGTGTGTTCATATATGTGTTATATATAACATATTATAAATATATATCATAAATATATATTATATTTATAGTATTATATATATTTATATTATTTTATTATTTTATAGTATATTTATAAAATATTGTATATCATGATATATAATATATTATATAATATATGTAACTATAACTATGATATCATGTATATAATAGTTATACATAGTTATATAATGTGTCATATAATATATATATAACTTTCATTTGGAAGATAACATTTAAAATTACCCCAAGGAATGCTTATGAATTTTATAGGAAAATCAGGTATTACAGATACAACTACCATGTTAGAAAGACTCAGATAATGGTAGTACTTGGAAAACAAAAACCATATACCTTTACTTGAAAAATACCTCCACCCCTGCCATGGCAGAGTGACTGCACAAACACTATAAAACTGGACAAATCTATTTTCATGCATTGAAAAAGCAGAGTACATGAAGTATATTCTTTGAACTTAAAAAAGGGAACTCAGCCGTGAAGCCTTGCTTGCCTTGCTTTTCTGGGGGGACATTCCCTCTGCTGTGGCAGAAGTTGGAGAAGCTCAAGGACAAGAAAACATTTCCTAAGCAGAGCCCCTCATAATGCTAATGACTAAGAAAAGCAACAAAAAACCTGTGAGGACCAAAAGAATCAGCCAGGGTTTCAACTGCTTCCCAGAATATAACAATGATTTTTAATGGAAAAAAATGATTCAGAATATCTATAAAATTTATCCTAAAACACTGTTAGATATAGATATAGAAATACAGGGTGTAGGAAAATGTGATTCATAATTAAGAAAAAGAATCAGGCGAATCCAATCGCTAGACAATTTCAAAGTTTAATTTAGCAGGGAAAAAAAGCAACCATTATGAATATGTTGTAGAATTTATAGCAAGACATTGTCATAAAGAGTGAGAAGGCAGAGGATCTCTGTAAATGAAAACTAAAAAATTCTACAATGGAGAGTTTTAATAGAAAATTCACTACATGATGAGATTGATATGTCACAAAGTTCACAGATTCTATGTAACTTGTCTGTAGAGAGAATGTTTTTGAAAGGAGCTTAGGATGTTAGGCAGTTGTAATGTGTGCAACTACAGCCAAAAGAAAGGTAGTATTACATGACCAAAATTTGAATTTTATAGGTGTTCTGAATGCAATGGAATTAAATCATTAAAACTTATAGCCAGGTACAACGGTGTACACCTATAATAGCAACTCAGGAGGTTAAGGCAGGAGGAACAAAAGTTTCAGGCCACCTTCAAGAAGTTAGCAAGATCCTAAGCAACTTAGTGAAGCCCTGTCTCAAATAATAAGGACTGGGATATAGCTCAGTGGTATAGCCCCCCTGGATATGGTACCCGAAACTAAAACAAAGGAAAATTATATGTAGATAACCGCAAATATTTTTTAAAGAATTTAAAAGATCATGCTGCCAAGCAACTCACATATTAAAGAAAAAGAAATTAAGTAAAAATATAACACATTAAATTTTAGGGCATGTAGTAGTCAGCTAATTTCTTTAAAAAACCTATATTTAGAAATAATAAATACTAAAATGTCAAGAGTAGCTAACTTCAGAAGCTAGAAAATAAAGAGTAATATGAAGTATATAGAACAAAAATGATAGAAATGCAATCTATATCATAGAAACAGAATAATGAACACTAAAAGACATTCTTTGAAAAGATTAATTGATAAACCTGATAAAAAGAAACCTACACAAATTACCCACAACACAAGGAATTAAAGAGGATGTTACTGCAGAAAGTAGACATTAGTAGAAATATCCAATTTATACCAATAAATGCAACAAATTCTCTGACCTAATCTTTTGGAAAATGCAGTTTGCCAAAACAAAGTAGTAGATAATCTGGATAAGCATATTTCTATTGGGGAAAAAAATGAATTTGGGAGAAGCTACTAAGGAGTATGGTGCGGCACAGCTCCGGCTCCCCTTTCCCATTTGCTGGGAGAGAGGCGTCTATGGAGCACATGCTGCAGCCTCCAATAAGGCCACCACCCTGCCTCTGGGTGCTACTTCTATGGCGAGGAGGAGGAGCGCCAGCTCAAAGACACAAATACACAAATAAAGGACAAAGTATTTTATGAAACAGATCTTCAATCAAATATGACATTTTGATGCTTGACATCTAGTCTCCCTTCTGCCCTCACTATGCCAGCAGCAACTGTAGATCATAGCCAAAGAATTTGTGAAGTTTGGGCTTGTAACCTGGATGAAGAAATGAAGAAAATTCATCAGGTTATCTGAAAATGTAATTAGGTTGCTATGGACACCAAGTTTCCAGGTGAGGTTGCAAGACCTATTGGAGAATTCAGGAGTGATGCTATCAGTGCCAGCTATTGCAATATAATGTAGACTTGTTAAAGATAATTCAGCTAGGACTGACATTTATGAATGAACAAGGAGAATACACTCAAGGAACTTCAACCTGGCAGTTTAATTTTAAATTTAATTTGACGTAAGTGGGAACTACATATATAAATCAAGCCTTTTTTGTTTAATTTTAGAAATTGATTTCCTCAGGAATAGTAAAATTCTGAGTGAATTTTGGCACAGTTATCCTGGAATACATTAAGTTTCAAAAATGTGGGTTTCATTCTTAATATGAGACAAAAAATTTCAGATGTTGAAGACTTTAAAATTTATATATTTTACTTTTAAAGATATATTTTAAAAATATAACCACAGGATTTTTTTTTTTTTTGATCTGGGAAACTTTGTTGTTGTTGTTGTTGTTGCTGCTGCTGCTGCTGCTGTGGTGGTGGTGGTTGTTAATTTCAGGCTCTGGAATATAACTCAGGGCCTCATGCATGTGAAGCAAGTGATCTAAGCTACTTTCTCAGCTCCAAATCACTGAGTATTGAAGATACTTTTTGATAGTACAATCAATGTCCTAAGATTATTTTTTTTTTCAAACTTTTTTACGCCATTTAAAATATAGATTTCTTTTCTGTAATATACGTTCTCATGAAGAGATTTTTATTGCAGTCATACTCCAGTTGTGAGTAGACATGTCATGTGCAGTAAGATATTTCTAGGAAAGTTGGGTGCATTCTCTTTTAAAAATCAGTGTTATTTAATGATTATGTTCCCTTGTCAACTCATAGAATCTCTTAATTTGCATAAATACGAATAGTACCTTTAAACCTGGTGATTCTAGTATATCAGAATCTGAATTCTAATTCAATCCCTGACTCTAAATTTAGTTTCCTTAGTTACAATTTTTCTGTATTATTGATAGAAGTAGTCTTGACAGCCGAGAGAAGTTTAGAGTGTTTGGGGGGGCAGCAATGGCAGATTGTTTATAAACTGCTGAGGAAATAAAATGTATTAATTCATTCTAAATGTTAAGAAAATGAATTGTTCTCTGAATTTTTAATACAAAGAAAATCCTAAACCCAGAAATCATAACTCTTAAATGTATCAAATATTTAAGCAATAAATAATATTGGTATTTTTATAAATGTTTGGAGAAAATAATATGGTATTATAATTTAGAGATAAGAGGTTCCCCCAAAACTCAGGTGTGAGACAATGTAAGAAAGTTTAGTGGTGAAATGACTGGGTTGTGAAAGCCTTAACCTAATCAGTGCATTAATTCCTATAGGGATTGACTGGGTGGTGACTGTAGGCAGGTAAGGTGTGACTGGAGGCGAGTCCTGGGAGAGTGTCCTAAAGGTTTATACTTTGTTCATAATGAGAGGAACACTCTGTGCCCTGGTGTCCTGTTCCCAGCTGCTTTCCTCTGCCACACATATCTGCCTTGATGTTCTGACTTATCTTGGGCTGGGAGGAATGCTGTCTCAGTTTTTTTGACTTAGACCTCTGAAACCATGAACCCCCAAATAAACTTTTCCTCCTTAAAATTGTTGCTTTGACAACAGCAGTATAAAAGCTGACTAAAACATGTGAGGAATGTTTCCAACACATTTGATGGAAACCAAACAATGTAAAAACACTGACACAAAATTTGACAAGTACCAGCTGAAGAAAAATGAAAGATCCTTTATAAAACTACAAATAGAACTTGACAAATAATAAAATCAAAACCCCCAAATGCATGCACACATGCACGCTCACACACACACACACACACACACACACACGGGATATATACTAGAATATATACAAAATCAATTGTAGCATACACTAAAAGTGTGAAGAAAAAATAATTCTCAGTGAACTAAAAACAGCAAGGAACTCTCCATCTGATTAAGTTGCCATGAAAAACCTACACATTCCCATTATTTCTATATTTTGTATTGCTGGTATCAAGTAGTTTAAAAGTCAAGAAAATATTTTAAACTTTATAAAAATGGAAAAGGACAAACTAAAACTTTATAATTTGCAGAATGCATAATTGTGATGCAGAATATCCTAAGGAACCTGCACCATAATTACTAAAATTAAGTTACAAATCTTACAGTACTAGTTCAATTTTATGTATACATATGAACCACCAGAAATTGAAAGTGCGTTGAACAAAGTACCAGTACATAGTGGGAAAATATCAAAAGATAGGGAAAAGTTTAATTTAAAAAATCTATTTAGAATACACACTACCATACAAAGATGGCCTAAACAAATGAAGTAATATTCTTGAACTAAGAGATACACTATTGTTAAGATATAATTTCTCTCCAGATTTATTAAAAGCAATCATAACCTGAAAAGTTTTCTTTTCATTTAGTTTTCTTTTTTAAGAAACCATTGCAGGTATGGTAGGCAGGAACATAGAGGTCCAACAAGAGCCAAGATGATACTGAAAAATAGTAGGGACTCAGATCATCCAAATTCAAGATTCAGTACAATTTATAGTGATCAAGACCACCTGATATTAGCCTGAGGCTATAAAACTACATTAAGACAAAATAATCCTGTATATAAATGAATAATTTCTAGAAAGTTACCAAAGTAATTCAATAATAAAGACTTTTCAATAAATAGTGCTGAAATAGCCGACTTAAAAATATGAACCTTGCCTTGCTAACTTTATCACCCAAATAAATTCAAGATAGATCCACATACAAAAAAGCAAACACTATAAACACTATGAACATGATGTTCTATATGACAGAACTTCCTGTGAAGACACCGAGATGTTCTGAATCTGCAGGTTCCAGATGGTTACTACCAACCAGTTATGCCATTGAGCTCTTGAAATGTGGCTAATGTTCCTGAGAAAGGGAATTTTTAGTTAATTACAGCTAAAATGTAAGTACACACACACACACACACACTCACACACACACAAATTTGGAAATCGCCAAAATTTAAAACTTGGAACAAATGACACAATTAATCCAGATGAGTATAAAATAGCACAACACATAAACCTAATAAAGGACTTTATGAGTAGCATGCAGTGAAATACAAATCAGTAGTAACTTAGAGGGAGAGGACCCAATGTATAACAGAATTGACTTGAAAAGACATTCCAGGAGATTCTGGAAGAATGACCAATAAGCACATGGAAAGGAGCTCACCATCAATGACATGAGAGAAATGCAAATTAAGACAAAAACGTCATGCCATCTAAAGCGACCAGTTCCCAATGATTGGTAGCTGCCAAGCTGGAAAGTGAAAAAATAATTGAGCACTATCTCACAAAAATAAATAACCAAACTTAGATGTAGAAAGACCCCAACAAACATCACTTCTCCCACATTAAAAAGGCAAATATCCTTCACAATTCTTAAAACACCTGACTGAATCCAGGTTGCACAAATCAATTGAGTTAAGTGAAATTCAAAGTAATATCAAACACCTGCTAGCAGGATAAACAAGCCCATAGCTTCATTAGCCCTTGGGAGTACAGAGAATAGGCAACCACCAGTGACTCAGGAAGACAACAACAGCTCAATTTCAAAGGAATTTAACAATTTAGAACCCCTTTTAAAAAAATATGTCACTTAAAAATTTTCTTATTTCTTTCAAATATTATTGAAGGTTAAAAGTTATAAACAATTAAACATTGTTTGGCTTATAGTGAAAATAGAAGTAAAATATTGCACTCACAAAGGTAGAAAGGAGGCTGATATTTGAATGTATACTGTTATAAATGTCTTACGTTGTTTATGAATTACTAAAGTATTTTGAAGGGAAATCATGGAGATTAAAGATGTACACTGTATAATTTAAAAAGCAATAAAGGACATGGAAGTGGGGAGAGCAAATTTGATTTATCCAACCAATGCAGGACAGAGAGAGTAGATGGAACAAACATTAGTCAAACACCAAGTTGGCAGAAATAAAAGCAAATATTACAATAGTCACACAAATGTAAATAAATCAACCTCAACTACAAGACTGGGTAGAAAGTAAGAACCAACTGCTTTAGGGAACTACCGCTCCCGTCGCCATGTACTACAACCATAAGGACAGGTAAATAGCACGTTAACTCACGGTTCAGAGGTCAGAGGGCTGAGGCATCTGCTGGGAAGCGTTCCTTCTGGAGGGCCGGGGAGAGAACCTGTGTCCTGGACTTTCCAGCTCCCAGAAGTTGCCCACCTTCTTTAGCGACCGTCCCTATACCCACACTTACCTCTGTCTTCACAGTTCTTCTTTCTCATTCCCTTATAAAATCTTTGGTGATTACATCTGATTCACCTGGATAATCCAGGATACTTACCCCATCTGGAGATCCTTAAAGGGCACTGAAATGAGAGCCTTCGATTCCTGCAAGGTAATGTATTCACAGCCACTGGATATCTCTGTGACACCTTTAGGGAGCCATTTTCTAATCTGTCACAACCAACTACAGATTGTCTATTACTCAGGAGTACCACATAATTCAAAGGAGCTAAAAATATTTTGTTAAAAATATTCAACAGGAGTTTACAAATATTATGAACAGACTGATAAAATACAATGTATCCAAAGTTGAAAATGCCCATAAGGTAGTGTCCACAGGGAAGTTTCTAGTTTTCAATGCTGTGGTAGAAAAGCAGAATGGAATGTAGTGATGTATGCTGCCACCTTAACAAGGTAGAAAAATAAGAGCAGAGCAAATACACTAAGTATCTGTAAGGAAATGATAAAACAGGAACAGAAAGCAACAGAGTACATATACAAACAGTAGAGAAGACAAATCACAGCTTATTGTTGGAAGAGTTTAAAATGATAAACCTTGAGTAAGACAGATGAAAAAAGGAAAAAGATAAATTGTGAATATTAGAAATGAAGATATTTTACCTCAGAAATAGAATTAATGATCATTGGATAGTATGAGTAGCTTTATGATAACACATTTTTAAAGTTAAATGAAAGAGATTTTTGAAGACAAGAACTTATCAAAACTGATACAAGTGGAAATAGGAATAGCTTCATATTTTTCAGATAAATTGAATTGTAATTAAGATAACTTTGATATGCAAAAAAATCATCAGGATCAGCTGGTTTCATCGGTGAATTGTTAAAGGATAAATAAAAAAGCAATGCCTACCCTTCACAAACTTAGAAAAGAGAGAAAGAACTATACTTGTCACTTCATTCTATGTCAGTAAAACTATGATACTAAGCCATACACTATAAAAACGAAAAACTACAGACATACCACCCTTGACCACGAATTTTTAAAAATTGAAAATTAATCACAAAGGATACAAAATATACAACCACATTAACTGGTTTAAAATATTGTATAATCTAACTAGATGCAGAAAAAAAGCATTTGACATGTTGACTAAAGTTTGTGAAAGGCCATGAATTTGCATTGAATGATGCCTCTCCTGAGTTCAGCAGACCAAACCAATATAGCATTTAATCACAGTAACAGAGATTTGGTTGCAGGAGATCCTGTAGCCAACTAAGCTGTAAACAATTTTAACAAGTTAAGCTGTAACCAGTTGACTGGTTGATTGACTAAGCTATACCAATAAAGTTGTTTTCTATGCCCCACTTATGTTTTTTCAATAAAGGCTGTCAGATCACAATGCTAGTTTGAAGTTCTCTGAACTTGTTCTAAGGGTCATCTAATTTGCAAATTGTTATTATATTGCTTTACTTTATTTTGTGCAGGTAAGGTATTTGAGGTAGTTGGTCTAAAGACATTTTCCCTTTTAAGAAAACAAAATTCATCACCCTTTCAAAACAAAATCTCTCAGAAGACTAAGAATTGAAGTGAAATTTCTTCAGTGCTTGTATGAAAGCCTGCAGCTAATGCTTTACTTAATGGTGAAATGTTGAAGGCACTCCTTATAAGATCAATGATGACAAGACGATATTCACTGCTAACAGTTTTATGCAACATTGTATCAAAGGTTCCAGCTAGTTCAATAAGGCAGGAAAAATAAATCCAAATTGAAATTATATCCAAAGGGAAGAATCAAAATTGTTTGTATTTGTAGATTACATGGTTGTATATGTTAGAAAATCCCAAGGAATCTAAGAGGAAATTAAAAAAAAAAATAGAGTAGTTAGCAATACAACAGGATAAGTACTTAAGGGTATAGTGTATACAAAAATCAAATGTATTACCATAGATCAGGAATAATCATTTTGTAAAAAGGATATTTAAAAGTACAACATTCTAAATATCCAATACTTAAGAGTAAATCTAACAAACCTCACCCAAGAACTCTGTTCCTAATACTATAGAATTTTTCTGAGATAAATTAAGGAAAATCTAGCTCAGCAAAGAACTCCATATTTTATTAATTAATTAATTTGATTAAATTAAAGATCAATTTAAGTCCTAGCAGGATTTTTTTTGTAGAAATCCTCAAATTGATTTTAAAATTTTTATGAAAATACAAATCACTAACAAAATGGATTTGAAGTAAAGCAAAGGCTTGTATTACCTGACTTCAAGACTTACTCTAAAGCTATATTACTCAAGATTAGGTGTGAATGACATGCATCAAAGCTCACTGTATTGTACATGTTAGATGTGTGTGCAGTATTAGATTTTTGTCTCAATAATAAAAGGCCAAATGTTATAAAAGGTAAATTATAAAATATATGTATGTATATATATATACGTATATGTGTATGTGCATGTATAGGTGTGTATGTATATATGTCTGTATCTTGTTTAATGTGTATAGTTGGCATTTACCTAAATATCCTGAAGTTTATTTTATAATCAGGGATAAGAATTGTAATCCAACAAAAGTTGTTGTTGAAGTTTATTCCCAGAATTGAAAATGCAGATCCTCTTCTGGTTCTCCTCCAACTGGTATATCATTAACAGATAATAATTCCTTTTAGAGTGACCAAAGACATTTAATCATGGGCACAAACACTAATCTCCCCCAATTCAGTCTTCTGTTAAGTCACAATCAAAAAAGAAACTTTGGGGTCTAAGTTTCTAAGACTTGGATATCTTTTATTGTGTGTGGACCTATTTAAATTGGGTCTGTTTCAGAGACTGTATCTGAGACCCCAATTTAGTTGTAAGCTTTGGGTGAGGGGAAATCATGGGGCATAGTAGGATAAGTCAAATATTAAAATTTATAATCTATGTAGAATATTTAGAGAGTTTAAGTAATCAGCTTTTTGCTTACAGTGTGAAAGGTGTCAAAATGGAAGCTGAAGTTGGCAGAGAAAGAATAGGCCAAGACTTTTAGAATTTACCTAAAGCCAGTGGTTTTGAGCGGGAGTATGGCAAGATGAAAGATCATCCTGATAGTCTTATAACTGACAGACTGGAAAGGCCTGACATCAGAAGAAGTATAAGTTGGTGACAGCTATGCATATACAGGCATGTACTTATATATCACCTAAGCTAGAAGTATGAGGGAAGGTGTGAAGATGAGGGTGACAACTGTTAGGATGACAGTATCAATATGACAGTCATCAGAAATTGTGATTGACAATGATAGAAAAAGGTCAACAAGTGATTTCAGATTTCTGTTTTGGAGGATTTAGGCTCTTGTCAGCTTGAGTGAGCCATGATAATCAATTTAACTATGGCTATTTTAATTTTTCAACCTGAAAGTTTCAACAGTTACTTAAATGAAAGTCATTCAGGAAGCAATGTTCTGTAGGAAAGTGAGAATGTGACTAGATTTTTGTAGTAAATATAGGGCTGATCATAGTCTAATTTACTTTTAAATTATCTCCTATTCATTTACTAGCAAACCCTCAGGGAGAGACAGATCATCTACTGTCTGCCTTCCATTCCACTCCATTATTCTACTAAAACTTCTATATTTCCCCTTATAATCTAAGCATGCAATTTATGCTAAAGAAGGCCACACTCTTCCTGAAATTCTCTTCTCACTGACCTATTGCTTTCACCTGATTCTCCTCTCTGACTAATATTTCTTAGTCTCTTTCATTGTTGCTAGTCCCTTAAGCCCCTATTCAACATAGATCTCCTTCTTCTTCTGTCTCCTTTTCAATTTATTGTCTCCTGCATTTCTGGATCTTCAATGATCAAAATGGATTCCCTGTACCAGCAATGTTAGCTTCACCTGAAAATTTCTTAGAGATCTATGGAATCAGAAACTCTGAGGGTCAGACATGGTTATCTGAGTTTTATAAGCCCTCCAGGTGATTCTGACTCAAGCACAGCACAGAAAAGTTGAGTAGGATGGTATCCCATTTTCCTTGATTAAGATTCATGATCCCTGGCCTATATGTAAGACAGTTTTCCTATCTGAATTTTAATTTCTTTACCTCTCAAATAAATGGGTTCACTTAGATAATCTTTACAAGGGCTACAAATACATGTTTAGGTGATACGTCCTGTGCTAAGTGTTTGCATTTGGTAACACATTAAATACCAAAAAAAAAAAAAAAAAAAAAAAAAACAACAAACAATTTTTTTTATTCCTTATCATATGTATGCACAAACTCAAGCAGAGAGAGATTACTTTCCCAAATCACAAGGACACTGACTGAGTGCACGATTCAGATGAAAACTAAAGCCCACGTGAATCCTCTTATCTTTGCACTGTCCCACCTCTGCAGCACTCTGCTATGTGGAAAGGGGCAAAAGCCAAAAGCCAACAGAGTCTCTGAGGACAGAAAAACATTGTACATAGTGTATGCATCACATGTATATCATATTAGCATCCAAGCCAAGTGAAACATTCTCATGTTTTGATAGGGTACTGAACTGTTCAGCTCAGAAAATTGGACGATGGATGATGAACAACACCAGGGGGTTGATTTTCATTACGTTTCCCATAGGTAAAGGTACTTGGAGGAATTTCTTTGAATAAATATGCCATTCTGCATATTTAAAAACTACATTTAATCTCTTCTAGTAATTAGCCTGCAGATATGTATTTCAGGACTGAGTGAGTAAATGAGTTTAAAGAGTTTTGCTAATTTTTGAGGCGAACCAAGGGCAAATCTGTTATGTACTGAGGTCAAAATATAACAGGCATTGGATCATTTTAATAGCTCAAAATAAAGAATGTTGGATGGATAGTTCAGAAGTATACTTGCAAAGATAAACAGGTAATTTCCCCCTCAAGGACAGCATTTCTTTAAAGAAAAAAATTATACACACACACACACATTCATACAAATAAAGGACTGACAGTTCCTTCTCAGCTGTTCCCCTACAATGTTTCCTTCTTGGATAAAAAAAGCACTCACTTTTTCATAAGCCTGACATTTAAGACTAATTGTGGACATATCACATTTTCCCCTCTGGCTATCCAATCCATTACCAGCCTAGCATATCTGCCCAATGTTCAAATCCAACCACTTTTTTATATCTCTACTGCCACAAGGCAGTAAAGATAAAGAAAATATAATTACAAAATGCCATTTCTGTTGGCCAGATTCTGCTGTATTCCCTAATGTGTCCCCATTGAGAATTCCATTATCTTTAAAAGACACAATTCAACAGTTTTCTCCTCTGTGTAATACCTGACAGTAGCATATTCATTCTGTATTGCTGTTGTAACAAATTACCATGAATTTAGTGCCTTAAAATGACACAGATTTATTATCATGCAGTTTTGGTAGGTTTAGAAGTCTAAAAGAGCCCAGCTAGGTGCTCTTCTTAAGTTATCTTGTGGCTGAAATCAAGGTGCTAAGAGAGTTAGAAGACGATGTTTACAATTATCCAGGCAAAATATGATCATAATTCAAGCTAATATAGGAACAGGGGAAAACTGAAGTCTATTTTACAGAAGAATATAGAACTCTTGGAATTTGCAACAAGATTGATTCTACAGGTAAACTAAGCAACCAAGCAATGTGTTCAATTTCCAAAGAAATAGGCCTGATTTGACAAGATTCAAGCACATCTTGCTTTCCTTATTATCTCTTTGTATCTTTCTGGTATGGGCAGTTATATTGTGCAGTCTGGTCATTCTGAACCTCTGACCATTTCTTAAAAATAGATAAAATGAAATGATAATGATGCTCAAATTAATGCATTCATTTCCATTTATGGGCTCCCAAGGCATTCTGCTCATACTATTATCAGATGACTCACAAATAACAGTTGACATAGGGTTAGGATGGTGTTTATCTGTTCTTCCTCATTATATTATTTAGGTTTCTCCAGAGAAACAGAACCAATAAGATAGAGAAATAGAAAATTATAATAAATTGGCTCACTTGATCATGAAGTCTGAAAAGCCTGATGATCTGCCATTTGCAAGCAGAAGACTCAGGAAAGCTGGTAATAAAGTTCCAGGCAGAGTGCAAGAAAAAGAAAAAAAAATCCTCCATACAATTCGGAGACAGAAAGATAGAGAATTTTTTTTCTTATTCAGCCTTACATTCTATTGAGGCCTCCAAGAGATTGGGTGAGGCCCACCCACATGAGGTAGAACAATCTGCTTTATTAAGTTCACCAATTCAAAATGTTTATTCTTTCTGGAATCACCCTTCTGCTCACATCCAGAATAGTGTTTCAATAAAGATCTGGGTAGCCAGGTCCCAATTAAATTAAAACATAAAATTACTTATTACCTCCATTGACACTGTAATTCTTAAATTAGGAATAAAGTTTTACAAATCTCTGTATTCCTTCATGATGCCAGGTATGTAGGAGGTGCTCAATAAATATTTGTTCAATGAATTTTATTAATAATATTAGTATGTTTGTCTTTTTGGTTTTTTAAAAAAAGAAACATAACATGAACTCAATGTGGTAAGTCATTTTAGCACTAATCTGCAGTCCAGTTTCAAGGTTGCCCAGGTT
Source organism: Spermophilus citellus (assembly GCF_964194105.1). Classification (NCBI taxonomy): domain Eukaryota; kingdom Metazoa; phylum Chordata; class Mammalia; order Rodentia; family Sciuridae; genus Spermophilus; species Spermophilus citellus. The sequence continues at coordinate 22,982,797 of NC_138195.1, read as the reverse complement.
TCTGAAATGCATCACATGTGACAAACGTAAAGGTGGACAAAGAGACGAGCAGATCTTTTTTAATAGCATGTATTTGTGAAATGAATATGTAAACACTCAGTGAAGCAAAGATGTGTTAATGTGCATGGTGATCACATATTACACTTTGTCCCACCAACCCACCCACCCAGCCACTCTTACCTTGCTAACTTAGCTTTGTGTGAAATGGTAGGATCCTGGAATACAGAGCTCCTTCAACGTTCTGGAATCCCTCACCACTTTCACTGAAGCTGTCATCTAGTTAAAGGGACTCTTATGAAGATAAAACTTGTTCTCCTTTTCTGCATTGCCCCTCTCTTCTTCCTCTTTTCTCTCAGTTATGGAGATGGTTATTATGGGGTATTATGTCAACAACTTAAATCATAGCAGAAAAATTCAAAAACCTTTGGAAACCAGCCATTACCAATTTTCCCATTTTGTACAGCCTAAATACTCCCAGAAAAGTGTTTTTCAAACTACAATAATCCTCTTTAAATAAAACTAAGTTTTGTAGATTTGATTTATGGTGAAGAAATTGGCAAGCATTATGATACTGAGATTTAGAGACATAATTATAATCTAGACTAGACATTCAGGAACATAAATAAAATGGAGAGAGAGATAAAAACTATAAACTGAACATTAATATGCTAAGTTAATATACTATTTATAAAGGGAGCTGCCAGTCCATTCTGTACAGGTTCCTAAACAATGAGCCCTTGAATCTTCTTATACATTTTTGGAAAACAATAGTATAATATACCATAAGGCCATATCAAAATATCATAGCAACAAAATAGTTTTGGCTTGAGCAATATAAAACACTGAATTATATTATACTGAGCAAATAATGCTAATTAATTTTCAAAATGAATTGCCTCTTGAACAATTAGAAGTTTTCCTAAAATATTTACATTTACCATATGGTGTAAGGAGAGAAATAAGGCATTTCCAAGTTTCTTACAAGGCACTGAACTATATGAAAAGTTATTTCCCTGGGGCCAAATAAAATTAATATTTTCCATATGCATAGAACAAGAGAACAGATAGAGCTGTAGGTTATTATCAATATAAGTGATCCAAGTCCCACATAATATAGATCCAGTGTTTAATGGTTAGAATTAGAGTGACTGCCATTTTCTTGTCTGGGAAAAAATCTAGAAAAATACCACAAGAATCTGTTATTGTATGAAAAAGTCAATGTTTTTTTCCCCTCCTGTACTTTTTAATAACTCTAATGCTAGTTGTTGTTTTTTTTTTTTTTTGTAAGAGGATGACTCTTCTAGCAAAATCCAGGATCAGGATGTCACTATATAGATACCAAGGATACCAAGGAGATTGAAGATTAAACCCCTGTCTGAATGTAGGTATCATGCTCTCTCTCTCGCTCTCTCTCTCTCTCTCTCTCTCTCTCTCTCTCTTTCTCTCTCTCAGAACAGCAGCAGAAGAGATTGCAGCTTTTGGTCCATTTAGGGGCTTGATTTAAAAAATTACATACATTATGAGCATCAAGGTAAACATCTGGTCCAATAGTACATGGAACATATACCCTATATTTTTGTGCAGTGGAATAAATACATTTAAGCATGGAAAAAGAATGTTCATGATCTTGAGTTAAAGGTACTCCCCTCCAAATTCCTTAGCCTTAACAAGGAAGTTAGATTCCTGGAATACTTTTGATGGTCTCTCACCCAAACACAGAATATGATGGAGTCAATAATACATATTTGAATTCTAGTAACATTTAAAATGACGGGAACTCCAAAGCACATCATTTCTCCATAATTTCTCTCCAAGTCATCCATGATCTAATTGAACATCTCTACAAGTTATATCCTTAAAACTATTTAGGTGCTGGTTTACTCTACCAGATTTTTTAATTAGCAGCAGAAAAAAAAAATCACAGCTATTGGTCTATTTGGAGGCTGGATTAAAGAACAAGGAAACCTTGTCAATCACATCCATTATAAACATCAAGGTAAACATCTGGCCCAATAGTAGATAGAACATATACCCTATGTTTTTGTACAGTGGAATAAATATATTTAAGCATGGAAAAATAATGTTCATAATTTTTCAATTATACAAGAAATTCGAAAAGAAAAATTCTATAATTGTGGTGGCAGAAGATGGAAGGGCATTATAAACCCAAACAACTGAATTTTTAAAGCTGTTGAGAAAATTGCTTGAGCATGATGCAGAGGACTATAGAACCTCAGTGTCCATTCACATGGATATTTATTAATTAATTCCTCATTTTACATACAACACTGTTTTGTTGCTGGCACTTGCCATCCATGCTGCTTGAAGGAAGGTTCCTTCTGATGGATATAGAGTAGCACCCAGTACAATGTCCCACTACACTGAGAGGCTAATTTGGCCTTACCTGGGAAGGAGGCCCTCTAGATTGTCACATTGGCAATGTTTCTACTCCTACTCCCTGAAGAAAGAAAGAGACTGGTTCAAACTTCTAAAAAGAATCCATATGAATTTTTTAAAAAATGAATTATAGAAGTCATAAGATAATGAGAGTATAGATTCTTATCTCTTTTCTCATTGCATTAAGTGCCAATAATGGATATTTAAATAAAGAAACAAGGAAGGATCCACTCAAGTCTGGGAGCATATGTTTGTATGGAGGGAATCTGAAGTACTGGTTACTAGATAAACTTTGCAATTAATGGTTTTACAGATACTTTAGGCAAGGGTGATGATATAATGACAACTATCAGTGTTTATACTATATTAGTTACTCTTCTAAGTCTTTTATACATACTAATTTAACAACAACCTACATGCAGAATAATTATTCTGGTATTAATAATTAAATCCAGAGACAAGTTTTAAGTCACTCACTCAATATTATACTGATAGAAAATGGAGAATTTGGGATTTATAATCAGGCCGTTGCTAGAATTCCTCCATATTATCATCTATAGAAGTCAAACCCAGACAACCTCCTTGTTCTCCATAGTTCTATGGAAGGGAACATCAAAAGTTCTTATGGGTTTCACTTGTAGATGATGGCTGAAGTGGGCATCTATGGTCTTTCTGAAAACCACTGGGTTTTTTTCTTGTCTGATATATAGCTTATATGCCACAGTATGATTTCACTGTCTATTAAAATGGAAATCCAGCTAGCAGCTACCCTTGCCTCTGAGTACTTATCCTTCCCAGTAGCTCCCTACCCCACCCCCTGACAAACTCTGATTGATCTCCCATGATCAGGGAAAGGGAGGGCTAAATCTGACACAGCAAGGGCCTCTAAAACCCAATTTCACTGCTCTAGCCAGTGACTGTTCTGATTGTCAGTAGCTGCACCATATCAGTTGAAGTATCTTCTTAAATATCAGTCTGGAAATAGGGCAAGGTGAGGTTCCTTAAAGGATACAGTGATGGGTGACCATAAGTCATTTCTATCTCCATCTCTCAGGGGATCCCCAGAGAAGATGGTTGTGTAGGAAACAAAACTTCTCTCGAAGAACCTACCATTAACTATTCATTTCTACCAATACCAAGTACGTCAGCTGTGAGTCAGGGTTGTACCTGGTGTCAACCTTCAGTGAATAACTAACTCAAGAACAACCTGTCCCAGAAGCTAACCATCCACCCCTCACTTCCATTGTATGACTAAAAGGAATAGCCATTTGATGGCCAGGAGGGATGCATGGTGAGTGAGACAGATCAGGTATGAAGAAACATTGAACTGACTTCAATGTATACTTACCAAATTGACGGAAATTCACTAGATCATTAGATTATATTATCTTGTAGTTTCAAGACTAAGCTGTTTTCCAGAAGGCAGATGCAATACTAATATAAAGATATTTTATTTGTTTCATGTTCAAGTGTGTAACTGTTGGCAGTACTTCCCCACTCATATTACAATGTATTAATACATATCAAAGGTAAAAGAAATAATGGAAATGATTTAGTTGGACCTCTGACCCTTTGTAGAACGTTTTCTATAGCATTTTCAAAACATAACTATCTACTTTCATTAGATAATTCCACAAAGGAGGACTCACAATGGTACAAAGAAATATTAATTTCTAGAGACACAATAAAAGGTTTTCCCTGCACAGTACACTGTAATTCACAAAATGCTTTCATCCATATTATCTCATTGCCTCATTATTATAGCCCATGTAGGACTTTGGATCATCATTAAGGACATCAATTCCAATTTTCAGAACATGGGAAATATAAAATGTATTCAAGTAAGTGAAGTTATTCTGACCTCTGTAAAGCACTTTGAGTAATCTAAAAAGAAGCCTTCTGTCATTATTTTCTTATCTTCAATTTTTCACTGTTTAATAAAAGCAAGAATAGCAAACCTTACCCCTCACCACCATCAATTCACTTAATTGAAAGCTCAATTAAGATTTCTCTCTATTACTGGTCATTATTAGTCTATGCTCTCAAACATCCTTATCATAATTCATGCTTTAGACAATGCTAATGACAAAAGAGCAATATCGGTCTCCATAGCATGTATAGTGTCCTGCATACATGCGAATACACATTCATTCATCCACCTTATCAAACTGTTTGAACACTATCAGTTCCTAGTACTGAAATTTTACAAGATATCTAGTTTAACAATGGGCTACTGAAAAACTAAAAATACTTGTATGTATGACATGGAACCATGTTCACTCAAAATATTTACTTCTACTTTTCTTCATAGAAATTAGATAAGAGATTTATGTTAGGGAGTAAGAAAGAAGTAGAGAGAGGTGAGTTTCAGATATTGTCTTTTGAACATGAGATCCAATTTGGGCATCTTTAAGTTAGGAGAAAGAGGAGGAACAAGAGTCAGAACAGAATTTAAGAGGGGAAGAATCAAAATATCTTGGGCAAATTCTGGAATAAAGTACCTAAATATTGAGTGCAGCAGTCACTAAAAACACTTCCCTAAAGAGGCTGAAAGTCTAGAAGGTCAACTAAAATGTCATATATAGAGAAGCACACAGCCTGAAACATACAGTTGAACATTATATATATTATGATAGTCCTCTCTTATCTGTGGTCAATTGCAATGCAATAACATTGAACAGAAAATTTCACAAATAACCAATTCATAAGTTTGGAATTACACACTGTTCTGAGCACTATATTGAAATATTTTACCATCCCATTCCATCCCTCCTATAATGTGAATCATCCCTTTGTCTGACAAATCCATGCTGTATCTACTACCTTCTGGTTAATCAGACAACTAGTAGCTATCTTGGTTATCAAGTTGACTGTCACAGTATCACAATTCTCATTTAAGTAACCCTCAATTCACTTAACAATGGCCCTAAAGTGAAAAATGGTGATGAAAGGAGATACCTGGGCATAAAATATGGAAAGAATAATTCTAGTGTTACATGGCATTTCTGAAGGACATATAAGAAACAACTGTAGTATATACAGGGTTCAGTATTCTCTGGTTTTATGCCTTGCAACATATATTTTAGGATAAGTGGGGATTAATGATATGTATTAAATTATTAGATGTTAGAACTAAAACACACCAGAAATTATTCAGTGAAACAGATGTGTGTGCTTTCGGAAAAATAAATAAGGAACACCTTCTACATAGAGAGGAGGTAATGACTAAAAGTGTGACTCCATTTATTTCTTCATTATTTATTAATTCATTCAACATGTATTTCTTGCATGCCTACTTTGTGCAAGATAGTGCGAGTAGTGTCTGAAAATCACTGTGAACTTGCCAGGTGCAAATGGAGGTTGTTTTCAGGAAGAGCATGAAAAGACTCAAGATTTTTTTTTTCAGGCCACCTTAAAAGATCTTTGTAAACCAAACAAGGGACATTGAATGCCATCTACTAGACTTTAGGAAGTCATTATGTGTATCTTTTCTCTGTGTTGGGAATAGATTCTTTACCTAAACTATTCTTCCTACTAGTTTACTAAATTACTGGAGCCTTGCTTACTAAATTAGACTTTAGGTGAAGACATTTCCAAGGAGATCATGTTATTTCCTTCCAAAAATTTAATGTCCCAGTGTTTTAATGGCATTTCCAGAAAAGTTTTCAGTAAGATGAAGGTTACCAAAAGGAACCTATAATTCCCTAAGGAAGCAATACTAATTAGAGAAATGTGTGCCTCTGAATTCATCCAATTTGCATTTCATTTTATGGTTTATTTTTTGCAAACAGTTTACTAAATGATTGCAGTTGCAGATGGTTAAATTATTATTATCAGATGGCTTCCATGGCTGATGCTACTGAAAAGGAGAGAATCTGGTTCTTGGTAAAAGAGAATCAGAATTCAACTAAAAACAGCATGACCTTCAGTTATACAGCTATAACTGGTCTTTGGTGGCAGTGGTCTCAACATAAAGTAACAAGGCAGGCATCAATCTCTTGGAAGGTCCAGATTGCCTCCAAAGCCTTCTAAGCCAGATTCTCCTCTGAATCTAGACTACAGGTATTCTTGTAACTCCCTTTAACAGCCCTGACTGATATGAGTTTTGGAGTGGGGTAAAAAGATGATAAGTCTCAGATTCAGCCAAAATTGGCTATTGTAATATTGTAACCAACCAACCCAATTTGCCAAAGGCTGTGCTTGTGTCAGCATTATTTAGGTTTTTTTTTTTTTTTTTTTAAGAGAGAGAGAGAGCAAAAATAGATTTCTATAAGAACATCAGTCATAAATACATCAGTAAAGACTGGGCATCAGTATAATCTTTTAAAATCTAGGATGTGCTAGACTGTGATTATGGTTTTATTTTTGGAGTTAAGAATAAGTAAAATAGTCACAAGATTTTGTATATGAATGCTATCTACTAACATTGAATAGTTAAACCTAAATAGGTTAAATCACCATTTCAGAAATTATTTTACATGTTAATAGAAAAAGTCATTTCTAATTATTTCCACTGATACAAAAAAAACATTTAGAATTGCAAAACAAAGTTATTGTGATAAGCAATTGAAGCAGAGTTTTATTTCACATCCAAGTCAATGCAATTCACCTAGGTACATATAGAGAGTTCTATGTCAAGCAGGGGTTTAGTTTTTGTTTTAATATTTTAAAAATGTTCAAAATATTCTTGTTAACCCTTTTATCTTTCTGGATTCTCATTTGGGCTTGGGGTAATAGAAAATAAAAAACATAAAAGCATCTGTAATTCTAAAGTCACTAAGATGAAGAGAAATGTGGGGAACCTAAAGAATTGAGCAACAGCAACTGGTAGCATATAGATGTGCTTGTGGATGTGGGTGGTAGCGAGAAAATGGAAGGCTTCCTGGAGAAAGCAATGTTTAAGCTCCAATCTTCAACACATGTAATACTACCAGTTATTTAAGAGGTATATGACCAGGTCTTGGCAATAGATTGATTGACTAAGGTTTGATATGGAGGGAAATAAATAACTTCCAAGTTTCAGTCTTGGGCACCAAATTGTATCATTTTGGCATTCCTTGGAGATGGCAGGTGAGTGCAAGATCATAATGAATTTAGATTCAAAATGTAATTCACCTAGGTACTAATTGACACCAACGGAAAGGATGCAGGCCACAAGGTACCTGCAAAAATAGATTTAAGGAGATGAACTCAGTGTTAGAGCATTTGCTTAATATGTGTGAAGCTCTGGGTTCTATTCTCAGCCCCAAACAAAAAGAAAAAAAAAATTGTTTTTAAGGGTTGCTCTGAGTAATAAAGGATGTTGAGGTCTGTTTATCTGGGCAGTAGGGTTTATATATTTTTAATTTTTTTATTTTTATTCTTTAGTTGTCCACGAACCTATATCTTATTTATTTATTTATATGTGGTGCTGAGAATTGAACCCAGTGACTCACACATGGTAGGAAAGCACTCTTCCATTGAACTACAAGGGTTTATATTCCTGAGAATAGATAGTATGGCTAAATGAAAATGAAGAAATGAATCTAAAGCTTTTTTTTCCTCAGAGAGTAGAGAAAAAAGAGGGGGCTGTTTCACATGCATAAATACAATTTTTTCTTACAAAGAATTGACAGATGGGTAAAACTGAAAATAAATAACTCAGTATATTCTATTCTATTTTCTGCCCTTGTTACCCAAGGACTTGTTGACAAACTAGCAGCTTTTGCATAGCAGGGAAAATCCCTAAATGTGAAGGATCTAGAGCTACCCCTTACCTACTGAATTAGAATCTGCAGCTCATGAGATCTCCAGGTGACTGGAACACACATTAGAGTTATGAACCACCTCCACCTCCACCCCCGTCCCCCGAGGACCACAGTTCACACTTGACATTTTACTTTCACTTATGAGCATGATGGTTAAGAAAAAGTTGGAACCCCTCAGAAAACATTGAGGGGAATATAGTCAGAATGCTGAGAAAACTACAAATATTATAAAAATAGAAAAGATTCCACTAAGAGATAGAATAACTCCCATAGAAAAGTTTTTCTCTTCAAATTCCTCAAAGGCTTCATGTAAACCTGTTAAAAATAAAGCCATCAAGAAAAACAAAACATGTACACACAAAAAAAAAAATGTGTTTTAGTTCAATATAAAACAGAGGGAGGAAATGTATGTGAATATTTATAGCTGTTCTAAATATTCTCTAACACAGAAGAGGAAAGGGGGAAGAAATCCATTAGCATTTATTTTTGTCAACTAATATGGGGCAAATATTTCACTGTGTTTTTCATGGTCCCCTTGTCACTGGATGTCTGATTTAAAATCATTACAGAAGATAAAAAGCAAACAAAACATAGTGCAAACAGCAAAAGACAAAATCTCTGATAGCCCAGGCTGATGTCATTACCCTGCTGGTTTGATTCCATGGCAATTGGATTTGCCACAGTGAGCTTTTCTTTTCCATTTTACTGCTGTTTCTGGTGCTTTGTCTTGTGAGCCCCTGCCCCCCCCCCTCCCAGTGCTAACCACCACATTCTTTACCCAATTTTCGTCTTTATTTCCTACATGTGAATGCACAGGTTGTCTTCCTTTTTATTGGTCAGCAATTGTGAAATCTTTAAGTGGTGATGGGATTTGAGCATGGTTTATGTTGGCCATTATGCCTTGTCTGAGCTAGACACTGTGCAAGGTGTGGGAATGTCTTGCAAGGTCAGGCTTCACAGCTTTTATTAGCTTCAGGTCTCATTTGGTCTCAACCTTCGCAATGAGAGCGCCTTTCTTCTCGGTGATATTTCCTTTTGAAAGAAGATGCTTTCCGTATTTCAAACCTCAAAAGTGTCCTGCATGAAATAATACAGGGAAACGAATCACTGGTTGCAGTTTTATCACCAAGACTCATTACATGAATAATATGAGGTTTTACAATACATATGCACAATGGTGTTTATAGTGAGTTGACCTGTAAGCATGTGGAACTTCTGTGTTACAAATTGTTGTAAATGCTGATAAAGAAGTAATGGTCTTGTAAAATTCAAAAGGAAAATAGAATACTATTTTTTTTTTCCTGTTCCAAGTTCATGCTTCTGACTTTGGAGCTGGATGCACACTTCTTTTTTTCCTCCAGCCTGACTGGTCTAATGCAATTCATGAGTTATACTTTGTGACACTTGAATACTAAAAGACATCCTTTAGTCTGAGGAGCCAAGTCACTTTCTTTCTTTATTTATTTAACTTTTCAGTAGCTCCCTCATCACCTAATCACCTGAGAAGATCAAAAGTTTTATTTTTAAATAAGATAAATTACAAGGGAAAAAGGAAAGCAACAGATATTTAACATCACTTACTACATACTGAGAACCTTGAGCATATTTTGTTTAATGTTCACAGTGACATTACAAAGAAGCACCATTATTACATTTGATAGTTGCCAAACTGATCCTTGGTGATGTGATCTGTTTATTCCGTATTTGGCATGCTGGGCACTTGTAGAATTTGCAATCTTCTCAGCAATGTTTATATGGAGGGGGTCATCATCTCCATTTCATGGTCAAAAGAAGTGGTTGACATGAGTGGTTAAAGATGTTCATCTTGGACCTATTTGAGTTTCAGTTTTAAACCTAAAGGTTTTGCCACTTGATACTATTAATATTTGGGACCGAGTAGCTCTTTTTATTGAGGGCAGGGGGTTATTCTATGCATTATAGAGGATTTATTAGCATTCCCACCCTTTACTTGCCACTAAATACCTGAAGCATACTTTCCCCAATCCCCAATAATTATGATAACAGCAATATCTCCAGACATTGGCACATATCCCCCAAGAAGCAAATCACCCCAGATGAGAACAAAAGGTAAGTGACAATCCTGGAATTTAATGAAGATTCAAGAGACTGCACATCCCTTGCTCTTCTTAATGATTACTGTTAAGCAGCATTTATAACTAACATTTACATAGTGTATATATATATATATATATATATATATATATACACACATATGTATACATATATATCCATACATATATATATATATTTATATTTATATATACGCACACAGATGCTAATACTTTTTTCCTAGATTCTTAGTTTTTTTATTGTTTCCAATATGTAATCAGTGGCCAAATTCCATTTTTACAAATAAATGGTTCAAACAACTATAATTTACTGAGTACCCATAGTTTTAAATTCTGCAAGTTCCTTAATGTATGACATTTCTAATTCTATGAACCAAGTTCAAAGAAGATGCCATTTTTCCTACATAAGTTTTATAAGGTTTCACTAATTTGATACACGAATACTCTTTCTTGATATATATATATATATATATATATATATATATATATATATATATATATGTGTGTGTGTGTGTGTGTGTGTATATATATATATATATATATATATACACATCCTTATCATTATTCCTTTTTCATGTAAAGTTAAAGAAGAAAAGCAGAGAAAGATTAACTCATTTCCCTAAGGGTGAAGGCCTGTAAGTGAAATATGATTTTAATCAGACAGTATAGGGTCAAACCATTCTGTGTACACTCCATACTTTCTATGGCAGACACTCTTGGTGACCTACACTGTAGCCATTCCCAATACATTCTGCCTCATAGAAAAAAAAATAAGAAGAAGAAAAAGAGGAGGAGGAGGAGGAGGAAGAAGAAGAAATTCTTCCATAACAGGTGCTTCTAATGCCAGATAAAAGTTTTCCTTTTCCACACAGCTTTGCCAAAAGCCACTGATACACCATAACAGATGGGGTTGGCCTGAGGCAATGGTATGGCTGCTGGTAGTGGAAATTCTAGCAAAGTTGTCCTCTTAATTTAAAAGGCAGAGATGTGCTAATTGAGTTCTCCTAGTTTTCCCCTACTGTTTGGACTTTGAGATATGGCATCTGTTATGACCACACCAACAAAGACAAGGTTTAAAAAAACAGGGCTTTGAAGTCTGGGAATAGAAGGAAAATTTAACCAGGCACCAAACTGTCCACCTTTAAGCAGATATTTGGTAACATTAAAACCTTCTATTGATTGAGTCCATTTTTATTTGGGTGCTATTAAGTTCCCCATTATGTGCAGTTTCACTTTCCACAGGTTTTATTACTGGACATCAGATATGGTATGAAAATAATAAATGGAAAATTCCAGAAATGAAAAATATTATAAGTTTTAAATTGTTAAAACTGAGCACTGTGTTGAAATCTCATGCTGTCTTGTCCCATGACACCTGGGAAATGAATCATCCCTTCATTCAGTGTATCCATACTGTATGTGCTACACACCCAGCCATACACTGTTTAACCATTAATCACTTATTAGTAGTTTTGATGATCATATCGATTGTTATGATATCATAGCTCTTGTGTTCAAGTAAACCTTATGTAGCAACCTAATGCTACAGCACTATACTTATGACATTCATTCACTGCACTTCATCTTATCACATAGGCCTTGTATCTCTTATATTATCACATCTAAAAAGTGAATAAAGTACTTATTTTAGGCAGATTTTTCACTGCTGTGCCCCAAAGACCCGACAAGAACAATTTTAAGAGGAAAAGATTATTTGGGTTCATGATTTTAGTACACAGATAACTGACTCCATTTTTAGGGGCCTGAGGTGAGGCAGAAAATCATGGTGAAAGAGTGTGGTAAAGAAAAGTGGCTTAGGACCATAAAGCAGAGAAATTGAAATCTCCCTCACTATAGCCAAAATATATATCCCTGAGGCACACCCCCAATTACCCACCTTCTCTAGCCATACCCTCCCCCCCTACAGTTACCATCCACTTAATCCCTATCAGTGGATTAACACATTGATTAGGTTAAGGCTCTCATAACCTAATCATTTCAGCTCTAAACTTTCTTGCATTATCTTACACAGGAGCTTTTGGGAGACACCTCCTTGCTAAACCATAATAGTACTATATAATATTTTGAGAGGAAGAATATTCATAGGACTTTTATTACAATATATTTTATTGTTATAATTATTCTATTATCAGTTATTGTGCTAATCTCTTACTGTGTCTAAATTATAAATTAAATGATTATAAATATTTATGTTTAGCAATAGTAAACACTAGAGAGAATGTGGAGAAAAAGAACACTGTTCTACACTGTTGGTGGGGTTATAAATTAGTACAACCCCTATGGAAATCAGTTTGGAAATTCCTCAAAAGACTAGGAATGGAAACACTATAGTTTTAGGGAACAGACAGATGTGAATGTTCCTAACCCAAGGTTCAGAGAATAATTCTATAAAATGGGATCACTGTGCTGACCCCCCACATTCTTCCTTTTCCAAGAAGCCATTTATCTGAAGCTCTGGCTGGCCTAAGTAGAGAGGATATGTCACATTCTCCAGCAAACTCTCTTTATTTGCAAGAGAAATACAGGCATGAAATAATGTTGATAAGAAGAAACCAAGTTACCTTTAATGGGGAGACTTTTGTGACTCTTTTCATAGACCAGATTCTGAAACTCAGGAAGACCAAGTTAATTTCTCCTAACTATAAATTCTATAGGAATTAATGGCTAAGAAGCCAATTAAAACCGGTCAGCATGGGCCAAGGTGACCTACAATTGTCATGCAGTGAGGACTTGAAAGTCTGATGTCATCTTGATGTCAGTCAAAAGTCAAGAGGTAGACCTGGATGGGTCTCTTTGTAAACTTCTTTGGGATCCTTAATCAAAGTGGAGTTTTACATTGTTCCTCTCCTCTCTGAGAGGACCCACTCTCTCCCATGAGTGTCTCTTTTTCCCTATCCCTTCAATAAATTCATTTCTGTTACTTGAGTGAGACATCTAAAATTTTTCTGACTTGATCACAAGAATCGGGGTCTAAAGAGGGATCTTTGTGCTGCCTCTATACCACTTCTAAAGAATTAAATGTCTGCATACTGTAGTTATATAGGCATACTCATGTTTATAGCAACACCATTTATAAGAGCTGACTAATGGAACAAGCCTAAGTGTCTATTGGTGGATGAATGAGTAAAGAAAATGTGATATATGTAAACAATATCATTTCATCTAGGCATAAAGGAAAATGAAATTGTCATTTACATAAAAATTGATGGAACTAGATGGAACTATGCTAAGCCGAATAAGGCAAACTTAGAAAGTAAAGGGTCCTATGTTTTCGTTCACATTTGGAAACTAGGGAGGAATAAGGAAGAGAGGAAGGATCTCCTGACAATCAAAGGCAGATCAGTGAAATAGAATAAAGAGGCCAGGAAAATATGAGGTTTGGTAAGAACCCTAGATGGTCAAAAAATTTCTTCACCCAAAACATAAAATCTTCAAAACCTTCATCCATGTTCACTAATAGACCTGTATCCAGAAGCAGAATTCTAGGTTCACAGTGACTATACACCATTTTCTTTGAGTGAAATATGTAACTTGATTATGTCTCTGAAATGCTGCACCAGCCCTCATGACTGTCAATCATATACAGAGGTTCTTTTGTCCCTGTATCCTGATCAATATTAGACAGTATCCAGCATTGTAATTTTTAACTAACTGTTAAAAGCAAAATAATATCTCATTATATTTACATTTTCATCTTTCTAAAGATTAATAAATCTAAGTATCTTCTTTTAATTTTTTTGTTTCTTTTTATTGTACTGGGGATTAAAGTAAGAGTTGCTCCATCACTGAGTTAAATCCCAACTTCTTCTTCTTCTTTTTATTTTATTTTTTTTAAATTTTAAGACAGTGTCTTGATAAGTGGCCCAGACTGATCTCAAACATTCTCCTATCTCAGTCTTTCCAAGTTGCTGGGATAACAGGCATGCATGCACCTTCCTATGATTTCATGGAATTTCTCCTTAAGATTCCAGGACTTAAAAATGTAACTCAGTTTCACACTACACATGCCATTTTCATTTTACACAATAAGAAAATCCATTCCTAAGTTAAACACTAATAACTTATTAGTGAATAATAGATATGTTTTAGTCAGTTATTTTGCAGCTGTGACCAAAAGACCTAACAAGAAAAATTTTAGAGGAGGGAAAGTTTATTTGTTGCCCACAGTTTCAGAGGTCTCAGTCCACAGACAGCAGGCTCCATTGCTCTGGGCCCAGGTGTGACAGAACATCATGGCAGAAGAGTGTGGTGGAGGAAAGCAGATCATGACTTGACAACCAGGAAGGAGAGAGAGAGGTGGCAGGGGGAAGGAGAGACAGCTCCACTATTCAGGAACAAATATATATACTTCAGAGGCAAACCTCAATGTCCTACCTCCTTTAGTCATGCCCCTCTGCCTACCATTACCACCCAGTTAATTCATTCAAGTGGATCAGTGTGCAGATTAGGTAAGGACTCTCATAAATCAATCATTACACCTCTTAATTTCTTGCATTGTCTCACACAGGAGTTTTGTTTTGTTTTTTGAAACATCTCATATCTAAGCCACAATACAGTGAGGTAGTCTTGATAGTAAGAAAAAAGTAAATGACAGAGAAAATTCCCCTTTTTTGACTTGGGAAATTAAAATAGAAAATACAGAAAAGGGAAAATGTATTCATGGATGTGAGAGGTGCTGCCATTCCTTGGGTCATTGTTGTGATTATGGTTCTTTAGTCATTTGAGTTCCATTTGTGTCTCCACAAGCAGTGTGGGTCCCGCCTCCTAGCACAGTCTACCTCTTCTCATACTTGTTGCTTATTTTCACCAAGGACAGGGCAACAATATCCAACCTGTGCTAAGGCTGGAGGCTGTGTGTAAGATTGCTGGAGGAAGAGGGTGGTGGAACTCTATAAAGCTTCTGAGCTGGGACTAAATGCTAGTACGTCCCTGCTGTTTCACCACAGCTCTGAATACACCACCTAGAGCAGCTACCAATCCTGAAAACACATCTATTTTAAATAGATGTTCCTACTGAAGTGAGTTGATGTCAGCCTGCTAGCCTTATAAATTCTCCAGATGACAGGAAAGAGACCTAAAGTCTCCTCTTTTCTTAGAAATATTTAAAATGACATTCAGAATACAGGTCAATCTGTTTGGCCAAACTGATTGAACATTCATTCCATGTAATATGTGCCAATCATTTTCCTATTCACCAAGATAATTTGTTATGTAATACAATGGAAAATTAGCCCTTATCAAAATACCATCATAAACAGAAATCACTCAAGATTTATGATAAGAGACAGATCAGTGAATACATTTCTAAAATATGTAATAAATGACTTCTGCTTTTAAGAAGACGGGATAGACATAGTTTTCCATATTCTGCCTGATCAATATAATTAAAACCCTGAACATTATGATTATGCATAAAACAAAGAGTGAGAAAGCTCCAAAGGAAGTTTAACAATGAAGGTCTATAAAGACTTTGGGACCTGAGGAATAATATGCTGCTGAATTCCCAGTGTTTTCTTTTTTGATATATATATATATATATATATATATATATATATATATATATATATATATATCCCAGATTTGGAGCTGAAAAACAAGTGTTCCAGAAATGCAATGCACATAGGAAGTAAAAATGCCCTGCTCCCTTTAACTAAAGGTATAGGAAAGCAATAGTATATTCCTTTATAGATAGTGATTCTTCTAATCCAACCAAATCTCACCAACATTTTCCCTCCCATACCATGCTAACCAAGGCCAAATTGGGAACATTTCCACCATAAGGAAGCTATAAAGAGATATCTCAAGAGACTCACCAGGGTCATGTCAAAGGAGGACACCACCTGTTAAAAACTGATCTCTGCACAGTGTCCATAGAGGCTCTCTGGGGATGTTATACTTCTACCAGACCTGGCAGTAATAAAGTGCCTTCTCTCTGCTTGTTCCAACTGGGATGGTGTCAGAGAAAAAAAATTCAATAATGAACCTTGAACATCATAAAGGAGGGAGGAACATGATAAGCAAAAATATGGACAGGTAAAAATTGGCTTTTCTTTCCTTGAGTTTCTGAATTATGTTTGACAGGTAAGGAAAAAAAATGTTCAATATAATTCTAAATATGTACATATGAAAAATTTAAGGATATAGTATCAAAAATAGGCAAAGAAAAAAGTCTTAAAGGGCAATAAGTTTTGTAGACTTCCAACTGATAAAATGATGACATCAATAAACCCTGGTGCACAGGTAGCATGATACTTAGTGCAACCACCAAAAATCTATGGGAAGACAGGCATGCAAATACACTCAGAGTCACAAAAAAGACAACAGAGAGACAAATAGCTAGAAGAGCAAACAAAAAAAAATAAAATGTCAGACAGACATTAGTCAAAATATATCAGCAGTTACATGAAATATGAAGGACCTACATACATGAATTAGAAGACAAACATAGTCAATGTGGGATAAAAATACATGAACCAAATATATGCTATTTGCTAGAAACTTAGATATATAATAGTGCAGTGAGGTTTAAATGGAACTATATTTCACTTGAAAGACATTTGCTAGAGACAGTATGGAGCATTATGGAATGATAAAAGGGTTAGTCCACCCAGAAAACAAATCAATACTAAATGTGTATGCACTAAATATTGGAACAGCAAAATATATGAAGAAAAATCAGAAAGAATTAAAAAAGAAATAGATAAATTTGTACCTATAGCTAGAAATTACAATGTGCTTCCCTCAGTAACTGTAGAACAACTACACTGAAAAATCAGCAAGGAAAGAGTGAAAATATCAATACTTTTGATCAAAAGTTTCTCATCAATATTCATTGAATATTATTCAACAATGGAAAAACTTAACTTTTATATCTAAGTGTTCATCAAAAAATATACCAAGATAGGCCATATTCTGAGCCATCAAACAAACCTTGGCAAACTGGAAATAATTGTGTTCTCTAAACACAAGAGAAGTAAACTAGAAATGAATAACATAAAAAAAGAAAATACTCAAGACATTTGAAACCAACATTATTCTAAATATACCATGGGTCAAGGAGGAGATCACAAGGAAATTTTAAAAAGCACCATGAACTGAGGAAAACCAAAACTACAACACATCAAAATATGTAGGGCAAAAGAGTACAGTTCATAGCTCTAAAGTTATTTATCAGAAATGTAGAAAAGCCTCTACTTAATAATGTGAACACTTATCGGGTGGTCTTGCTCAGTGGTAGAGCACTTGCCTCACATTCATGAGGACTTGGGTTTCATCCCTCAAACTACCAACAAATATAGAATCGAAATCACAAACAAACAGAAAAATTAAATTTAAGCTTTCTTATAAAGAACTTAGAAAAATAATATAAAGAAAGCAGACTCAGGGCTGGGTATGTGGCTCAAGCAGTAGCGCGCTCGCCTGGCATGCACGGGGCTCTGGGTTCGATCCTCAGCACCATATAAAAAATAAAGATGTTGTGTCCACTGAAAACTAAAAAACAAACAAATTAAAAAACTCGTTCTCTCTTCTCTCTCTCTCTCTCTCTCTCTCTCTCTCTCTCTCTATCTCTATCTCTATCTCTCTCTTCAAAAAATAAAGAAAGAAAGCAGACTCAAAAGCAAGCAGAAGTTGGAAATTAACAAAAATAAGAACAGAAAGGAATGAAATTGAAGACAGGGAGAAAATCAATAACACAAAGAGTTATTGTTTAAAGATTAAATAAAATCCAGTGTCCTCTAGACAAAAAAGAGAGAGAGAAATGGAGAAATAGAGAAATAAAGAGAGAGAGAGAGAAATGGAGAGAGACAGAGCTGCAGAGACAGACAGAGAGAGAGAGAGAGAGAGAGAGAGAAATGGAGAGAGACAGAGCTGCAGAGAGAGAGAGAGAGAGAGAAATGGAGAGAGACAGAGCTGCAGAGAGAGAGAGAGAGAGAGAGAGAGAGAGAGAGAGAGAAATGGAGAGAGACAGAGCTACAGAGATAGAGAGAGAGAGAAAGAGAGAGAGAAATGGAGAGAGAGAGCTGCAGACACAGACAGAGAGAGAGAGAGAGAACTCAAAAAACTTCCAACATCAGGAAAGAATAAAGCATAAAAAGACAATAGGGGATCCAGGTGCGATACCACAGGCCTGTAGTACCAGAAGCTCCAAAGGCTGAAACAGAAGGATCAAGAGTTCAAAACGTTTATCTCTAAGAATTTTTTTTATCCATTCGTCTATTGAAGGGCATCTGGGTTGGTTCCACAGTCTAGCTATTGTGAATTGTGCTGCTATGAACATCGATGTGGCAGTGTCCCTGTAGCATGCTCTTTTAAGGTCTTCAGGGAATAGTCCGAGAAGGGCAATAGCAGGGTCAAATGGTGGTTCCATTCCCAGCTTTCCCAGGAATCTCCAAACTGCTTTCCAAATTGGCCGCACCAATTTGCAGTCCCACCAGCAATGTACAAGTGTACCCTTTTCTCCACATCCTCGCCAGCACTTGTTGTTGTTTGAATTCATAGTGGCTGCCAATCTTACTGGAGTGAGATGGTATCGTAGGGTGGTTTTGATTTGCATTTCTCTGACTGCTAGAGATGGAGAGCATTTTTTCATGTACTTGTTGAAATGTGGCATCTATACACAATGGAGTACTATGCAGCAATAAAAAATGACAAAATCATAGAATTTTCAGGGAAATGGATGGCATTAGAGCAGATTATGCTTAGTGAAGCTAGCCAAACCCTAAAAAACAGATACCAAATGTCTTCTTTGATATAATGAGAGCAAGTATGAACAGAGCAGGGAGGAAGAGTAGGAAGAAAAGAGTAACATTAAACAGAGACTTGAGATGGGAGGGAAAGGGAGAGAAAAGGGAAATTGCATGGAAATGAAGGGAGATACTCATTGCTAAACAAAATTACATATAAGAGGTTGTGAGGGGAATGGGAAAATAAACAAAGAGAGAAATGAATTACAGTAGATGGGGTAGAGAGAGAAGATGGGAGGGGAGGGGAGGGGGGATAGTAGGGGATAGGAAAGGTAGCAGAATACAACAGTCACTAATATGGCATTATGTAAAATTGTGGATGTGTAACTGACATGATTCTGCAATCTGCATTTGGGGTAAAATTGGGAGTTCATAACCCATGTCAATCTAATGTATGAAATATAATATGTCAAGAGCTTTGTAATGTTGTGAACAACCAATAAAAAAAATACAATAGAAAAAAAAAAGAATTTTTAAATTTCCTCCTTGATGTTGTCTATAACCCATTGATCATTCAGTAACCTATTGTTCTTAGAGATAAATGAAAACACAGACACAACATATCGGAATCTATGGGACACAATGACAGCAGTTCTAAGAGGAAAATTCATTGTTTGGAGTTCATTCCTTAAAATAAGAAAAAAACCAACAAATAAACGATCTCACACTTCATCTCAAAATCCAAGAAAAAGAAGAGCAAAACAACAGCAAAAGAGGTAGAAGGCAAGAAATAATTAAAATCAGAGCTGAAATTAATGAAATAAAAACAAAAGAAACTATTGAAAAAATTGACAAAACTAAAAGTTGGTTCTTTGAAAAAATATATAAGACCGACAGACCCTTAGCCATGCTAACGAAGAGAAGAAGAGAGAGAACTCAAATTACTAGCATATGGGATGAAAAAGGCAATATCACAACAGACACTTCAGAAATACAGAAGATAATTAGAAATTATTTTGAATCCTTATACTCCAATAAAATAGAAGATAGTGAAGGCATCTATAAATTTCTTAAGTCATATGATCTGCCCAGATTGAGTCAGGAGAATATAGACAACCTAAACAGATCAATATCAATTGAGGAAATAGAAGAAGCCATCAAAAGACTACCAACTAAGAAAAGCCCAGGACCGGATGGGTATACAGCAGAGTTTTACAAAACCTTTAAAGAAGAACTAATACCAATACTTTTCAAGCTATTTTAGGAAACAGAAAAAGAGGGAGAACTTTCAAATTCATTCTACGAGGCCAACATCACCCTGATTCCTAAACCAGACAAAGACACTTCAAAGAAAGAAAACTACAGACCAATATCTCTAATGAACCTAGATGCAAAACTCCTCAATAAAATTCTGGCGAATGGGGTACAAAAACATATCAAAAAAATTGTGCACCATGATCAAGTAGGATTCATCCCTGGGATGCAAGGCTGGTTCAATATATGGAAATCAATAAATGTTATTCACCACATCAATAGACTTAAAGATAAGAACCATATGATCATCTCGATAGATGCAGAAAAAGCATTCGACAAAGTACAGCATCCCTTTATGTTCAAAACTCTAGAAAAACTAGGGATAACAGGAACATACCTCAATATTGTAAAAGCTATCTATGCTAAGCCTCAGGCTAGCATCATTCTGAATGGAGAAAAATTGAAGGCATTCCCTCTAAAATCTGGAACAAGACAGGGATGCCCTCTCTCACCACTTCTGTTCAACATAGTTCTCAAAACACTGGCCAGAGCAATTAGGCAGACGAAAGAAGTTTAAGGCATAAAAATAGGAAAAGAAGAACTTAAATTATCACTATTTGCAAATGACATGATTCTATACCTAGCAGATCCAAAAGGGTCTACAAAGAAACTATTAGAGCTAATAAATGAATTCAGCAAAGTGGCAGGATATAAAATAAAACACACATAAATCAAAGGCATTCCTGTATATCAGCGACAAATCCTCTGAAATGGAAATGAGGACAACCACTCCATTCACAATATCCTCAAAAACAATAAAATACTTGGGAATCAACCTAACAAAAGAGGTGAAAGACTTATACAATGAAAACTACAGAACCCTAAAGAGAGAAATAGAAGAAGATCTTAGAAGATGGAAAAATATACCCTGTTCATGGATAGGCAGAACTAACATCATCAAATGGCGATATTACCAAAAGTTCTCTATAGGTTTAATGCAATGCCAATCAAAATCCCAACGGCATTTCTTGTAGAAATATATAAAGCAATTATGAAATTCATATGGAAAAATAAAAGACCCAAAATAGCAAAAACAACTCTAAGCAGGAAGTGTGAATCAGGCGGTATAGCGATACCAGACTTCAAACTATACTACAAAGCAATAGTAACAAATACAGCATGGTACTGGTACCAAAACAGGCAGGTGGACCAATGGTACAGAATAGAGGAACAGAAAACAATCCACAAAATTACAACTATCTTATATTTGATAAAGGGGCTAAAAGCATGCAATGGGGGAAGGATAGCATCTTCAACAAATGGTGCTGGGAAAACTGGAAATCCATATGCAACAAAATTAAACTGAATCCCTTTCTCTCGACATGCACAAAAGTTAACTCAAAATGGATCAAGGAGCTTGATATCAAATCAGAGACACTGTGTCTGATAGAAGAAAAAGTTGGCTACGATCGACATACTGTGGGGTCGGGCTCCAAATTCCTCAATAGGACACCCATAGCACAAGAGTTAATAACTAGAATCAACAAATGGAACTTACTCAAACTAAATTTTTCTCAGCGAAAGAAACAATAAGAGAGGTAAATAGGGAGCCTATATCCTGGGAACAAATCTTTACTCCTCACACTTCAGATAGAGCCCTAATATCCAGAGTATACAAAGAACTCAAAAAATTAAACAATAAGATAACAAATAACCCAATCAACAAATGGGCCAAGGACCTAAACAGACACTTCTCAGAGGAGGACATACAATCAATCAACAAGTACATGAAAAAATGCTCACCATCTCTAGCAGTCAGAGAAATGCAAATCAAAACCACCCTAAGATATCATCTCACTCCAGTAAGATTGGCAGCCATTATGAAGTCAAACAACATCAAGTGCTGGCGAGAATGTGGGGAAAAGGGTACACTTGTACATTGCTGATGGGACTGCAAATTGTTGCAGCACTTTGGAAAGCAGTATGGAGATTTCTTGGAAAGCTGGGAATGGAACCACCATTTGATCCAGCTATTCCCCTTCTTGGTCTATTCACTAAAGACCTAAAAAGAGCATACTACAGGGACACTGCTACATCGATGTTCATAGCAGCACAATTCACAATAGCAAGACTGTGTGGATCCAACTTAGATGCCCTTCAATAGATGAATGGATAAAAAAATGTGGCATTTATACACAATGGAGTATTACTCTGCATTAAAAAATGACAAAATCATGGAATTTTCAGGGAAATGGATGGCATTAGAGCAGATTATGCTAAGTGAAGCTAGTCAATCCCTAAAAAACAAATGCCAAATGTCTTCTTTGATATAAGGAGAGTAACTAAGAACAGAGTAGGGAGGAAGAGCATGAGAAGAAGATTAACATTAAACAGGGACGAGAGGTGGGAGGGAAAGGGAGAGAGAAGGGAAATTGCATGGAAATGGAAGGAGACCCTCATGGTTATACAAAGTTACATACAAGAGGAAGTGAGGGGAAAGGGAAAAAAACAAGGGGGAGAAATGAATTACAGTAGATGGGGTAGAGAGAGAAGATGGGAGGGGAGGGGATGGGAGGGGGGATAGTAGAGGATAGGAAAAGCAGTAGAATACAACAGACACTAGTATGGCAATATGTAAACCAGTGGATGTGTAACCGATGTGATTCTGCAATCTGTATACGGGGTAAAAATGGGAGTTCATGACCCACTTGAATCAAAGTGTGAAATATGATATGTCAAGAACTATGTAATGTTTTGAACAACCAACAATAAAAATTTTTTAAAAAAGAGTTCAAAATGAACTTCAGCAATGATGAGGTGCTAAGCAACTCAATGAGACCTTTCTCTAAATAAGTATGTGGCTCAGTGGTTGTGTGTCTCTAAGTTCAAACCCTGGTACACTTCCCTGCCAAAAAAAGACAATAAAGGGATAATCAAAAACTCTGCACATGTAAATTCAAAAATTTGGACAAAAGATAAGTAAGCTTCAAAAACCATAAACTACTATAATTCACATAATATGAAATGGATAATTAGAATACATTTACCACTATTATGGAACAGGTTCAAAAGTTCTCAAGAAAAAAAAAATCTTCAGAAGCAGATGATTTCACTGGAGAAGTCTGTCATACATTCATTCCATAAAATCTCACACCCTAAATTGTTTCACGTTTTTCCACATTAAAATGAGACCAAATCGGCACAAATAAAAATGAAAACAAAACAAATCTACAGACCACTCTTTAACAAAATATTAGCAAATAGAATTTATCAACGCACAATAAGAATTATAAAGTATGACCAAGTAGGATCTGTTTCAAGCATAGTTCAATATTTGCTAATCCAAGTAATCCATAAAATCAACAGCCCAAAATACTAAAATTGCAAAATCAAATCAATTTATGCAGGAAAAAAACACTTGACAAAAGTCAACTCACATTCATGACATAAATATTCAGAAATATAGGAATAGAGGGATTTTTTTCAACTTGATTAAAACATGTACAAAGATTATACATAAAATTATTGGTAATGGGGAAGAGTGAATATTTTTCAACTAAAATTGGGATCAAGGCAAGGATATTTGCTCTCGCCACTCTTTATCAACAGAGTGATAGTAGTTGTAGCCTATGCAGCAAGGCAAGAAAATGAATTAAAAGCACACAGTTTAGAAAGCAAGAAGTAAATGTTCATACTTATAGACTATAGAATTGTCTGCATAAGAAATCACAAATAGTCTTTGATACATATATCCATGTAGGCATACATAAAAACAAAAGTAAAACAAAATTCTACCAGAACTTATAGATGAATTCAGCAAGTTTGCAGGATAAACAGATGTTTAGCTTGGAAATTTCTTTAAAAACTAACTACAACCTGATCCAGAAATCACACTCCTGAGCATTTATTCCAGCAGAATGGAGAGTTTGTTTACATAAAACCTCTACATTAATATTTATAGCAGCTTTATTTTCACTAGCCAAATACTGGAAGCAACCCCATGTCCTTCTGTGGATGAATTGTAAAATTAATTTGAGAATATCCTTACTATTAATATTGAACACCTATGAACTAATCATTTATGTAGAAAAACAGACTCGATGGATCTCCAAGAATGATTCTAATTTTTTTTTAGAAAGCAATCCTAAAATACTAATACCGTATGATTCCACTTTCATAATATTCCTTTTTCTTTTTTAGTATTGGAGATTGATCCCAAGGGCACTTCAGCACTGAGCTGCATTCCCAATCCTTTTAATTTTTATTTCAAGACAGGGTTTTTGCTAAGTTACTGAAACTGTCCTCAAACTTACAATCCTCTTGCCTCAGCCTCCAGAGTCACTGGAATTACAGGCACATACTACCACACCCAGTTTATAGTGTTTTGATATGAGAAATTTGTAGAAATTTAGAACAAATTAATGGTTTCCAAGGTTTAAGGAGGGATGGAGATTAGAAAGAAGTAGGTGTGTATAATAAATACAAGCAGAATATGAAGAATTCTTGACTGAAAGAAATATCTGGGAATAACTGCATCAATGTCAACATCCTGTTGGTGACGTTATGCACCAACCTGTAGATAAAGATTTTTCTGAATATGTTATCATTTTGGGAAACTGGTAAAGTGTACACTGGATTCTTCCAATTGCATTTGAATCTATGATTGTTTCAAACTTATGAAAATATTAAAATGTTTAGAGATAGATAACATGTACCTGAATGCATCTATCCTCTGTCAATCCTATCATTTATCTAATCTTTTTTCTTGATATAATGTCTAATTATGAAGTGTTAGTTGTACCTGAATATTTAATGATAAGAAACATTAAATATAAAAAAATATTTTACTGGGGAAAATTATTTCAACATTAAAGTATTTAATAATTATAGAAAATTTAGAAACATATTGAAAAAATAGTACTACTAAAGATCATCAGTATATTTTTTGAAATTATGATACTGGAATAATTTATAGCAATGAGACAAGAAAAAAAATCAATCAAACAAAAAATTTTGGAAATTAAGTTATGTGTGAATGTTTAGATAAGTTAAATACTTCATATAAATAATAATCAGTGTTTTTAAAAGCAGTGGGAACCTGTAAATTGGGATTCTGGTTCTCAAGCTTGGGATGTGTCCCGTGCCAGTGGGTGAAGGTCCCACCCAGGATGGCATTCACATAGCAGCTCCATGGGCAGCAGCAGGTGCTGGAATCAGAAAAAACCAACAGACCCACGTCAAAAGAGTCCAGCATGGGTTTTCATTTCATATGGGATGTAGTATTTTTTTATTACAGAGCCATACTTTTTTTTTAAGTTGAGATCTGAATGTGATTTCGAATTGTGTCCGACGTTTTTAAATGTTTTAAAGCTATAACAAAGTTTAAAATTTCTACCTTTTGTTTTTTATTTAATTGTTCTTTTATCTATTAAATCGTTATATGTGGATGCGGAAGTTTTGTTTCACCTCTCAGCATTTGCTTCTATAACCAGAAATAAAATTATATGTTAATATGAGGCACTCAATAAAGGAATAGAGCAAGTTGATAATAGTAGAAAATGTAAAAGATACAAAATATAAAAGATATATTCTCTAACATAAACTATACTTATAAGTAAATTACAGACAAATTAATGTAAAAATATATTGCAAAGAACTAGAAGCAGAAATAGATAATATTTTTTCTATAATTTTGGCTTCAGGGAGGGCCTTCTTATAAACCTTTACTTATTTAACTTGATATTAAGTTAACATTATTCCTGATTTTAAAACCATAAAGAGGATATACAGTGGAAAGTTTCTTTTTCCATTTTACTCATCCAACACTCTCATCCCTGTAAGGAATTAAGCTAATAATTTTCTCTATGACCTTCTAAATATGCCAACATAAGCAAAATGTGCACTTCTATTTCCCCTTTTTTATATAAATAGATGCATACTCTTCATACGGTTTTACCATCCTGGTGGTGGGGGTGGGCAGATGAACTTAAGGTTGCTCCTGTGAATTTCTAGGGACACCAAATAAAACACAGACACACACTTCACCTTTAAACAAGCTTCAGGAAGGCTCCTCTGCTCACGGTCTCAAGCTCCCCAAATGGGAAAGCGAGGGAAAGTCACCAGAGGCTGGAGAGAGAAAGTGAGCACATTTAGAAGTATGCTTTTATTGGGGGACCTTCATTTTTAGAAAGTTCCATCCAAAAAAAGTTAAGAAGGGGCAGAGTTACAAAGGAGATGTGAGTGTAATTGGACCCAATGGCTGCAGGGCGACACCTGCACCTCAAGATGCATCCTCAAACTTCCAGGGGGGCAATAGACAAGTTACTACAAGATGTAGTGATGGTCAAAGCCTCTCCACTCTTAGAAGGAAGACATGAATCATGCAGAGTGGCTCCCCACACTGTATTGAACTTTTTTCTTCCACTTAATAGTTTTTCTCAGGAACAACAATAACTAAAACACGGTATCGACCTTTGTGCCCTGTTCTAACTATTTTTCAAATATTTATTCACGTAATACCTCACAATAATCCTAAGAGGAAGGCAATACTTCTTTTTTTCATATAATAAAAAGGTTGTGAAATTTAAGTTTCTCTTATTTCATATCCATATTTCAAAGTCAAGATTTTAAAAAAATGATGCTTTAATGTGTTAATACCATCCTGTACTACCAGGTAAGTGTTTTACACCAAAGTATAGCTACAAGGTATTATATTGCCTGGATGTACTGTAATTTATAAAATTGGTCCTCTACTGATTTTATTTCTATCTTTTGTTATTAAAAATGTACAATATATATCATTATAGTATTTCTACTTGCACTTGTTTTAAATGCAGAATAAATTTGTTAGAAGTAGAATATCTGGGTAAAAATTATGAGTATTTATTATTTAGACAGATATTTGCCATATCACTTTCAATTTGGGATTTCATCAATATGTACTCACATCAGTAATAGAAAGGAAGAAAAGTGGTTGAACAGATATAAAACAAATTACTCTTATGCATGTTCTGTTTGTAATACTTGGATAAAGATGGATATTTTTCAGAATTGCCTGTTGTGTTTTGTGTTCCATTGAGGTAAGAGTTAGAAAAGATCAATTTGTGCCTTCCCTCTATATTTTCCCTACCTAATGTACCTCCACCCCTTTCTACTCATTCCCTCTACTTACAGATTTTAAAGCATGTTTTGCAATTTTAATTATTTTTACTTCACCCCCTTCTTTTTTGAGGCAGAAGAAAGAGCACTTCAAAAGTCAATACACATTTCTATCTTTATAAAAACCATGTTGAGGAGATTGGCAAACATGATCCATGGGCCCTTCCGAGTGAAACAAGGAGTAGGTGGCCCTCTCAGTGCTTAGGAGAAGAAACCACTGGGGTATTCAAACTGCAGGGGAAAACTGTCATGTTCAGTGGTAACAGGTCTTCCTTAAAATGGCAAGACCTCAGAGACAATTGATGCACAATGATCAAGGGGAGGAGGACCTAAGATGCAGGAGACAAGGTCTCCTCAAAGTGTCCTGTGACACAAATACGGTTCAGAAAGGGTCCAGCCAGTAGTGCTAAAGACATCCACAGTAGAACAAAATCCACTTCAAGAGTTTCCAGTGATGAATGATGAACCACCAAAGAGGGGGATTCTGCAAAGTTTAGTGACACTATTAGATTCCAAGGCATTTTCAGATATTGTGAAGACATAATGGTTAAAAGCTAATTTCTATTTCTTCAGTGGGATGTGTGTGTGTTATGGGGAGTGTTCTAAGCCATGCTTAAGGCACTTAATGTAAAGTTATTTCATCCCTAAATGGTGGAAAATTCACTAAGAGCAGAGGTTACTGCTCTTCCTCCTCTCTGACAAGTGACTGTTAAGAGTTTGGCAAACAGACATTTCTGTACCTAGTATAGATTCATTATTAGATTGCTTAGAAAAGTCAAAAGGGAAGAGCTCTATGTGGAAATTATATTCAGCAGTTGATGATTTAAACGAATGGCACTTAAGAATTCTGTTACCTGATACTGAAATCCCTCCTTTTTAACCCCTAGATTCAAGTTGTGTTAGCACTGAACACACAGACTCTGTCCTCAGGGGATAGTGACAAAGTTATGTTGTTACTTTGCTTTAGGATATTGTTCCTTTATTACCCAAAGAGAGTATTCAGCAAGCTCCTAAAGATTTTCTTGAAAATGTGGCAACAAATACTGAATGTGTAGATATTGAACCATTTCTCTCAACCTCTCAGCAGTTAATGTGATTATGAAACCTCAGGACAGGTTCCAGGAAAATCCATATGAGTTTTTTTTTCATCAACCAAGAGACATTTGAGGTAGATGATTCATCTCCTCTTAGTTTAGTGCCTTAGGTCTATCTTTAAAAAGTTCTACCATCTAGTGAAATTGGAATTATTTTTGTCCTATTCTATCTTGGTTCAATTTCATCAGTAACTGCTTGGAGATATCTGGTGAAAATACAAGTAGTTATTTCTTTAAAAATTCCGTGAAGGGGTTATTTATATTTGGTTGGTAACAAAGATGTAATGTATATAAACCTCCATAAAAAGCAGAATTTGGTTTTGTTTCCAGGTGTTCATTGAGAAAATATGTGTTTTTTTTCCTAAAATGTAAATAAAAAGCATGCTTATCCTTAAATAAATCAGTACGTTCAAGGAACAGCAAAAAAAAACTTCCTTGATACTCATTATTCAAAAAACAAGAAAACTAAACTGTTTTCAAGATTGGTTTTTTTGGTCCCTTTCTCTTTTTGCATTCATTCTGTTCTTGTATCTGCTTGTGGTAGCACTACAGAGGTGAGAGATCAGAGCAAACATGGAAAATGCTGTTGGTATCCTACCCAGAGCCTGTCAAACAACCTGGCTGATTCAAGCTTCTGCCAGCTCTTTTCAGTATTTTTTTGCTTGGAGCTCAGAACCTGTTTGCCAGGAGCACTTCCCACTGCTATAGGATCCACCTTACCAGAGAGTCATTCCTTAGCTAAAGGTGGGCTTGTCTGAGGATGCAATACACCAAACCTCTCAAATCAAGTGGGAACACCTGACCCAGAGGTCCCAATGGATCAGGACATTCTAGACTATTTGAGACAATTGCTTGCTTGAACATTTTCCCTCTACTCTCTGCTTTCCTCATTTCCTTATGTATATTCACTAAGAGAGTACTCATTTAATGAATTCTTGGCAACCCATCTCCTTCTGTTTCTACTGAGCCAGAGTTTGGCATATCTTCCAAATCATTAGATATTTCAATAACAAGGGGGAAAGACAATGATGTGTAGAGGATTCGAATAAGCATCAATATGGAAGCAACAATAAGAACAAATTGCAAAAGCCTGAGACAACCATGCTAAGGAAAGTACACATTGTCAAGTGGGAGGAAGGCAGGAAGTGGAATCCTGGTGAGAGGCTAGACTGTAAGATGGATTCCTCCAGCTTCTAAAGGTTATCAATGCCTCATTTCCCCTAGGCTTGTGCTGGAGCCCTGAGTTGGAGTGAATCCAAGTGTACTATATCAGGTCTAGATTCTCCCTTCTCTGTGAATCCCTGGGCTTTGCCTTCTTCCGTGTGCGGGTTTCAGTGAGTAACTGCAGCAGTCACAGGTATTACAGGGTGACATTATGATGCCCTAAGGCTTAAGGAGTCTTTTGCTTCCTTTGACTTGTACAACTCAAAACCAACAAATCTCTTTCATTTGCCATTTGCCCAGATCCCTGAGTAACATGAACCCACCAGCCCATGATACCAGTCAGTCCATGCTGCTTGATTAAATATAAAACAGGAGGTTATTGCTTAAGATGTAAATAGTAAGCCCTATAAAATAGCTAAGACCCTCTGACTCTCATTAAACCATCTCCTAAATGTCTTGCATTTGCAAGTTGCCTGCAATGCTCCCTGCTCGCTGAGATGGATGTGAGCTGCTTCCATCCACTTCTAAAATCTCTTAGGATCTCTCTGTGGAACCTGAATAAGTCATTATAAGAGAAGCTGACCTGTAACTCTGTAAAAACTGAGTTTCTGAGCAATAGCTTCCTGTCCAGTGTGAGAGAAGGCAGAAAAATTCCATGAATCATAGATTACACCAAACTCCAAAGTTTATATTTCACTTGCTTGCTGATATTTTGAATTGAGAGTAACAAATACTATCTGTGTGCCCCAGGTTAGTCAACTTGAAGTCTTTACGATCCTCTTTCCTCAAAGGCAGCTCTACCCTGTAGAGATATTGAGGAAGAGCATGGGCAGATATGACCCATTTTTCAAGCAGATCATCCTTCAGAATCTGGTATGAGGAAAGGTGCTGAGTTCAGAGCTGAGCTGTGGTAACCCACTGATATTTCTAGGCTCTGACTTTATAATCTGACATGTTTGTTGTCTGTAATCTGACATTTGTCTAATTACAGTAATACATTAAAAAAGCAGAAAAACTACAAAATACAGCACATCCATAATAATAATGACAACATCCAATATAATGACTATTTATATTGACAAATTAAGACATTTTGATGTAGCTGATTCAATGCATTCACTTTTGCGGGACTTCATTGCAGGAGACATTTTGAGGAAGTGCTCTTAGTGCAGTTATCTCTCTAATTCCTCACAAAAAATGACTCTCTTAAAATACAAGTCATGTGCGTCATAAGGTAGTGCCACATGGATGCATGATCTTTCCTCACTCACCCTCATTCCAACTGATTAAGCAGATGGATGGAAAGGAAACAGGACTAGCATAAACAGGCCTGCGTTTTGTAGTTCTTCAAAATGCAATGTTTCCTGGAGACGATGTGGCACTTGGTCATGATATTCTAAATGCTATCAATTTGATACATGTATCCTGAGAAGCAACAGGTTTAAATAGAAATGAGTACTTGGATTTAAATTATTTTTTTTTAAGAGAGAGTGAGAGAGGAGAGAGAGAGAGAATTTTTAATATTTATTTTTCAGTTCTCGGCGGACACAACATCTTTGTTTGTATGTGGTGCTGAGGATCGAACCCGGGTCACACGCATGCCAGCAGAGCACGCTACCACTTGAGCCACATCCCCAGCCGAATTTAAATTATTATTTGGGGGTGTGCATGCACATGCATAAGTGCACACATTTACCTAACCATATGTGCAAATATTTCTCTCTGGCTACATTGTTCATAATAGCAAAATGTTCCAAACATCCCAAGTGGCAATTAACTGGGGATCAATTAAACACATTTATTGTAAAACCATACAAAGGAATTCTGGGTAACAAATGAAAATAATTGTACATATGTATTTGTATCTGAGTGCATAAAAATTTGGAAAAGACTGAATTATATCATGCTACGATTGCAGTTTGTCCTCCATTTTTCCACTTTAAGAATTTTTAATATATTTGTATATATACATAATATTGAGAGGCTCAGATTTAAAGAGAATAAACAGGGACTGAATAAATATACTTAATCCCACAAAAGAAGCTTTCATTAAAAATGTGAAACAAATTTTGAATAAAGAAAGATGGATAATGCTCATGAGTTTTTAAAAATTAAACTTTATAAAAAGTAATTTATCTGTAAAGTAATCTTGCCATTCTCTGTCATATAATCTCTCCCCCCAAAAAGAAAATTCACAGTAAGTAGGTTTTTGAATTTAACAAAATCAGTTGAAAATTTTCCTTTAAAGTCTTAAAATAACAAACATTTAACATCAACATTTAATCTTTGTTCCTCAACAATAGTGAATGTAACTTTTAATAAAATGCATACAGAATAGTCATAAATGTGAGCAAATATGAAGCCACATATAAAGGCTCAGTGTATTCCAACATTGAAATAGTGCTAATAGTATTATCTGATAATACAGAACTGGGACAAGAATGTAATAACAAAACAGAATATTAAAATTTTCCCAGCTTTTTTTAAAAAAAAACTTTCTGAAACAATTTAACAAAAACCCAAACTCAAATTGTAGAATCCCTAAAAATATTAATCATAATAGCTATTCATATCAGAAACTATGAGATAAAAGTCTAAAGTTTTAACTGAAAACAGGACAAGAGAAAACAATGAACAGCCAAGGGAAAGCTGGATTTAATAAGATAAAAGAAGAATGCAATCAATTAGAAATAACATAAACAGCAAAACCAATAAATAAGCCAAACACTGAATCCTTGAGCAAACGAATAATCTAGATATTGCAGGAGTAAGAAAGAACAGATATATAAAATTTTAAAAATGAGCAAAGGGAAATCACTGTAAATGGAGAAATTTAAAAGATTAATAAAATACTTTGGTTTCTTTTGAGGGGGTACCATGGATTGCACTCAGGGACAGTCAACCACTGAGCCACATCCCCAGCCATATTATGTATTTTATTTAGAGACAGAGTCTCACTGAGTTGCTTAGCACCTTGCTTTTGCATACCCTGGCTTTGAACTTGCAATCCTCCTGCTTCAGCCTCCCAAAGCAGCTGGGATTACAGGCTTGCACTGCTGTGACTATCGAGGATACTTGTTTTGACTTTGCAAAACAAGTTGGAAAACTAAGGGGAAAAAAAGAAAAATTCTAGAAATTCTTACTAATGTTAATTCACTCCAATACAAACAGAATACCTATGGGGAATGTGCTATGGAAAGAAATAGTTGTAAGAATGCTATCTCCACCTCCCAAATCAACAAATCCAGGTATTTTCTTATTTCACTGTAGTTAAATAAATAAAAAAGTAGGCATAGGAAAATAAGAAAGACAATCTCAATTTTCACTATTTGTCTCTGATACTAGTGTGTACTTCAAAAATCAAAGACTAATGTGATAAAAGCAATTATAATAACGGCATCAGATAGACATAAAATTTAAGTAATTAATTTATTAATTTGATCATTCTCTGAGGATTGTATATGCTAGGCAGGCACTCCCATATTGAGCTATACTCCCATCACCAAAGCATAAAGTATGGTCCAGAAATCAATAGCTTTCCATTGAAAAACAGAAAAAAAAAGTTAAAGTACCTCTTTATAAACTTAACAAAACATACTGATTATAAGAAATAATTTAAGACATTTTTGTAAATCTAAAAGGAAGACTTAAAAATATGAAAACTAAATATTGTCATCTGCAAAAAAAAGAATCGTTTTTTCAGATGCTAATTATTCCTAGATCCCTGATGATTTCTTAACCAAATATGAGTTCATGCATAAAATTAAATAAGAAAAATCTGAAAAATAGTTAAAGAAAGGAGTAACCTCTTTGATTTAAGTGTATAATAAAACTTGAAAAATAAAAAGAGCATGGTATAAATTAGAAAAAGAAATGAATTTGTAGAAGTATATATGAATAGATACAAAATGTTGCTATTAGACACATAAATTAAATAAATTGGGAAATAATGAATTATATAGTAAATGTGATGTTTTGTGTATAGTCATTTAAAAGAAAACACATTACACATACCTTACTTCTTACACTATAGTAAACTAAAATGAATCAAAGATATTAATATCTTTTAAAATAAACTAAGGGTAATTAAAGGAAAATACATGGACAAGTAAAACTATTTTATAATAAAGAAGTGGGAAATCCCTGCCTTGTGGTGATGAAAAATCCAGAAGTCTTAAAAATGCTAAATCTTATTACATTAAAATACTTATGAATTTAATAAACAAGAAAATTAAAATATAAATGACGAACCACAAAACAATTTACAAATCCTATTGAAAATAATTCACAGTCTAATAATGAAAAATGCTTCCACTAATCAATAAGAAAAATGAACAACTAAATGAAAAATGGACAAAAGTTAAAGTTTCATTTCAAGCAAATTTATATTGCTTCATCTCATTGTAATACAAGAAAAACAAAGAACATGCTTAGGACTAGCAAGAAGAAACCCCCAATTGAAAAATATGGAACTATTAGAAAAAAATAAAAATTGAGCTGGGTATGGTGGTGCATGCCTATAATCCCAGTGACATGGGAGGCTGAGGGAGGAGGATTGAGAGTTCATAGCCAGCCTCAACAATTTGGCAAGGCACTTATCAACTCAGTGAAATTCTGTCTCTAAATAGATTTTAAAAAATACTGGGCACATCAATGTTTATACCAGCACAATTCACAATAGCTAAACTGTAGAACCAACCTAGATGCCCTTCAATAGATGAATGGATTAAAAAAATGTGGCATACATAAACAATGGAATATTACTCAGCAATAAAAGAGAATAAAATCATGGCATTTGCAATTAAATGGATGGAGTTAGAGAAGATAATTGCTAAGTAAAGTTATCCAATCCTCAAAAACCAAATGCCGAAGGTTTTCTTTGATATAAGGAGGCTGATTCATAGTGAGATAGGGAGTGGAGCAGGAGCATGGGAGGAATAGATGAATTCTAGATAGGGTAGAGGAGTTGGAGGAGAAGGGAGGGAGTATGGGGTTATTAATGATGATGGAATGTGATGATCATTATCATCCAAAGTACAGGTATAAATACATGAATTGGTGTGAATATATTATGTATACAACCAAAGATATTAAAAAATTGTGCTTTATATGTGTAATAAGAATTGCAATGCATTCTACTGTCATATATAAATTTAAAAAAATTTTAAAAATGGGAGCTGTGGATGTGGCTCAGTGGTTAAGTGCCCTGTGTTCAATCCCCAGTACCAAATAAATAAATAGGTAGATAAATAGATAGATGGATAAGACATGAGTTATTAACCATAGAATACTATAAGATTTCATGGATTCAAAGTCACATAAATGAATAAGTCCATGTATCAATAAGCAATCAGTTAACATGTTGGTGGGGACAATTCTTTACCATAGAATTTCATGGAATCAATGTAGAAGGAATGATAAAAAAATTTTTTCACCAATTTTTTTGATAGATGATAAAATTAGTGGATGAGTGGATGATAAAAGAATATTAGCGAAGCCTCAAATGATTTCTCAGAAGATACTCAATAATTACAAAGAGCAAAATGCAACACCATGGAAAACTACCAGGAACTTTTCAAACTGGAGCAAATTTGGTCATCAGAAATGAATCAAATCCACATCATATTCCCCATAATACTGTAAAGGACAGGCCTTTACTTTTGTGGTATTCTTGCCACAGAATCTAGTCAAGAAGAAACATAAGGCAAGACAACAATAGAGATGTTATACAAAAGAACAGGCCAGTTCTCTTTAAAAGTGTCAAAGTTATAAAAGGAGAAGGATAATATAGAGAGCTCTTCCAGATTAAAAGTATCTAATGACTTGTGAAAACTCAATGTAATGTATGTGAAAAGGACATCTGTAAAATAATTGGAGAAATGTGATTAAGTGTGTAAGTTAAAAGTTTGTACCCATGTTATTTTAATGATGTTGGTTAATGTCCTGTATCATGTAAAACGTGGATATTGGAGGGACATTGGTGATGAGTATCCCCAGTAATTCTTGGTGATTCAAATTCCCAGTAATTTTTACAACAATTTTTAAAATCTTTTAAAAATAAAAGTTGTTCATTAAAAATACTAGAAATCCTGATTTTTACTCATAATACTGACAAAGAACCATTTTTTTTTTTTATAACAGTGTTGTTCACTGTGTGGGAAAATAGAAATCTCAATACGTTTTTGGTGAGGAGCATGAAACTGATGTAATCTCCATAGGATCCATTGAAATTTAAATCCTAAGACAAATTTTTAAACCATTTAGTTCAGCCTTGCTACATGATGAATTTTACATGCCAGTTACATTTGTGTGTGTCCAACATGGCACATACACAGGCCCATCACTGAAGCATCATTTGTAATAGAAAACCAAACTGCATTTATTTTTATCCCTAGAAGACTGGTTGACTCAAACAAAAATAAATAAATAAATAAATAAATGAAAAATAAAACAGTATTGAATTAAATAGTTAAAAGAATAAAGATGACACATTTCATTCATTGCTGCTGAATAATATCGAAAGATTTGTAGTTACCTGGACAGGGCTATATTTATAAAATTAGATGACTTATAAGTACTCATACATATAAGATTGAAAGGAAATTATAAGAAACATGTCTTTCTAATAGCATGTTAGTAGTTAACAGCTAGGTAGGGAAGAACATGGGCATCGTACTCAGGATTCCTGAGTTTGAATTTCAATGCTGATGCTATCAGTTGTGATGACTTGAGTTAATTACCTAACAACACAGAACCTCAGTTTTCTCATGTGTAAAATGAAGAAGTAATAGTTGCTACCTAAAAGACTGTGCCAAAGATTAAGAGAGTTAGTTAATTTAAAGTGTTTAGAATGGTGTGCAGCTCTTACAAATAATTCCACAGATGCTACCAACGCTATCTTGATCACTGCCTTCAGGGAGAAGAACTCTGTGACTGGGATGGCAGAGAAGGAGCACAGCCTTTCACTCTATACACTTTGCTCATTTTCAATTTTGAGCTATGTGATTGTATTACCTATTAAAATATAGAAGACAAATAAGAAAGCATGTATTCAAATAAAGAAGTAAAGCAAAAGTCTGTCACTTAAAGGGAGGAAAAAGATCTCAAAAGTCTCATACTTGTGTGTCCCACTAGAAATCCCAGTACCTGTATTGATTTTGATGGAAGTTACTTTGTATCAATATTGTATCAAACTATGTGTTCATAATTATCATTTAATTATTAGCTTTATGCTTTCATTATATTTATTCTGTGATGTTAAGGCCTTAATCAAATAATCTAAACTTTGGACACTCATTAATTATATTGGTTCAAGATAAAAGGCATTGCTATTTTTTTCCCAAACAAATGTCTCCTTCCCAAAATACTTGCTTCTATTGAAACAAATCTAAAATGATTTTATTAACTTATGAAAACAAGATTTTGATTCAGTATATATGTTGGCTTAACCATGTGGGCTTAATAGCTACATTAATAGTTCTTGGTAAGATACAGGCACAAAAATGCATTAAAACTCTGTTAGAGCAGCAGGGGGTAGTGGCACACACCTGTAATCCTGGTGACTTGGAGACTGAGGCAGCAAGATCCGAGTTCAAGGCCAGCTTCAGCAACATAGAGAGGCTCTGTCTCAAAATGAAAAATAAAATCTCTGTAAGAGAATCATGTTTCCAGCTCTACAACAAATTTCATGAACTTATTACCTTGAGTAATTATTTAAAGTGGAAAAGATTTGCCAAGTATGGCCTTTGATAAATTGTGGTTTGGTGTAATAAAATGCATTTAACTAATTCAGCTAAGTTAAAAAGCTGTATTATCTTTAATCTTTGGTTCTAGAAATGGAAAATGAAGCAGGAATTCCAATTTGCATAAAAGCTATAAGAGTATGTGCATATGCTCACTGGGCTTTCATCTCATAAATTCTATACTCTCTGCCAAGACCAACACTATCAATGAAAATCAATTTGATATCAAAATCTCTAATCGTGTTGCAATTAAAATCCATCATAACCTCCCTTTTTAGAAAGGGAAGGGTCCAAATCCTTCTCGCCAGAGTCTGCATTCTACACGACTTTGTATTCGACTATCTCAGACTTAATAAAATCTGAAGATTTTCAGCCCAAAACAACATCATATGTCTTAGTTGCAATTTAATATCCTTACCTTATAGCAGGACTATGAATCCACCAAATATCTACTAAATTTTCACAGCAAGAAAAAGAATATGGTTGTATGAATGTGTGACTACAAATCCCATTATTACATATAATGTCCCAATTTGAAAAATAAAAAAACAGAGTCAATCTCCTACATGTTGTGTACCTTCTGTCATATTTAACATATATTGCCTCAGTCAAAATATGTTCAAAATATTCATAAAATATAGGAGCTATTAATCCCACTTTCAAACAAGGAGAGTGTCGAAGAAGTGATTTAATTTAGGATAGAAGTGTAGCCCATAGCCCTGAAG
The DNA here is from genome assembly GCF_964194105.1 of Spermophilus citellus. Lineage (NCBI taxonomy): Eukaryota > Metazoa > Chordata > Mammalia > Rodentia > Sciuridae > Spermophilus > Spermophilus citellus. The sequence goes on along the minus strand of NC_138195.1, from coordinate 22,944,721 downwards.
TGTCCACTGATTTACTTAGTTCTATATATTTATACGGTCTTTTCTCATATATCTCTTCCACAGGCCTCCTTAAACTCAATTAGTGATTTGATACACTTAGCATTTATGAATTTATCTAGGATAGTGATTCACAAATTGTAATATGCTTAGGAATCATCCAAAGACCTTGTTAAAATACAGATTCTGATTTGTAGGTCGGACTTCAGATATTCTGTTCAGTGCAAGCTTCTGGGTAATATACCTCTGCTACTCCATGAACCACACTTGAGTTGTGAAGCACCAGTACCTTCTCTCTCAGTGGAACATTTCGGCTATAAGCAAAAAGGCTTATGAAACATTCACCGTGTAAATTGATTTTCAAAAATTTCATGCTTCAGCCTCATCAGGTTGGCCCATCTAAACTGATTTTAAGCTTTACTAATGTTATGTATAAAAAGGATACCAGTGTCTGAATATACTTTTTCCTCTCTCACTACATAGGAAATACATAATTTTTTATTAACAATCTAAATTAATGACAAATTTGAAAAATAAATGGTAAAAAAAGTTCCCTGAAAACTACAATCAGAAAAAAAGAGGATGCTAAAAATATTTTAATATTTATCTTTCTAGAATTACAATTAGTGTATATAACACTTAATATCTATTAAACTATTACATCAGTTTTGCATTAATAAATATACATCGGCACCATCATAAAACAACCAGAGAAACCTGCTGTTTTTCATCTAAGCCTACAATCTGTAATTCTCTTTGCCCTTCTGTAGCTCAGTTTCTCACCTGTAAAATGACTCAAACCAGGTAGATTGACAGGTTCTTTTATGGACCAGTAGTATAAATTGCCTTACTCCACCTCTTTCTCTCAGTGTTCTGAATTGCTGCACACAAGGAACTCTATCCCCAATTCCCCAGAGCTTACATGAGAATAAGGTTAAGAAAATAGCAGGTGTGCAAACTTTGCCTATCTCAAAGGGTTCAGCCTCAGAGAAATCTTCATACTGTAGCAATCTGCATTAAAACCTTGGGAGGATTTTCCTGTATCTCTTCCTGCTCCTGCCTCAGGAGTTAAAGGTCAGCCACAACTTTCTCTAAAGAAAACATCTGTCTTGGATTTACTTACAAGAAATATAAAATGTACAAAATATCATGGCAAGCCTTTACTTTGCAAAAATAATATCTCTGGGTATTTGTGTACTCTTTTTGGCTTATATTTAAATAACATTTTAAATATAAATACAGGGCCTGTCATTTCACTTTTTGCCAGAAGGTATTTTTATTAAGTATGAATCTCCACTTAATTGAAGTGTCATGGTCTCAGTGAACTTGCACCAAGAGAATACAATCAAATGAGAAAGAAAACGGACTTAATTGGGAGATGGGCAGGTGGTGACCAATTAGCTGAGCAGGATATGGAATGTCTCTTGTGTTTAAGAGTTCATATTTAAGGGCATTTAGCTTTCAGGAAACTTATTTGAGAAGATCAGATTTTTAACCTTCCTATTTTTCTTCCTCTCTTTCCCATTCTCTATTTTCCTCCCTCTCTCCTTCTTTCCTTCCTTCTCTCTATGGACTTTTTGTTTTTAGTAATTGAAATTTTAAAAATTTTGCCAACTCTTGCGATGTTGTAGGACTTGACATCTCTTTATTTCCCATGTAATCCGTGTGAAGGACAAAGTATATATTTCAGGAAAAAGTCATTTTATTTATGTTACTCATATGGTATATTTTCCCCTTAATTCAATGGTGCAAGGAGGCAGTCAGACACATAAGCCATGACCTCCATCTCGCTGTGTTCTTCACTCTGAAAAGAGATGACCTTTTGTTTCTGTCAGAGATGATCTCAGTCACACATTTCTGAGTATGTTCTATGTGTTGCAGTAGAATTTATGAGGCTTCAATAAAAAAGTCATGTTTTTTTTTTCTCTCTTACTGCCTCAAAACCACATCTTGCACAAGAAACAGAGGGTGAACTACAAACTCTAATACCAGACTACCAGAGTTTAAATCCCATCTCCACTGTTTACTGTGTGACCGTCCACAAATTACTCCACTTCTCTGTTCCTCAATGTCCTCATCTTCAAAATTGGACCAAGCTTCAAAGGTTGACCTGAATATTAATTAGTGCTAGAACACTTCCTCGATCATAGAAAGACAAATTGTGGTATTTTCAATTTTTGTTATCTGTGTCATTTTATAACACAGAGAAATCAACTTCTGTCTCACTTATTGTGATTTGAGGTTTTCCTGTTACCTTCAAATTTAATCCTAAAGGTTATCTCATTGCTTCAATTCTCACCTCCAATATTATCTTCTCTGTAAAGTACCTCTATCAGCCTGAGTTAAGTTATTACTTCATTAAATCCTCAAAATATGTCAAGATGTTTCCATGAGAACCTTTACTATAATTATATTTTTTGCATCTTTACTTTTATTGCATTTATTTTATTTGGCCCCTCCCCTTTGTACATTATTGTTCATTACAAATACCAGTTTGTTCCCTTCTGTACTCTTAGCACCATAGTGCTTATCACTGAAATTTTATAGATGTTAATGCAATGAGTTTATAAAAAACAATACATACCAGAAGAAAACTGTCGTCACCAAAGTCAAAATGGAATTGCAGATAAATATGGGTGCAATTCTCCTTCCTTTGTGTTTTCTCTTTCCTATTTTATGCACTTGGAGTTGAGGGTCACTGTTATAGTCAGCTGACTCTCTGTTGTGACTAACATAACTGACAAGAACAATTTCAAAGAAGACAAGTTTATTTGGGGGCTCACGGTTTCAGAGGTCTCAGTCCATAGATGAGCAGCTCCCTTCCTAGGGGCTGAAGTGAGGCTCATCACACCAGGAAGCAAAGAGAGAGAGAGTTCTGCTCAGCAAGAACAAGTCATAAACCCCTAAGGCCTGCCCCAAGGGAGCCACCTCCTCCAGCCACACCCTACCCACCTTCAGTCACCACTCAATGAATCCCATCAGGGGATTAATTCACTGATTATAGTAAGGTTCTCATAACCCAATAATTCCTCCTCTAAACCTTCTCTAGTTGTCTCACACATGAGCTTTTGGGGACACCTCACATCCAAACGAGTTACTGTTAATGGCTGGCTCACTCACTGACACATTGCTGTAGCAAAGTAAGCTGGGGCTTAACATATACAAGGCTCTGCTTGTCCCTTCCAGAGACAGAATGATGGTGGCCATGGCCTTCCTGATGTTCTCATAATAAAGACCACTGAGAAATAATTTCTTTCTGGGGGATTACTGTGGGATTGACCCCAATTCCCATCCCTTTTATTTTGAGACAGGATCCCACTAAATTGCTTAAGGCCTCACTAAATCGCTGAGGCTGGCTTTGAACTTGTGATCCTCCTGCCTCTTGTGAGCCTTCCTTGCCACTGGGATTACAGGTATGCCTCAAATTTGTGAAAAGAGGCAGGAACTCAATTTCTTCAAGAAATCAAATTGTTAGTCTGTTCCACTCAGGAGAGACCTTGAAATATTTATTAAACAGCAAAGTTATAAAAGCACAGGGCAGAACACCTTTTCTGAGTTTCTTCTTCTGGAACTACTTATATAAAATGCAAAAAGTAAAGTCAACTCTTGCTTTACTTATATGTCAAAATGAAGTTTTTCACTAACATTTAGTTGGGGATAGCCAGTTTTATCATCTTTTATTCTTCCTAGATTCATATTTTCTGTTTTATTTTTGAGGCCATCAGGGTAAGATAGTTGGTAAATTTTAACCTCTGAATTGTGGGATTTTTCCATATGATCTTTCCTTAGTACTAAAAAGTTGAGAGCAGAAAACTTCCCAGTGCCTATAACGTAATAATTGTGTATTTAAGTTCTGATGTTCTCTGAAAGGTCTTAGTAAATGCTAGAAAACAAAACTCATGGACTGTTTTAATAAGATCCAGGAGACCAGGGGCAAAAGTAATTGAATCTGACATTCCCCTTTGCAATGGGAGGACCTTGAGTGAAAATTTTTGGCTACAGCTTCAGCCAGCTGTGGCTGTGTTTGTTTTAAATTTTATTTTGTTTCAATTTCTCTTTTCATCCTGAAGACTGGAGAGTTCAGCAAATAACTGCAAAGGTTGACATAAACTGTCTATAGAAAGACAATGGTGATGTGGGTGGACGGGAGATGACTGGAGGTCATTTATATTTTTGGAGTTCTGAGGGGCGGGTGGAGAATAAGGCTACTGGTAATTTTTCATATTCACATATTAAGAAACATGTGTCCTCCCAGGGCACCTGGAATAACTGATTTGTTCTTACCTTTATGGGAAACTATAATATTTAATGCTCACCATCAATTCTTGCGATGATATTTCTCTGGACAGATTGATTGTGTGAAGTTTCTTAAGGAAGGACTGATGGCAACCAGAGTCTCTTGAGTTTTTGGATGATGACAGTTTCTGCCTTTTATAAACTGAAAGATACACTTGCCATCCTATGTATTTTAAGCCACTTTATTTTTTTATGGTAAAAGTATTGAAGATTCCATTGATTATCTAATTTTATTTCACTTGTATGTCATAGCTTTGTTTCCTATATGCTCAAAGTCATTTTCTTCTCTAAAGTCTGGTAATTTTATTAGACTAGGCACGTGTCACTAAGTGATAAGAAGTGTGTCTTTAGGTGATTTGTTGTGTAAACATCACTGGGTGTACTTCACAAGCCTACATGATATGTTCTATGCACCTAGACTATATGGTATAGCCTATGTCTGTTAGACTACATCATGTCCAAATATGGAATACTGTAGGCAACGGTAACACAATGACAACCATTTGTGTTATCTAAATGTACCCAAACACAGAAGGGTACGGTAAAAACATGGCATGGTATTAGAGTTTAAAATGGTATACCTATCTAGGACACAAATTGTGAATGGGACTTTCAAACCTAGAAGTTACTATGGGTGACTGGTGGGTGCTAAGTGAATCTGAAGGACTAGGACATTACTGTCTGCTCCAGTAGACTTCACCAAAACAATATACTTAGGTAATGTTACATTTGTTTGAGAAAAATTTCCTTCTTCAATAATGCATTGATCTTAGCTTACTAGTCCCTTTTTACTTTATAAACTTTTAAGGTTTTTAACTTTTAGATTCTTTTGTAATGACACTTATCTCAAAACACATTGTATAGTGGTACAAAAAAATATTTTCCTTTTTTAATATTTCAATTCTATAAGTTTTTTTCTATTTAAAATATTTTGGTTTGATTTTCAAACTTTTTGTGAAAAATCAAAACCCAACACACACATGAACCTAGGCCTATATGGCTGGTTTCCACCTCCACATCTTCTCCCCCTGGAAGGTCTTCAGGGGAATGACACATGGAGCCTCATCACTTTTGACAGCAATGCTGCCTTCTGAAATCCCTCCTGAGGGACCTGTCTGAGACTATTTAGAGTTAAGTGTTTTTCTACAAGTATATGGAATACACTTAAATAATGATTCAAAGTTATAGTGCAGTAAGTGCATAAACAAGGAACATAATCACCTGTCATCACTGTCCAGCACCATGCACTGCTATAATTAAGTGTGTAGACTTTTATATGACATGCAGCACAGTAGGTTTGATTTTATCGTGGTTATTATAGTCATGTGAGTAATGCCTTATGTTTCCACATTGCCATGGCTACTTCATCCCCAGGTGATAGGGATTTCTTGAATCACCCATGATCTTATGGGGCCACCATCAAATATGTGTCCATTCTGGACCCAATGGTTATCATGCAACTTGAGAATGTGTATCTTGATACTGGATACTGAGTCATAAGCATGTTCTCTAGATTTTTAATATGTAGTTTCAAATCTTCCTTTCTTTCTCCCACTTTCCCTACTTTTCTTTCTCTTTCTTTCTTACTTTCATTTCCAGCAAGGTCTCTCAATCCTTTCCTTTGATTTTGTTTTTGTAGATTGCACCATTCCTATGGCAATTTCTTTTGCTCACTGTCAGTACTTGTCACTGTCTCAATTCCTTTTTACAGCTTCATTTCTATTTAATTATTCTCCTTTTTCATCTTCCATTACTTAATCTATTTACCTTTTGATTCTTTCAAGTTGAGTCTTGATTTCTGATGCTTGAATTTGTTTATGTATTATTATTCCCTGAGTTCATGGCCTCATGTATGAATTTTGCTTACATTGATTTATTTCTTTCATATCTTCACTTTTCTCAATTTCTTATTTAGCTCATTTAAAAATAGGTCTTAGTTTTGGTTTGTTTTGTGTGTACACTTTGTAGTGTGCCCCTGTGGTCTATAAGAAAGTTAACTGACTTCTGAATCTGTTATATGTATCTTTTCCACCTTATAATAGCTTGAATTCAGATTTAAACTTGGCTCTTCCTTGTTTCTTCAAAAGTAAGTCGATCTTCTATTATCTTTTTCCTTACACAAAAGAGAAATAGACTGCTGATTATAATGTCAAGCTTTTCTATTTTTTCTGTGAAATCAATTTTTTTCTGATTGTTTAGAATGAACCACAGTTTAGGAATATTTTCTAACTGCACAGATCTTCCTCTTTGGTGTGTGTGTGTGTGTGTGTGTGTGTGTGTGTTGTTAATTTCCTGGTCTTTTTCCCCATTTTCCATAGACTTCCTCTTGTTTTCCATTGTCTTGTTCCATCTGATACAATTTTGGCTCAACCCCTAAAAGTTTCTGTTCAATGAGAGACTCATCCTAAAAGGGAGCCCCCGAGAGTCTATCTGGAGAGCTCCAGTTCCTTAGTCCTTCCTACCATGGGTCCTCACTCTTCTGGTGTCCTGGAGGGCTGCCGCTCTCAAGCTGGTCCTGAGAATTGATAGAGGACATCTGTGAGTTCTTTGAGTGTCTTCTGTCCTCAGTTCCAAAAGGCATCACTCTTGTTACTTCCTTTGCCCTCCCACATAAGCAACCTGCCTACCATGTGGCTAGGGTTGTATTTTGCAGTGGATATGGATATCTTGGATGTAGTTTTGTTGCAGATGTTGTCCCTGTGTTCTTTCATTTCATTATATATCTGCTGCTTTCTTTTACAAGGGAAATCGTGGAGATGAAAAGATCTCCAGATACCATTAGCAGAATGTGTATATGGTCTTGTATACATCACTGAAACAAATACAAGCTTTATAGAGTTGCCCTTTAGGAGATAAATAGGGGCTACACATGACTAAACTTGCTCTGTTTCCTGATTATTCTTTTATTAACACTCAAATCAACAGCAAACAGTAGATTGTAATAAGATAGCAATATCACTAGTTCTTTATGGAAGTGATTGTATGGAGCTTCTGAATAACAATTGCTTTATTTGGAGAAAGAAAAAGTATGAAAGTACTACAGGAGTGTCAAACATTTGACTACTTACTAATTACTGTGTTGGTGTTCTGGGACTCAGAAAATACTTCCTGAAAAAGGAATGTTACACGACAAGAGGTATCTCTGAGGATAGTACAAAGTGTCAATATGTGACTGAGTCCACCTAGTTGCAGAGGAGAGTTCATTCAAATGCAAAAATTGAAATGATTTAGGGAGGGATTGGGGAACATGTGATATGCAGGTTGGGGAGTATATAAGGAGATGATTTTATTAGCTAGTGTGGTTTTTCAGTATGGTTTCTCATTGTAATCTTCTGTGAAATATATAGAAAGATATATACCGCAATATTCCACATTAACAATTATTTTGCAAAAAGCAAAAGTGGGTCATGTACAGATGGCTTTTTAAACAAAACATTTCAGTCAGCTGATGACAAATGAGCTGCCATTCATAAACGCCTTGCTAAAAGGAAGGCAAAGGAACTAAGCCAAAGAGGCTATAGATCCTGCCTGCCAGAGTTGGAAAACAAAGGCAGATATTGCAACAGAGGAGCAATGGGCTCTTTCTTTTGAGCTACATAATTGAAACCATCAGCTCCATCTTGCAGAGTGAATATGGGTGATGAATGGCCAGTGCCTGAATGGGCAGCTGCCCATGGTAAGGTGCAATGTCAAGATGGGTGTGTGTGTGAAAACTTCTCCTTTGAAAAGGAATCCAAGTCCTTTTTTTCCTCCTTAGTTGTCTCCAGGACAAATGACTAGATAGATGCAGTGTGGTCAGGGATAACTCATAAGAATTGAATCACTTCCTGCCACATCATTAGAGAAGACAAGGGCTGACAGTGCAAATATCTCATTTGGAGAGTCAGGACTAGAAAGTAAATAAGGCTCCTTGTGTCTTAAACATTATTCTTTACTTGAACAGCTTCAGATCAGTAGTATTTGATTTGACTCAATTTCATTAATTTAAATGGACTTAGAGCAGCTTAGGAAGCATAAATGAGTCAATGTTGAACTATAGGATTTTAGCTGAAATCTAGCCAAATCTAGGCCATTAGAATCAAGGTAAGAGTTAGGTAATAAGAAGGTAGTTTGGGATCAATGGGCCTTTGGGAAGAAAGGATATTTCAGTGGGCTATCAACAGCTTTGATGGAAATGCTGAGGACTGACAGCATTGGAGAATCAGATGTTAAAATGGAAGGGGGACAAATTAGGAGTCAGAATAAGAAGTTTTAGTTTGTAGAAAGTAGCCTAGGGGATCTTAGAAGTTATGTGGACTGAGGAGGTCCTCATAGCAGTCATCAGTTTGGGGAATATATCCAACAGTCTTCATGAACCAAATTCATCATACAGGACCATTTGGTCCAGCACCAAATTAGAGCACAAACTTTCCCTAAGTAAAGGTGAAAGGTCACAGTGCACTGGTGGTATATGAGCTCAGGTATTGGTACTGAATTGTGATGATAGACCTCAGGTTGGTGAGGTTAGGAGGTAGCGATTTTGTAAGTCTCTTCATAGAGGCCTGAGGCTGCAAACATTTCTGGACTACTTGATTCTCTGCCCCCTCTAAGCTGGATTAACAGTTATCCACCAAATATTCTTCCTTATCTTACCTACTGATAATTCACTTTAGATAGAGCATAAAATGTTAAACAGAAGCTACAGAATTAGTTAAAAAAAGTGGTATATTTTGCTGAGCTGTCTGAGAAATTTAAATGATCAAAAGCTCAGCAAACACAGCAGTCAGCGGTAATTAGGGAGCTTTAAGGAGACCCAAGGATCACTAGTGAAAAATACCAACAACATTAATGATGTGTTTGAGATGGAGCCCTGGATCTAATTGCCCTGTAGCACCCTGTAATCATTGTGTTCTTCAACAAATATTTAATAGACTAAAATTGGGGGGCAAGCATTGTGCCAAATATAATAATTATTCTCAGGGAGCCACACTCTACTACAAGTAGACTTAGAATCCTATGTTGATTGGTTCTTGGAAAATGCAGGGATCTGTGAGAGCACATTGTAAGGGCTTCCACTGTAGCCTCTGGGAAAGGGCAGAAATGAGCCAGAGAAGTGAACTGGAAGTGAATAGATCGCTGCAGTATGGAAGAGCCATTGCTCTCTTGTGGGCTGACATGAGCCCCATGCAGGAGAGTGTGTGTAATGTGCAGAAAGGAACCGACACATGGCACAGTGAGAGAAGGTATCAAACTCACCTCTCTACTCTTGAGTTACTCTTGGTGTGACATGTGCATGTGCTCTATCTGAGAGGGCAGAAGTGGAATGACATGTTCATACACTGTCTTTTCTAGAAGCATAAAGTCAGAGGGACATCACATGAAGAGAATGAAGATATAAGAGCATGGATTTGCCACACTGGAGTTTAAAATTTATGGCTGAAATAGTTGTGAGAGGAAATAATTGAGTCTGAGTAGGTGGAGAGAAAATTTGAGCCAAAATACCTTTGAATAGGACCAGTAAAATGGAATAACGATGATCTGAATAATTACAGGGCAGCTAATTCTAAACTTTTAAAACACATTAGCTTCTACTTACTGTTGGACTGTGGGAACTTCCACCTCTCTGGAAGAAGTTATCCATGGCCTGAATATATGGTACCTCCAAGGAAGTTAAATCCTGATGCTAGGCCAGCTGTGTAACAAATCCTGGGAAGCTGCTTACAGGTTGTAAAAGCTAAGGTTTTGTTTTTGTTTTTTGTCTTGTTCTGTTTTGGGTTTGTTTTTTTTTTCTGAAATTTCTTCTAAGACTTGGCACTTTGATGCCTGATTTATCCTTAAAAGTCAATCTCTCTAGATACAAATGAAGGCAATGGGTGAGAAGAAGAATGCATGAATGACTTGAAGATGTTCTATATACACATAGACTTTGAGAAAGGCACTCATAATGTTAGACATTGCACCTGAAAATGTAAATCAAGCATAGTTCTTTGCCATTATGGAGCCTGCTGTCCAATGGGAGAGATATATAAACAAATGATTTCAGTATAATAATATGTATTAGTTCTATGGAATACATATTTATCTACCTAAGCACTCAAGTGTCCATTCAGATGTACAATATATATATTTATTTTTAACAAGTTAATTAATTGTTTTGCAGGGCTGGTGATTGAACCCAGACCCTTGGGCATGATAGGCAAGCACTCTACCACTGAGCCACACCCTGAGTCCCAACACACATTTATTGAGCTCTGTCTATGTGCCAGGTGCTCATTGGTTACTAAGAGTAAATAGAGCTAATTCTGGCCTCCCATTCAGGAAGCTGAGCTTCCAATTAATTAGGGATCTTCTCTAGTGGATAAGGAGTGCCTAGGAGATGTCACATGGTTGAGGTGACAGATTTGATTTGGAAGAACAGAAAACATTGAGTTTGTAAGTGAAAATTAAAAAAATCAGCATATGCAACAGAATGGGCAAAACATGGAGATAAAATTACCTGTGACATATTTGCAGACAGACAATAAACAGTCAAAATGTAACTGTCAAGTGTCCACAGTAGTACTGCTTATTCTGTGAGTAATTTACTAAGAGTTCTGTGGGCAAAATATTTCATGAAAAAACAGAATTGAAAAATACCAGTTAAATAAAAATCATGTTTGTTTGCTGCAAAGTTTTTCATTGTCTTTAATACGGCAAAGAGAATGTACATCCAAGAGAGGCTTGTGCTTGAGCTTTAATGGCTTATTTCACCTTTGCTATGGAAAATCCCTTAGGTTCACCCTTCTGTGGAACATATCTTCAAAAGTGTTATCCAGATACAGACTGGTCCAGCCTGTAGCTACAAATTGAATTGGATCTGTAAGTTTAGGTAACACTGTGGAAACTTTCAGATAGTAGAAATTGGACTCTATCAACTGGGTGTAGGAGGAACATGATTTCTGTGTTATTATTTTTCTTTGAAATAAACTGGTTTATAAGAATGTTTAATCCTGCATTATTTAGTATAAAGAAATAAACAGAAATGTTACACCAGATAGGCCTGTGCCCTCATTTGAAATTTATCAGCCATTAGTATTTTGAAATTTGCTTTAGATTATATTTAAACAGCTAATTATAACCAAATATAAATCTCAAAACCAATTTTGAGCACTAACAAAAAACAAGTTGCAGAATGTATATTCTACAATGCGATATATAGAGTTTAAATACTGTCAAAAATTACTATATGATGTTTATGGATTCAGAAATATAGAATAAAACACCAAAATGTTCATGAGGATTATAAATGCTTAATGAAAGTTTGAAGATTTCTCTAGATATAATGAGAGGGGAGGGTCTTCAATTGCATCTAATACTAAATTCCTCAATAAAAATAAAAATAGTATCTGAAACAAATAAGAAATAATATTACATTTATAAAATTAGGGAATGATTGTCTTCTAGTTCCCTGGAAATAGAATTTGAATCAGAGATGTGTGTACACTTGGGAATAATTCCTAGAAGAATGAGGGAAAAAGGATTTGCAGAGGGAAAAGCCACAACAATTATAGCTATGTAATAAACAATTATAGCTACAAAAAAAAATCTAGCTGAATAGATATTCAGTTATAACAGAGGTACCACCTGATTCCAGAGGGAACGCTTAGCTGGTACACATTTCCTAAATTGGGTCATGAGGGGGTACATCTTGGACCCCTGCTTTAACCACTAGCAAGCTTTAGGTTAACTCTGAGAAAAGAGGTAAATTTGGGGGCAAGACACCTCCCTCTGCCAAATGCATTCCCTAGAGCCATGCTCAGGTCGGAGCCCTCCATTGTCAGCCCAGTCAGCTGTTGGGAAGATGAATACACACCTTGGTTCTACAAGACAAGTCTTAGTAGCCTACTACAGTGCCCACTACAATGATGTACCTTGTGCCACTTTGTTATTGTCTATTTGTTTGTTTGAAATATTTTATGTTTTTTCAAAACTTAGCAATAAAACTATTTCAGTGTTTAGCAATAACACATACACAAAACAATCAAACAACAACAAAAGCAAAAGCAAAAACATAAACCCCAGCAGCAGTATCAGGTAATAGACTTACTACTTTGTTTTCTATTTTCTCTATGTTTTCAACAACCAGAAAGTCCATCCTCTTTCTGTCTTTCTGGTTTTGAAGGCCTTGCTTTGCTTTAAAAGGGTAGGATTTATTCCACATTTTAAGGTTTTTCTTACAGGAGAAGTTAGTTGGCTTTCTTGCTATAATGTGTGTGCTGTGTCAATTCTGAAGTGATTTTAAAGAAAAATTATGTCACTCTCATTGTTGAAATATAGCATAATTTCTTTCAATAATCTAAATTTTCCTCCTTCTTCCCTCCTATCAATAGTGTCAATTCAAGACAAACTGGTGTCTTTTAGTTAACTTTTTATTTTTAATTTGGACCGTAATGTCCAAAGAGTCTCAATATCAGGGTTGGTAAAGAGACAAATCTGGATTTCAGCCTGATTTTGTCACATGGTCAGGCTCATTCCCTCATCCCATGTCCATGGCAGCTTTTCTCCTGCAATGGCAGTGTTGTAAGTCATGCCTGAAAGTACAGGACCCAAAATCCTAACATGTTTATTATCTATACTTTGATGGAAACAAAGTTTGCTGATCCAGTTTAAAGCATTGACCCTCTTTACTTTTTGCCTTCAGAAAATTCCTGTGTGGTAGACACAACAATGGAGAGGGGCTAAGCTGTTTGGCCAAGATTTTTCTTTACTGCTTTTTCCAACACAAACTGAAGAATGCACTGAAACAAGTTCCCAAAGGGCAGTGCTTTCTTCCATCTCTGCAAGACATGTACAAACTACATTTGGCCCTAAAGAACCTCTCAACTGCAACAGGGAATAAGTCAGGGAGAAAGCAGTTTTAAGGTCTGCTTTTAGAACTCACAGGAAATCACAAATTCACTGCTGTGGGCCATAAACAGTGTGTTTTATATGTGTCCTCACATGCACAAATAGCCCCTAACACACAGAGCTCTTCTTCCTTTACATGCACTGGCTGCATTTCTTCTGCAAGAATGTGCTCCCCTATGGGATGTCTCCAGCAGCATCTTGTCTGATGTTGAAATGGATATATCTATACATCTTTTATTGGTTATCTTAAAATCACATTTCGGACCATTCTTTCATTAAGTGTAGGTTGAGAACTCTCATTAAGTCTATAAAACCAGAATAAGGCAAGCACTTTTTATAATTACATATCGATCAATGGATAGGTATACATAGCCATGAAAATACACATATAAACATAGATATGACTATGGGTATGACAATGCATACATATTATTGTTTCTTCTGGATTCTGCTTGCTTTTTGTTCCTCATTTCTTATTGATATAGACTTTTCCATGGGCCTTATTTATGCCCTTTGTTTATATGATCACCCTGAATGAGGTAAAATTCATTCCACCTAGCACAATAAGGTGTTTGGTCACAAATTGGGTGGATTCATGTCCTTTCTTTAGTTATTTTTTTCCCCAGTACTGCTTGGTTTCTGATAGTACCCTTGGATCACATATGGTTGATACAAATTTACTTTGAGAATTCTTTAATCCAGAGATGGGCCGAGATAAAGCTGTATGTGCAACCTACCTAGAGCATGTGACTCTACTCTGTTGTTCTTCAAAATATTCTGAGCTGGGAAGGAATTTCTGACTTCTTTGCCTGACTTAGAACATAGCATCTCTACTGGTGAGTTGCTGCCCATCCTAGGACTGTTTCCTGTGGCTGAGTTGTAGCACCAACCATGAGCTGCCCCACAGGACACTGGTCACCTATGTTACCCATCAGCTATGCTGGGAAGGATTCCAGAGCTTTTTATTCCACTTGCTCTCTCCTTTATAACTTTTCTCTCTAGATTAAAAACTATCAATATATCCTGAAAATCTCCTCTATTTAGTTCCCGGTAAGTTTGAGATGTAAATGAGACCCTGGTTAAAGTTATGCCTCCATCACCTTTTTGGTATATGTGGGTAAATGTTTGAACTTTTGGCATGTACAATATATTTAGGAATGATATAAAAATGTCTCTTTAAGTATAAGTGGAGTTTAGTGGAGATGGGCTGGGAAGGCACCAGATTAGATGCTTTATTAATGTTTTAATCCTCTAATATAAATTTTAGTTGGGAAATTCCATCCTTTAGCTATCATGTAAAACAAATAATTTTCAAAGCATCCTCTCAAATGGAAACACAAAATTAAACACTCATAATTACATTTTGCTAAAGGAAACAAAATAAATAAAGGAAAATAAGAAAATGGTTCTTCAGACATTTTCTTTAATTTCTATAGATAACATATAATGTTCTTTTTAAAACTAGCAGATGTAGCTGATGGGCTAATAGATTGAATATATAGTGGACTGGGGAAAGGAAACAAATATAGTTTTTGTGATTCAGTAATGCTATTACCTATTAATAGTTTACTTATTTTTTGGAAAGGGGGGGTGGGTACTGGGGATTAAACCCGAGGGCCTTTTACTGCTGTGCTGTATACCCAGTCCTTTGTATTTTCAGTTATTTTTTATTTTGAGACAGTGTCACATGAAGCTGCTGAGGTTCTCAGTAAACTGCTGAAACCAATTTAAACTTACAATCCTTCTGCCTCAGCCTCCCTTGTCACTGGGATTACAAGTGTGCACTACCACTCTCAGCTTTTATTTTTTATTTTGAGATAGGATCTCAATATGTTGTGAAGATCTCACTAAATTGCTGAAACTGGCTTTGAACTTGTGATCCTCCTGCCTCAGTCTCTGGAATTGATGGGATTGCAGCCATGCTCCAATGAGCCTAGCCAACAGTTGACATTTTTATTTCGCTTTCACTTAATTTCTTTGTGTGACAAATAACCCTCATGCTCTTTTATATCAATTTTAATAAAGTATTTAGTACAATATTTATAGTATAAGCATTTTATTTTCTATAGTCTCAATATTCACATATATGTTTGGGCTTTAATGTGGTCTTTATCCTTCAGTTGGGAGAAGATGATCCAGATGGGCATTTCTTATAATCGCAAACACCTGTATGCACACATATGCACGCTCGTTAAGTAAGAAAATATTTAGTCCTACCAGATGTATGCCTGAAAACTGCGTGAATTGCATATTTGGTTTTAAGGGAGAATTTAATAATGATAATGATGATGATTAATATTTAAATTCTACTTCATAGCTATTTTCTATGAATCAATACTGTGCCAGATGCCTTACATGCAGATTTTCCTTCACTTAGGATGAATCTGCAACCCATTAAACCTATTGTAAGTTGAAAATACCAAAATCCAGAAATGAATTTGGTACACCTTATATTCCAAACATCACAACTTAGCAATGCAACACAATGCATGATATTGACTGTTTCTCCTCATCATCAGGGGGCTGACATAGAGCTGTGACTCACTGTCACAGTCCAGCATCTCCTGAGACTATGTTAGTACAAATTGATAGCCTAGGAAAAAGATTCAAATTCAAAAATTGAAATAGGGTTTCTACTGAATATGTAATACTTTCAGACTACCATAAAGTTGCAAAATTGTGAGTTGAACCTTTGTAAGTCAAGGACCTTCTGTATTTTCTTATTGTTTCTTTAACTTACCTTGTTGAAAAATGTTCTTCTTCCTTGTTTTCTGGGCATGTGACTAAAATTTAGAGGTCTTATGTGACTCACCCAAAGTCCTTGACCCAGAAAATGGCAGAATTACAATTACAAATGAAGGTCTATCATACTCAATAGGAAACTCTTAATTACCGCTGTGCATGATTTTACTCAATTACAATGTGCTTAAATTTACCACAAAGAGATTTCCATCTGGTTTTTCAGGCACCAACTCCTCCATAAAGGCCAAGAAGCCTGTAGTTTCCCCATATGGCAACCACCAGGACACATCAATAGCATCCGATTCTGGCCATTCAGGAATACTCATGCCTCAAATAGGAGTCACATTTTATTTTATTCATATTTACTTTAACATCCTTTTTTTTGTTGTTGCTGTTTTTAATCAAAAAAATTTATCAAAAAATGTTTAGCATTATACAACCAAGCAATTCCCCATGTATTGGTTTATTTTTTGTTGCCAGTAACACAACACCACAAACATAGAGAAGAGTTTTATTTGGGCTCATGGTTTTGAAAGTTCAAGCCTGGGAGGCACATCTGGAGATGGTGTAGGACATCACATGGCAAGAGACCGGGAGCACACCTGGATGTTTCTCTTTGCTTCTCTCCCTCTCCTTATAAAGCCACCAGGATTCTCCCAACCTGATGGCCGTATCTAACCTCCATCTTCTACCATGGACCCACCTCTCAACCCCACAGTTGGCTAAACTACCCACCCTCTTAGTACCTCCCAATGGGGATTAATTTCAACACATGAACCTTTAGGGGACACATTTGAACCACATGAGAACATTTGAATTGCCTAATTCTGGTCAGATGATATTCCTCTTTCAGCATAGCCCCCCTAGCCTAGAAAGAAAGCCAGGCAGAAGTTGGAGTAAACCTAGCCTAGGAGATTATTATTATTTTAAAATATTTGTTAAAGGCACTAGGTAGACAAAATTTCAACATCAGAAGGTACATTTGAGTACTGTCCCATACAGAGGCTGGCTTCTTCAGGACTTTTGTCACTGAAAGTTTGAATTATTATTTTTCTCTGTGTTCTCAGGCAAAGAGTCACAAGTGGGTTTGGGGGACATAAGGCATCTTTCATCCAACAGTAGGAAGGGAGTAGTCCTAACCTTATCAAACCTTGACTACAGTTCTTAGACCTGGACAAACCTGAGTAGCTGGACAAACAGCTAGTGCTAAGAGGCACTTTTGAGTTTTCTGGGGCCAAACGATGAGAATTAATGGTTCTAAGAGGATGAGCTTTCTTAGCAACCTTAAGGAAAAGACTGGATGTTCTCAGGGAGGGAGAGAAACAGAAAGAATTTATACTTTTGGTAAATCAATTTTGCCACGTTGATTGGTAATTTCTTAAGATATAGTGTGCCTTCTTTAAAATATTCAAATTTTAAGAGAGATAAAGATCTGATCATCAAATGAAGATGACCACTTCTTTTTTATTTTGTAGTCACATTTACTATGTTATAATTTGCACAATAAAATTACCCTTGTGCTCAAGTTTAATTTGATGGGTTTTGACAAGTGTTTATAATCATAAAACACTACTGCCACCAATGTAAAAATATAGAATATTTCCGTCACCCCAAAAAGTTTCCTTCCCCATTTTTCAGTGGAAACCCTTCCAAACCCCCTTGATCATAGCAAACACTTTTCTGATGGGTTTCAGTAGTCGATCTTTTCCAGATCGACCACCTAAATGGAATTGTCTAAGCTGGCCACTCTACAGGGCCATGCTCAAATGTACCTGCTGATGTTAAAGTTTATCTTTAACAAATATTTAAAGATAAAAATAATCTCCTTGCATAAGACTTTTCAGATTCATTTATGCTTATGCATGTTTAGAAGTCCATTATTTTTTATTGCTGATCAGTATTTTATTTCACGGATGTATTCCTATTTGTTCATCCATTAACCAGTACATAGACCTTTGAGTTGTTTCCAGCTCTTGACTGTCATATGTTTCATATCTCTAGGATTAATGAGAACCTGTGAAGCTGTCTTCAATGTTGCCATGCCATTTTGCATTTCCACCAGTGTTACATGAGTTCTCTTGCTCCGCCTCCTTGTCAACACTGGGTCTTGTTAGTTTATTCAATGTTAGCCATTCTCTTAGAAATGCACAGCCTTGTAGTTTTAACTTGTGTTTTCTTAAAAATGAATGATGATGAACATCTTTTATCTTTTCCCTATCATTTATCTCCTTTGGCGAAAGGTCTGCTGAGACTTTTTGTCCATTTTAAAAGATAAATTGAATTTTTTTTTTAATTTGTAAGTTCATTTTATGTTCCTGATAATTCTTTACCAGATGTATGTTTTCAAACATTTTCTCTCTTTGACCATTTCTTATTTTCCTAACAGTGTCTTAAAAGAGCCAACATTTTAAATCATTTTAAAACCAATTCATTACATTTTCTTCTATAATTTGTACTTCTTCAGTTCCAGGCAACCTGCCTTTGACAAGTCCAAGAAGGTCACAGAATTCTTGTTCTGTATTTTCTTCTACAAGTTACATAATTTTATCTTTTACATTTTGATATATGATCTGTTTCATTTAATTTTTGTAAATGATATGCTATAATGGCCAGGGTTTGCATTTTTATATGCATGTTCAATTGTTATAGCACTATTTGATGACAGGGCTATTAATTCTCCATTGAGTTACCCTAAAACCCATGTTAAAAATTAATTGAACATACATGTGTGGGTCTATTTCTATTATTTTTCTTTGTTGTGTTCCATCAACCTGTGTATCCATAAACTTTAAAAAACACATACATTCATGATTAATGTAGCTTTATATTAATTCTTTAGAAAAGCTAATGTGAATCTCTAAGATTTGCTCTACTTAAAAATATTTTAATTTATTTGATTTATTTTCTCATTTCTTTGTTTTTGTAGCTAATGTGACATAATACATAAATGCAAGGTGGAATACTGAATTCACTCCTGAAACAAACAAACAAAAAGTAATTGTTATAAAATTGGAGTTAAGTCTACAGTTTAGATTTGTAGCAATTGTACCACTGTTAATAACACTGTACCAAAATTAATTTTCTAGATTTCATAAATGACTATGTAAAACACTAACAAGGTTATGATAACTGGGTGAGTTGTAATAGAAACTTTTCATACTATCTTTACATCTCTTCTGTAAATTTAAAATGTTGTCAAAACAAAGAATTATGAAAATTTGTTAGTTTTTGGTTTTGTTTTGTTTTTATCACTGTGACCAAAAATGCCTGACAAAAACACCTTAGAGGAGGAAAAGTTTATTTTGGCTCACAGTTTCTTAAGGTCAGTCCATGAATAGCTAATCCATTGCTTTGGACTCAAGATGTAGCAAAGGAAAACTCCTTAGCTTGTTGCACCTGGGAAGGAGGATGGGAGAGAGAGAAAGAGAAAGGAGAACACAAGAATCCGGGGAAAAAATATAATCCCCAACACCACAATCCCAGTGACCTATTTCCTCTAGTCACATCCCACCTGCTTACAATTATCACCCAATATTTCATTCAGATTATGTTATGGTTTGAATGTAAAGTGTCCCCTAAAAGCTCACATGTAAGATAGTGCAAGAAGGTCTAGAGGAGAAATGATTGGGTTTTAAGAGTCTTAACTCAATCAGTGAGTTAATCCCTTGATAGAGATTAACTGAGTAACTGAAGTGGTAGGTGTGGCTGGAGGAGGTGGGAATTGGGGCATGGATGGCTTTGGCATATATATGTACATATTTGTATCTGGCAAATGGAGTCAGTCTCTCTGCTTCTAGATCACCGTGATGTGAGCAGCTCTCTCTGCTACACACTCCACCTTGATGTTCAGCCTCATCTCAAGCCCTGAGAAATGGAGCCAGCCTTCCTTGGACTAAGACCTCAGAAACCGTGAGCCCTCAAATAAACTCTTGCTCCTTTATAATTGCGCTGGTTGGGTCCTTTAGTCACAGCATCAAAAAAAGCTGGCTAAAACAAATTATTAATGATCAAAAGTACTAAGGCATTAATGAGTTATAGCTTTTATAATCTACACTCATCTCTATTTCCTGCATTGCCACATGCCCTTGTTGGGGTACACTTCATAGCCATATCAGTAAATAATACCACAAACCAAGAAAGTTGAAATTAGTACCAATTTTAATGATTGAAATGTTGCATACATGGTAGTCCCTATAATAATCCCATTTAATTCACCATTCTGACCCTTACAAAAGTCAAATGGATCGTTTCAGGTGACATTGTCTTACTCTAAGCACAAACAATATCTTCAATTGCAGTTACTTTACCAAAAGTGATATACCTACTAGAATTAGTGAATGCAGTCACAGAAACATAGTGTGTAGCCATATATCTAGGAAATGCATCAGATTTTTAACTTTTTGAGGCAAGCGGATTGAAATCAATTTGCATCAATGTGGGATAGAAGTAATATACATTACAGTTCCTGTCCTAAGTCTGCATTAACATTCCCATCTTTTCATAATGTAGTCTGAAGGGACTAGACCACTCGGTCATTCTGCAGAGCCTCCTATTGACCTACTTCATTGATAGCATCATATTAACCAAACAAGATACAAAGTAAAATGTACATTGGAGACTTCTGTGTGTCACATGTGCTCCAGAAGGTCAGGAAAGATCATCATGATATCACTGGCAAATAACTAAACTGTGGGGCCAACCTATATGCCGTTAAGTGGATGAATGAATAAAAAAATGTGGCATATATACTCAATTGAATTTTACTCACCAATAAAAGAAAATAAAATCATGGCATTTGCAGGTAAATGGATGGCGTTGGAGAAGATAATGCTAAGTGAAGTTAGCTAATCCCCCCAAAACAAATGCCAAATGTTTTCTCTGATATAAGGAGGCGGACTCATAGTGAGGTAGGGAGGGGGAGCATGGGAGGAATAGATGAATTCTAGATGGGGAAGAGGGGTGGGAGGGGAAGGGAGGGGGCGGGGATAAGCAAGGATTGTGGAATGTGATAGACATCATTATCCAAAGTATGAAAGACGTGAATTGGTGTGAACATACTTTATATACAAACAGAGGTATGAAAAATTGTTCTATATGTGTAAGAAGAATTGCGATGCATTCCACTGTCATGTATTTAAAAAATAAAACCAATTAAAAAAAAAGAAATGAGACCATCATCATGCAAGGTGCTATTGACATGATCAAGCTTGTAATAAGGTAGAAAGAGCTGTGGACTTCTGGAATGACAGGCAATGAATTTAACTGTTTATTTTGTTTTATAATAAAAAGTAACAAAAATAATTTTAAATATTATATAATTGAATACCACATCAAAGGGTTAGTGAATAATAACTGTAGACACTAAAGCACTGAGGCAGGTTACATAGAAAGGGGAAAACTTAGAGGAAGAAACATCAACTTAGGAGGGTTTTGGAAACCAGACCTGCTTGAGAGGTGCATAAGTCCAAGATAGTGAAAGAGGAGTTAAAATATGTTGGATTTCTGTCTGAGCTAGAGGAATGACACCCCTGAATATATTTCAGTACAGAAGACGGCAAAGACAGAATAGTTACAGGACTATTTTGTTGTGTCCCATGTGGTTACTCATGTCTTATTGGGTAAGTGGCCAAATTTCCCAGTTCCAGAGATTATACACAGGTAGTTTTTATACAGAGGTTGTTTTCCTGATCTCATCTGCCTCACATCCCTGTAAGATTTTGCATAAAAGATTGTTTCTCCCTCACTAATCCCTTAAAACATGGTGAAGTGTTAAAAGTCTGTGTTCATTTGCATCAGACTTACTTAGATGGCTTATAAAAAATGGAGACTTCTGGGCTCAGGACCCAGGCAACTCAGGAGAAGGAAAAGGATCATGGTCAGGAGAGGAGAATGAACAAGCTCAGGCTGAGCCAAGCCGAGGTGCCTTGAACATGATCTAGGATGGTGGAAAGAAGCATTATGACCACAGTTCTCACCCCACACAACGGTCACATTAGAAATTTTCCATAATGAGATATGACATTCATAATATCCTTGATACCTTAGAAATTAAGTATAATAATTAGTGAGCCTTAACTATATACCAAACATTAGGCTAAATCCCTTGCATTTGGATATTGTCTCATTTTATTATCAACCTAAACCCAGTAAAGATAGGTGTGACATATTGAGTATCTCAAATCTGTAATGTTAGCACCAGAGATGCTTTCAATTTGAGAGTTTTTTTTTTCATATACACCTTATACACATAGCCTACAGGTAATTTTTTTTTTTGAGAGAATTTTTTAATATTTATTTTTTAGTTTTCGGAGGACACAAGAGGATTGAACCTGGGCCACACACATGCCAGGCGAGTGTGCTACCGCTTGAGCTACACCCCCAGCCCGCCTACAGGTAATTTTATAAAATAGTTTTAGTGCATCAGTATTTGAACCGTGACCCATCACATGACAAGGTTTGGAATTTTCTACTTGTGCCCTATTGGTATTCAAAAAGTTTTGGATATTGGAACATTTTAAATTTCAAATTAAATTAGTAACCATTACTATTTATGTTTTCAATAAGGAAATAACCTAACCCAGAGCCAGCAAAAAGATAGCCTTAGTGTTTGACTCTTGGTAGTCCAGCTATACACTAGTGCTTTAACTACATCTAGGGCAGAGTTCACACACTGGCCAAATTCCTAGGTGATTCCAAGAGACTCATCTATAATGTTCAGCCAACATGGAGAAGCACATCTAGAAAATACTGAAGCTACCTGCTACCACAGTGTTCTAATGAATTCTCCCAAATCATATCCATTAATCACTTGATATTGGTCTGTTTAAATTGTGTATATCTTCCTGATTCAATCTGGGAAAATTGTATGACTTAAGAAATTTGTCAATGCCATAGTGTCTTCTATTTTATTAGAGTATAATTTTTAGAATAATTTCTAATTATTCTCCATATTTCTGGAGTGTGGATTGTGATATTGACTTTTTGATCATGTATGCTGGTAATTTGAGTTTTTGCTCTCCTTCTCTTCATTAGTGTATCTAAGGGTCTGTCAATTTTATTTATTTTTTCAAAGAGACAACTTTTTGTTTTGTTAATTTTTCAATTGTTTCTTTTGTTTCAATTTTATTGATTTCAGCTGTAAGTTTAATTATTTCTTACCTTCTACTGCTTTTGCTGTTGATTTGTTCTTCTTTTTCTAGGGCATTGAGAAGTAATTTGAGGTCATTTATTTGTTGACTTTTTCTTCTTTTTAGGAATGAACTCCATGCAATGAACTTTCCTCTTAGTACTGCTCTCATAGTGTCCCAGAGATTTCGTTCAATATGTTGTGTCTATGTTCTCATTTACCTCTAAGAATTTTTTAATCTCCTCCTTGATGTCTTCTGCAACCCATTGTTCATTTAGTAGCATAGTTTTTAGTCTCCAGGTGTTGGAGAAATTTTTATTTTTAATTTTGTCATTAATTTCCAATTTCATTCCATTATGATCTGATAAAATGCATGGTAGTATCTCAACTATTTTGTATTTGTTAAGAGTTGCTTTGTGGCATATTATATGGTCTATTTTAGAGAAGGATCCATGTGCTGCTGAGAAGAAAGTGTATCTGCTTGATGCAGGTTGAAATAGTTTACATATGTCAGTTAAGGCTGAGTTGTTGATTGTATTATTGATTTTTATAGTTTCTTTATTCCACTTTTATTGGGAAGTTCTATCCAGTGGTGATAGAGGTGCATTAAAGTCACCCAAGATTATTGTGTTGTGGTCAATTTGGCTATTGAACTTGAGAAGAATTTGTTTGATGAACATAGCTACACAATGATGAACATTTTGGGGGGCATATATATTTAGGATTGTTTTATGTTGTTGGTGTATGGTTTCCTTGAGCAGTATGTAATGTCCATCTTTATCCCTTTTGATTAACTTTGACTTGAAGTCTACTTTATTTGATATGAGGATGGAAATCCATGCTTGCTTCCACAGTCCATGTGAGTGGAATGATTTTTCAAGCCTTTCACCTTCAGTCTGTGGATGTCTTTTCCTGTAAGATGAGTCTTCTGTAGGCAGCATGTTATTGTGTATTTTTTTAATCCAATATGATAGCCTATTTCTTTTGATTGGTGAGTTTAAGCTATTAACATTCAGGGTTATTATTGAGACATGGTTTGTATTCCCAGCTATATTTGTTTATTTTGTTATTTAATGTGACTTGATTTTCTTCTTTGATTAATTTTTCCTTTAGGGTACTACCTCCCTCTGCTGATTTTCTTTGTTGTTCTGTTTCATCTTCATGGAGATTTTGCCAAGGATGTTTTGTCGTGCCAGTCTAGTTATAAATTCTTTTAACTTTTGTTTATCATTAAAGGTTTTTATTTAATCTTCAAATCTAAAGCTTAATTTTGCTGGATACAAGATTCTTGGTTGGCACCCATTTTCTTTCAGAGTTTGATATATGTTGTTCCAGATCTTCTAGCTTTCAGGGTCCATGTTGAAAAATCTGCCATTATCCCAATTGGTCCCCTATATGTAATCTGATTCCTTTCTCTTGTTGTTTTTTAAAATTCTCTCCTTATTCTGTATGTTGGGCATTTTCATTATAATGTGCTTTGGTGTGGATCTGTTGTGATTTTGTATATTTTGCATCCTGTAGGCTTCTTGAATTTGAATTTCCAATTCATTCTTCATGTTTGCAAAATTTTCTGACATTATTTCCTTGAATAGACTTGTTCATTCCTTTGGTTTGGACCTCTATGCCTTCCTCTATCCCAGTAACTCTTAAATTTAGTCTTTTAATGCTATCCCATATTTCTTGAATGTTCTGCTTGTGGTTTGTTACCATTATCACTGTATGGTCTATGTTCTTTTCAAGATTATATATTTTATCTTCATTGTCTGAAGTCCTATCTTCCAAGTAGTCTATGCTGTTGATGATTCTTTCATTTGAACTTTTAACTTGGTTTATTGTTTCTTTCATTTCAAGCATTTCTGTTTTTTTTTTTTTTAGATCCTCTATCTCCCTGTTGAGGTGATCTTTTGCTTCTTGGATTTGTTTATGTAGCTCCTTGTGGAAGTGATCTTTCATTGCCTCTATTTGCTCTCTTATATCTTCCTTGAGCTTACAGAACATTTTAACCATGTACATCCTGAACTCTTTCCCTGTCGTTTTTTTTCTGCTGTGGCTGCCAATGATTCTAATGATGTGGTGTCTTGATTTGTTTGTGGCACTTTCTTTCCTTGTCTTTTCATGTTGCTTGTGTGTCTTCCTTTTCAGCTCTGGAGATCTGGGGTGTTATTGGTTTTACTCTATACATTTGTAGTGTTCTTTTAGGGTTCCAAGATCCCTCCTTTGTGGGGAAGGACAATGTTAACAGATCCCAATATCAACAATATATCACCTATGAGCAATTTGTTGTTAATAAGATGTTTACAGTTTAGGCTCCATGTACAGAAATGTTGGATTCAATTATTATCTAAAATATACTCAGTAGTTTGGTAAAAAGGTTTACAGTTTCTGGCAGTGGACACTAAACTGTGGGTGGGGTGTTGGATGATATGCTGAGGAGGGAGGATGTGAGGATATAGAATTAATAAATCTTAGGAAATGTGAAAGAGAAATCTAATGAACAGTGTTAGTAGCAAGAGAATAGACAGGAAGTAACTTAAGGTAGATAAGTATGTGGAAAGATATTAAAATAGTAAAATTTGGAGGGGGAAAGAAAAATGAAAGAAGAAAAAAGGAAAAAAGGCATATACAACACCTCTATATTATATTATTCAGAAGACTCAGTCCTCAAAATCATTTTTCATGCAAAGTTCTTGGTTTCACATATGTTGGGGGATGTGAGGGCCACAGGATAGTGGTGTACAAGAAAAAGAGAAAAAAAATACTGGAAGGAAGAAACCAGAATTGTGGCTAGTTTTAGAACTCTTTATCTTTTCTTCTTTTCTTCTCATTCATCCGGTGGAGTTGTCTGTTGTAAGCTAGTGTCTCTGCCCTCAGGATGGTGGAGGTAACCAGGGTGGGAAGACTGGCCCTTGTGTAGGGTGTCTGGAAGCAGGGGGTGCCACCTTCCAATCCCTGTAGGGAGACTGCACTTTACAGGTCCTTTTTGGGGACCATTCATATGACTTGAACATCCAGTACTGTTTCCCTCTTTTGCCTGGATATATCTAGTTTGTGGTCTATCTGTTAGGCTCCAAGATTTAACCCTGTCTCCCTTTATCACTTAGCAGTTCCCAATTGTGAGACCTCTCACACACAGGCTCACACCAGGTGGGCTGTGCCCTGGTTGCACTGCACACCTGCCCAACTGAGAGCTATTTTTGTGTTGCGTGGTTACCTTGTTCTCACTTCTGAGGAGAGAGGGGTTGATTTGGATGTTTGGTATTTGGCCAGATGAAGATCCTATCTGGGAACTGCCCCCACCCAATATGGTGAGAAAGGTTATCCAAGATGGAGGAATTCTGCCTCCAGTTCCAGGGTGTCTAGTGAGGTGGGGGGAACTGGTCTATTGCTTTGTGCTGTAGATAGGGAGCATCCGAGTGACACACATGGGAGCGTAGCACAGTCTGGAGTTCTGCAGAGGTGCTGATAGATGATTCTGCTAAGCTGCTTGAGAGTGGTACATGGGCTAGAACTGCAGGCCTTGGGTTTAGGGGGCCAGAAGTCCAGAGTCCTACTTGAACACAGAGGCTCGAAGCCCTACATACTGTCATAGCACTGGGGATTTCTGTGGAAATCAGCTATATAGGGGTCCTCTTACACTCTCTGAGATGCAGTATTCAGCACTAGGTGAGATCTGGGTCATGGCATATGCTCACTTCTACCACTTTTGTCAACTCACTCATTGTCTTCCTATGTAGAGATAAGGTAGGGCAGTGGGTACAATTTGGCAGAGCTATTTTTCCCTACTAACAATGTTACAGATTTTAGGTCTTTTTTTTCTTATGGCAGGTGAAGTAGATTGAAGCCAGTTCAGTTAGGCATTAAGCTGTTAACTAAATTTTTATGTATTTAAATACCATCAGTCTAGAAAATTAAGTTAGTTAGTTTAGGTCTTAGATTAATTAAAGTAATTGATTTGCATTCAGTTGATGTAAGATAGATAGTCCTAACTGCAGGAATTAAGTATAAGTACTTGCTTAGTGATTTGAAGGCATTTGGTCTAAATTTAACCTAAAACCTAGCTAAAGATTTATAGCTAAGGTATAAGGGGAAGGAAGAGGGTTGATATAATTATGAGACTTGGCATGAGAGGGTTTATTTTTATGTTTTGAATTGTCATTTTATTTTAGTATTGTTGGATGATCGAAATAGTGTTATCGATGTTGAGTAGATAAGTCCTATATAGATAGAAATATAGGTTTAGTAAGGCTGTTATTGGTATTGATATAGATATAATGACATTGCTATTTGATACAAGTTCTTTAATTATAACTCATTTTGGGGTGAATCCAATTAGTGGGGGAAGTTTGCTTAGAGATATAAGTACAATTAGAATTATCAAAATTAGTAGAAGAAATTTGTGTCATATATTGAAGAGTGAAAGCTTGGTGGTTTTCTTGTTATAATGGGTAAATATGAACTTGTTGATTGTATGTATACTGTAAATAATGATATTAAATATAGTCAAGGTGGGATTCAATGTGATGATTGTTAGGATTGTTAGTATGCTAGGATTTTTTGTAGTTGGGTTTGATTGAGTCCTCCTCAGCCTCCTCATACATTAGACAGAATTGCTAGCATTATCATAAAGACATATTGATTGAGGGAGCAATTTGAAACATAATGAAGATTGGGGCAATTTTGTGTCATGTTAGTCAGATTAGTGCTGATATAAGTGGAACTCCTTGGGTAACTTTTGGGTCTCATAGTTAAAATGGGGCGAGTCCCATTTTTATTGACAGCACTACAGCAAATATTAGGGGTGAAATTTGGTTGAGTTGATTACAGTTCATTGTCCTGAGTGTATAAAACTGGCGATGCTAGAGCCTGAATTAAGAAATATTTGGATGCATTTTCAGTGGATTGAGGGTTTGCTTTGTTAATTAAAATAGGGATAATAGCTAGTATGCTTATTTCTAGTCCTACTGAGGTAAGTAGTCAGTGGAAACTAAATAATGCAGTTAAATTTCCTGAAAATGAGGTGAAATTGATGGTAGAGGCAATTAAGGGATTAATTATTACAGGAAGGGTATAAACCAACATTTTTTGTGGAATAGCCTGATAGCTTATTTAGCTGACCTCATTAATAGGACATGGTGTGTAAGGTAGCCTTAAGAATTTTGGATTCTCAAGGTTAGGTTCAAATCCTATGGTTCAAGAAATAAAAGGGTTTAAACCTCTATTATTTACTCCGTGAAAGTAACTCTTTTGTCAGACATATTTCTTTAGGTTAGGAGTACACATGTAATGACAATGGACGGGGGGTGTGTCATATGCATATAGAGCTAGTGTTGGGGTAAAAAGTTTTCTTCACAATAGTTGTATGAGTTGGTCGTATCAGAATCATAGGTATGATGCTTGAATTCATAGAAATGTTGAAGTTAGTACTAGGGTTTTTAATGCAAAACTGAATGTAAAGATTTCAGGGATTGGTGGGTTGAAGAGTACTCCTATAAAAAAGAGCTGTGGTTAAAGCATTTATTATAATGATTTGTGTGTATTAGGCCAGGAAAAATAAGGCAAATGGGCCCGCAGCATGTTGTAGGTTAAATCCTGGTACAAGTTCCTCCTTCTTCAGTTCAAAAGGAGCTCAGTTTGTTTCTGCTACTGTTGAGATGAATCATATTATTGCTAAAGGTCACATTGGTGGTATAATCCTAGAAATTGTTGAGTTGCAATAAGGGTTGATAAAGTAAATGATCCATTTACAAGTAGAACAAACAGTGGAATGATGGCCAGAGTTACTTCATATGAGATTGTGTTTCAACTTGTAGTGCTCTGATTAGAGCATATTCAGAATTGGATGCTCATCTCATTCATAAGATTATATATATGGCTAAGCTTGAGGTTGCAAAAATAAAGAGTACTTCCATATTTGTGTTGATGAAGGGTCGGGTCGTGGTATAGGTAGGGGAATACACATTGTAAATGACAGGGAAGGGCTAGGGAAAGTGCAGTAATAAATAAAATGATGGAAGATGTTTTTAGAAGTTTGTGTGGTTCTTTAATAAATAATGTAATTGCATCAGCAAATGGTTGAAGAATGTTTGGGCCTTTTTAGAGTTGTATGTAACCCTGTATTTTTCATTCAACTAAACTTAAGAAAGCTATTACTACTAAATTTGAGACAACCAGGAATAGTAAGTTAACTAAGAATATGTGTTAAGTTGAGGAATTGAACTTCTGGTAATAAAGTTTGAAGTATTATACAATTGCTGGGCTCTTCCATGTTAACAGACCCTATTCTAGGGCAGGGTGAGTAATGGTTTACTAGGTTTAGATTATTTCATCCATTATTCTAAGAAAAAAGTGTAGAATTGGACTTAATTCTGTTGTCCTTTTTAACTGGGAGAAATATTTTACTAGCTAGAAACTGACCTTGATTTCTCCAGTCTGAACTGAGATCATTCAGGACTTTAATTATTAACAAATGAACCATTAATAGCAGTTACATTCTTTGGATGTCCTGATCCAACATCAAGGTCTTAAACCCTACTGTCAATGTGGACTCTTGAGTAGGTTTGCACTGTTATCCCTAGGATAACTTGTTCTATTGAAAAATAGTTTGAGTCAATTAATGAGTTTGAATTTAGACAAGTTGTGTCTGGATTAAAATCATTCCGAGGTTGGTTTATACTCTGAAGTCACCCCAACCAAAATTTTTAACCTATAGACAGGATTTTACATCCCAAGGGGTTAGAGTCAAGGGTTCATAACTATGATTTTATAATTCAATTTCATATATGGTAATGAAACTAATTGCTTTATTATAGAATTTTTTATTTTTTTTTTATTTTTTAGTTCTCGGCGGACACAACATCTTTGTTGGTATGTGGTGCTGAGGATCGAACCCGGGCCGCATGCATGCCAGGCGAGCGCGCTACCGCTTGAGCCACATCCCCAGCCCAGATAGAATTTTTTTAGAGAAAGAAATTGTAGTGTAATCAAAATCAGTATTATCAGTATTATTTGTTTGGTCCAAATTCTGTTGTATTTCTTTCCATGCTCCACTCTAACTTCTTTTCTTTCTCCTTTGGCTTAAACACATGTTCACTTGACTGGTCATGTTTCCCTCTTTTTGTTTGTTTCTTTCTCCTCCCTTAACTTTCTAGAAATGTTTTACCTCTAGGCTCAATATTTCCCTCAGCCACCTGTGCCTCCATGGTGGCTTCTTTAATTAGTCTTTCTGTTATCTATTTGCTGTGTGCACCTGTCATTCACCCATCATTGTCCTAAAGGATTCATTATTGCCTTTGTCAGATGCAGACAAATGTATGCAATCACTTGTCTTCAGGTGTCTGACATACAGGATAAAAAGACTCTATCCCATCTCAGTTGTAAATTGTCCTCAACAGTCAGCTCAAGAGGTACTTTGTGCAAATAAAAATCATGGGAACATCCAAAACTCATGAGTAATTACTTGGAATTTCTTAAATATCATATTTTGACAAGTATGCTGAGCTACCAATGGATCAAATATTTATCCAGGATTATTGTGGTCAAGAAAATAATCTATTGGATATCACAGTATTTGCCTAATAACTGACTAGAGGTGAGGGGAGTAATGTTTGGAGATGTCTCTATCATCTCTTATAATTCTCAGCCTATGTGGAAATGCAGATCATTAAATGGCAGAATTGGGGTTGGAATGTAAGTCCGAATGATTCAGAAACCTACGTTCTTTCCAATGTATCATGAAGTAATGCTGAATATTATAATTATTTTACCAAATGTAATGCTCATTATACATAAAGCTTTTCTTGATTCCCAGAATGTTCCTGAAGTAAAAGGAAGAGTATGTGGAGATGTTCAGCATTTCAGGAAAATGGTAAGATACTTGAAGTCTGCTCATTTTTGTGCTGTTTACTGACTTGAGATTATAGATATTTTCATTAACACAGAAGCAAAATGTGAGGTGGAGAAACCAACAAATGCCATAATTTGCACTTATTCCATTAGAGGGCAATTGTAGGAGCAGTATACACATCTTATAATCATGTAAATGATTCTAATGTGTTCCAACAATAACATATTCCATACTTTCTAATATAAGCTTTGACATTTGACTCACAACTCTTAGGGTTGTGAGTTGTTCCTCTGACTAGGGATCATGTTGTTCTACACTAATCAGTATGTTTACTTTGTTGTATGTACACTTTCATTCATATATATATTACCAGGATTTGAACTCAAAGGCACTTAATCACTGAGCCACATGCCTAGCCATGTTTGGTATTCTGTTTAGAGAGGGTATCACTGAGTTGTTTAGGTCTTTGCTACATTGCTGAGGAAGGCTTTGAATGCACAATCCTCCCGGCTCAGCCTCTGAAACTGGGATTACAAGTGTGTGCCATCATGCACAGCTCCTATAATAGTTTCATTGAAAACATAAAATTGTTACTGGAATCTTAACTTTAGGTTTCATTAAACCTGTATTCCTGATTTTTTTACAGTATATTCTGTCATGTTTTTGCTGTAAACATAAAGAAAAAGTCCCAAGCTAAAAGTACTCATCATCAAACTATGAATAAGAATTCTTCTCTGTACTAACTTTGTCTGAATTTATGATTATTTTTGATATGTTCCTGTATAATTGATTATCAATCCCTTTTGATTTTCAGACTCTCCAGGGAAACATTCTCATATTAGAGTAAAATGTTTCCATTTTTTCTAGAATTGTTAACTATATGTTGTATGACATATACAATTTTAATATAATATCTTGTTTCCAAACCCATCAAGGCTGCCCTTGAAGATAAAAATAAAGCAAATGAGGTAGTGGAGGTGATTGATGTAAGGACATTCTAATCAGGTAAATTTTGCTATACAAATTTTCTGGAAAGAGCTACATTAAACTTTTGAATTGTAAGCAAACTTCCCAATCCTTGTTTTGTTTCCAAATTCTATGGGAGGGTTTCACATAAAAAATTCAAATGTGAAAGTCAGTGTCTATGATTAAAATAAAAGTCATTTAAAAGCCTAGAAAAATAATTTTTTATAAAGAACTTTGTCTTAGATGTTGCTACATTTAAACCTTTGTAAAAATTTTTATTAGTGCATTATAGATATATATAATAATGTGGTTTGTTATTGACATAACAATACATGCATGGAATATAATTTGCTCCACATAATTTCTAGGACCTCTCCCCACCTGCCTTCTGTTGTTCTCCTTCCTCTATTCTACTGGCCCTCCTTCTCTCTATTTACAGTCTTTAACATTTGTGCTTGTCCATAGATACAGATTTTAAATGTTTTGTGGTATATTCATATGTGTGCCTAGCATAATTTGATCAACATCTTTCATAGTGGCTCACTTTTCCTGTCCCTCTTGTATCCTCATGTATCCTCTTCTTCTATTGCAATGGTATCCCTTCCATTTCCATAGGATTTCCCCCATATTTCTTCATTTTGTTCTAGCTTCTGCATATGAGAAAAAAAATTCCATCCTTGACATTCTGAGTCTGGCTTATTTCACTCAGTGTAATGTTCTCCAGGTCAATCCATTTATAAGCAAATGCCGTAATTGACTGTTATGGCTGAGTAAAAGACCATTTTCTATATATACCACCTTCTCCATCCATTCATCTACTTATGTGAACTTGGGCTGGTTCTATATCTTGGTCCTATGAGTTGCACTGCTATAAAAATTGATGTGACTGCATTGTGCTGATTTTAGCTCTTTGGGATAAACAGGGAGGAGGAGTGGGATAGCTGGGTGGTTCCATTCCTAGCTTTTGAGAAATTCCCATGCAGTTTTCCTGAGTGATTTCATTCATTTGAAGTCTCCATCACAAAGTATGAGTGTACCTTTTTTCCCCTTGGTCTCTCCAGAATTCATTATTGTTCATATTCCCCCAAATTGCCATTATTAAAGTGAGATGAAATCTCAGTGTGGTTTTTGACTTGGATTTCCCTAGGGATGTTGAACTCCTTTCAGGTGTTGCTTGGCTATTTGTATTTTTTTTCTTTTAAGAAGTGTCTGTTTTGTTCTTTGGCCCATTTATTCATTGGTTTCTTTCTTTCTTTTTTGGTGTTAATCTTTATAAGGTTCTTTATATATTCTAGATATGATTCTGCTTTTGGAGAAGCAGCTGGAAAAGATTTTCTCCTATCCTATGCTCTATATTCTTGCTCTCAATTGGATGCTTTGAATGCACACCTTTTTAAATTTGATGCCATCCCACTATTGATTCTTGATTTTCTTTCTTGAGCTTAGGGTCTTCTTAAGGCATTGGCAACTGAGACAAAATGTTGGAGTGTTGACTCTGTCTCTTCTTTTAGCAGTTGCAAACTTTCTGATCTAATTCCTGTGACATTGATCCACTTTGATTTGACAAATGTCCAGGTTTAAAGATGTTTCTGGTGCATATGGGTAGTTGGTCTCAGCACCATTAGTTATAAAGGTTATCTTTTCTCCCATGTATGTTTTTGGGACCTTTGTCAAGTATCAAGTGACTATGTGGATTTGTCTCTATGTTTTCTATTCCATTGGTCTCTATGCACGTTTTGATGCCAATACCCTGATATTTTTGTTAGCATAGCTGTGGAGTACAGTTTGATATCAGGTATTGTCGTGCCTTTAGCATTTCCCTTCTTTCTTAGTATTGACTATTCTAAAGATTTATTCTTCCAAATGAATTTTGGGACTGCTATTTTCCAGTTTTGTGAAGAATGTCATTGGTTTTTTGGTGAGATTGAATTGAAACTGTGTAGTATTTTTTGTAGTATGGCCATTTTGACAATATTAAATTTGCCCTTCCAAGAACAAGCAAGGTATTCCCTACTCCTTGTTCTCTCCTCCTCCCTCCTCCTCCTCCCTATCCTCCTCCTCCTCCTCCTCCTCTTTCCTCTTGAGTTTATTAATAGTTCTATTTAGGTATTATTAGTATATCAACTATTCCTTCTTGAAACTTGCTACTGCCTCCTCAGAGCTTCCATGTAAGCTTCTGTAAGACAGTTATGTATGGATCAGAGTAATCAAACATATAAGGGAGTCATCTTTCCAATGGTCCTGTCTGTGGGAGTACAAGCCTTATTTGCATCACACAAAGAGAGAAAATAGGTGGAACTAAGAAACTAGCAAAACAGGATTAGTATTCTCCTCAGAGTTTCCAGTCCCGAGCCTGAGTGGATTAAAAAAATGTGGCATTTATACACAATGGAATATTACTCTGCAATAAGAAATGACAAAATCATAGAATTTGGAGGGAAATGGATGGCATTAGAGCAGATTATGCTAAGTGAAGCTAGCCAATCCTTAAAAAACAAATGTCAAATGTCTTCTTTGATATAAGGGGAGTAACCAAGGACAGAGTAGAGACGAAGAGCTGGAGAAGAAGAATAACATTAAACAGGGATGATAGGCGGGAGGGAAAGTGAGAGTTAAGGGAAATTGCATGGAATTGGAAGGTGAGCCTCAGGGTTATACACAATTACATATAAGAGGAAAGGAGGAGTAGGAGAAAAATTATATAAGTGGAAGAAACGATTTATAGTAGAGGGGATGGAGAGAGAGTAGGGGAGGGGAGGGGAGGGGAGGGTTGAGGGGACAGTGGAGAATGGGATAGACAGCAGAATACATCAGTCACTAGAAAGGCAATTTGTAAATCAATGGAAATGTAACTGATGTGACACAGCAATCTGTATACGGGGTAAAAATGGGAGTTCATAACCCACTTGAATCAATCTGTGAAATATGGTATAATAAGAACTATGTAATGTTTTGAACAACCAACAATAAAATAATTAAAAAAATAAATAAATTATATT
Source organism: Spermophilus citellus (assembly GCF_964194105.1). Classification (NCBI taxonomy): domain Eukaryota; kingdom Metazoa; phylum Chordata; class Mammalia; order Rodentia; family Sciuridae; genus Spermophilus; species Spermophilus citellus. The sequence continues at coordinate 22,909,887 of NC_138195.1, read as the reverse complement.
AAAGTGATAAAAAAAAACAGGATTAGTGAAAACAGCCACAACAATTTCTATCAAGCACTTCTCAATGGAAGTCTAGATTTTCCTTGTAAGTATTTGTCCCTTGTGTGTTCCTGTATTTTATCATTCTACTAAGTATACTGCCCACAGAACTAGCTTCCTCGAAGTGAGGTATTTTATTCTAACTAGTTTTGACTGAAAACCTGGAGACACTGTTGTGTGCAAGGATGCAATACTATACTCCTCATAATTGTTCTATTGCCATTGTTCCAGAAAATTCCTGCTATGTATTTGGCCCTGTCAGTTATATGCTAATGATTTTGCTAGTGACTTATTTTTCTGTCAGTCTTTCAGCTTTCAGTTAGTGTTATGAGCATGAACAATCAGTTTAGGAATCGAACACTGATAAAACTTGTTCTTTATCCTTTCATTTGACAAATCCAAAAAAAGGGGGGGCATAAAACTTTTTAATGCCTTATGCCTATCAGTAAAATAAATACTATTCATTCAAGAAGAGTTTCCATGAATTGTCCCAAAGGAATACTCTGTAATAAAATATCAGTCTCATACATTTACTATTTCATGTTTTTATACTGTTGGTTAATTTACCCTTTTCTTTAATAACAGATGAGAGTTCTAAAAATGAAACTTTAAGCAGGTAGGATTTTATGGATTTAAAATTGTATTTGTTAAGTATTTAAAACATACAGAGAAAAGGAGGATGTTTTGAGTGTTCTGTTCTGAGCTAGAGATCCTATCAAGTGCCTCAAACTTGTTTTATTTTATGTTTTTCTCTTTTTTCTTTCCATTTTGACACCAGGGATTGAACCCAGGTGCGCTTAACCAGTGAGCCCAATCCCCAGTTCTTTTTTATTTTTTATTTTGAGACAGGGTCTTGCTAAGTTGTTTAGGACATTTGTAAGATGCCGAAGCTAGTCTTGAACTTGGGATCCTCCTGCCTCAGCTTCCCAGGTTACTGGGATTACAGGCTCTGCCATACCCAGGCACTTTTTTTTCTTATTAATAATCACAGCAGCTTGAAACTGTGTTTTTATAACCTACTGTTTACTAACTAAAACACTGTCATTCAGATTTGAACTGACTATCCCATTATTTTCAAACTAAAGTAGTTGGCCTATGATGGGAGATGGACATTTGACTGTCTGCCCACTTGGCTGACTAATCTATACTTTCACCCCTGTACATGGATTGATAGAGACTCATGGGGCATTATGATCAAGATGTAGATCCATACCAGATGAATTCAGTAATTTACTCTGAGTTATGTGTTCATTTTGATTCAGACTTTACCTGGGGAGTTGGGATAATACTGCAAGAGTTTGTCTTAATATTTTGTAGAGTGGTTTGATAATCAACACCTTTTAACATTAAATCTTTTAGGAAAAATCTCACAATAGCAATTATTATAAGACCATGGGTTTTATATGAACAAAATCAGGCAAGTCTGGGAGAAAAATTATTTTATTGGAGGTGTGGTATATTGATGTATAGGCTATGTTATATAACATTAATTACATTTGAAATCTTTTTAGAAGATATTTCAATTGAGTTTTCTATTTCCTGATTTTCAGTTTGGATTTACCTTCAGACTACAACCACTATGTAGTTCTATCTAGACACTTTTTTCCTCATAGTCTTTTAACTTTTATGTGAGTATAATCGTGTTATGAGTATAGTCTTTTTTTTTTTACATTCTCTTTTTACCTTTCTTTGAGTTTCTTTTGCTCTATTAAGAAAATTCTGCCAGCTAAGTGTTCCTCTTTCTATAAACCACATCAAAAGAATTGAGAATTTCAGGGTTTTAAGGAATCTTATCAACTTGTCAAAGTATTACTTCCAAATGTGTTTATCATCCTGGGAAAATAGGTGTTATTATAACGACCTACAACTTAAGGATATTAAAGTGATATTCTGGATATAGTAAGTGGCCACAGTAGAATCTAAATTCAGGTTCCTAACTATTGGCCCAATAGTGTACAATTTTACTGTTCTATAGGTGCTTTTCTTATTGTTGTTGTTATTTATTTTTTATTGTTTCTTTTTAGTTATGCATGACACTAGAAATCATATCACATAATTACAAAAGCATGGAATATATCTGCTTGTAATGCAGTCCCCAGTATCTCTTCTTCCCCTCCCCTCATCCACTCTAGCCCCTCCCTTTTCTCCACTGATCTTTCTGCCATTTTCCCATAATTATTTTTAAAAATTAAATGATTACAGGTGTGCACAATGGTTTCACTACCATATATTCATATACGTACATAGGAAAATTATGTCAGATTCATTCCAGGGTCCATTCTTTGCTGATTTCCCCTCCCTTCTCTTGACTCCTATTTGTCTATTCCACTGAAATTCTATTCTTTTTTTAATGCTCCCACCCATTTATTTTGGATTAGCTTCCACATATCAGACAAAATATTCAAACTTTGGTTTTATGGGAATGTCTTATTTCACGTAGCATGATAGTCTCCAGATCCATCGATTTACTAAAAATTTTCATAGTCATTCATTTCTGCTATTTCAGCATTAGGTATATATACCTCATTTTCTTTATCCATTTATCTGTAGAAAGGCACCAAGCTTGGCCCCATAACTTGGATACTGTGAATTGTTCTGGTATAAACATTGATGTGTCTGCCTCACCATAGTATGCTGATTTTAGATCCTTTGGATATATACCAAGAAGTTGTATAACTGGGTCAAATGGTAGTTCCATTCCTAGTTTTTAGAGGAATCTCCATACTGCTTTCCAGAAGGGTTGTACCAATTTGCAGTTTCACCAGCAGTGAATGAGTACACCTTTTCTCCACATATCCTTGCCAACATTTATTGTTACTTGTATTCTTGATAATTGCCATTCTGGTTGGAGTGAGATGAAACCGCAGAGTAGTTTTAATTTGCACATAGCTGAGTGTTTTAACAACAGAATAGGAGAGCTTGTCTAGTGAACTCAGCTGAATTCAACTAAAGAAGGTGAAAGTGAAGATAGTGTATGATCGCCATCCAGAGGATCAGAATGGAAGCAATAGAAGAAAGACAAGTTTGAAGAGGAACATACTGAGTTTTGGAGGCATAGGTTTTGAGAAAGACATCAGAATATTAGGTTTTGTGGACAATTTGTTAAAGACCAAACAAACATGAATGACAGAAGATGTTGGGGGCTATCTAGAAAGTCAGTCATATTTAAAAATTGGTGCTGAAGAGAGGTTGCTGTTGCATGTTTTTCTGCTTTATTGGAGGAATGGGCAAAATCCAAGTTTCTGTGGAAAGATCTTAAAATAATTTGAGCCACTGGGAAGAGCAGAGAGAAATGTGAGGAAGGGTTAGAGTTCCTCAAGCATCATGGGGCTGGAAGTTCCTGAACTTCAATTTTCTATTTCCCTGAATAGATATCTGCTCACATTCATCCAACTCACTGATTCCATTCCTATGTAGGGTCAGGCAGGGTTGTGATTGGGTGGCAGAGCCATCATGAAGCTTCAGTTGAGTAGCTGTATAACATGTTCACACTGAGGTCAGTGACTGACACTCATTTAGCTCACTTTCCAGGAGCAGGAAGAGAGAGCTCCTAACTTTGTCCTTTGAGCCCAACCTTCTTTCAGAAATTGTCATCTTCATAGGATGAAGATTTAAAAGTAGGAGATTGCCTTTGAGTCCTGCAGGAGAGGGCCTTTGTAGTGGGAGCCCATAGGAAGGAAGTTATTTAGATTGTACTTAGAGAAACAGAGTTACAGCTTCCAGTACTCTACTTTGCCATTAGTCTTTCCCCTTGAGTGTCTGAATGTCTTCAGAATTTTGAATTACTTGCTACTTAATGTGGTACTGAATAATATAGGACCTATATAAGATCATGAGTTGCATTTTATAATGTATAATGCCTCCATCTTGCAGGGAAATGTATTCTCAATAACACATTACACATTTTTTTTTTCTATTGTATGTTCATCTTTCAAGCAATTTAAATGGAACAGGTAACATTCTATGATATTTCTGGATAAAAATTCTTTCCTTTTCAGGAAGTCATTTCCATGCTGAGGAACTGAACTTGCCATTTTCAAGTTAATATGGTTTAGTCTTTGATCCCTGGAGATACAAGGGAGGAGGGACAATGTAGCTGAAGTAGAAACCTCATCTGAGTTACCAACTTTTCTTTCAATTCAGGTAATACCAGTGATTTCTCTCATCAGCTAGATTTTCAGTTCAGCCTTCAGGACCATTTTTTTTTTTTTTTAAAAAGGTTTATTCTCAGGCTCTGTTACCCTGGCCATCACCTTTGACACTGAACAAAGTATGTCTTCTTTACTATTCCATTGATTGGAAAAGTGGAGACAAGGGGGGTAAAAATAATGTTTTTAAAAACAGAGGTCATATTTTAATTTCATCAACCTAGAAAAATCTATTTCTAACTAATGTAGACATTTGCAGTTTTGGGCTATGAAGCAGGCATACTACTATTCATACCTGAACTATGAAACTTACCTCATGTGTAAGAAGCAATAGTTGTATTTATCGTTAACCTCCATTTAATGTTGGTTAGTATTTTAATGTAATACTTACACAGCATGACCACTACCAACAGCATAAACTAATGCTTTCTCTCCAGAGTTATTTGTAGCAAAGATATCAATACCACTTTGAAGAAGGGGCTTGATGATATTTTTTTGATTTATATTGGCAACAAGCATGAGGGCAATTCTACAATAACAAAGATAACTTCATCCTTAGGTACTTTAATGAAGTTATTTAAGCAGTAATATGATATATTTTTACCAATTTAACAGCTTGCTTTATTTATACTAACAGACATAACCATTTTGGGAAATCAAGTGTTCATCTTTGCAAATCATCTCTAAGACTAAAAAACACAAGAAAGAAAACCTTTTGTCCCAATGGGGGAGAAGTTACAAACTTAAAATTCTTTTTTGGACAATAAGAATGATGAGGTTATTCATCTAAAGTAGGTAAAAAGTGATGGGAGGGGAGGGAATGGTTTGGGGAGATAAGAAGGATAGTAGAATGAAGCAGACATTATTATTACTGTGTGTATATATGTGAATGCATGACCACTGTGATTCTGCAACCTTCATACTCAGAAAAATGAGATATTATATCCCATCTGATTCAAATGTATGATATGTCAAGGTCATTGTACTGTCATGTGTAACTAATTAAAACAAATAAAATTTTATTAATTTAAGCAATAAAAAAATAAAGTAGGTAAAATTTCAATGAAGAATGCTGATTTTCATCCCTAGTCTGATGTAATATATATTTCACAGCTATGTACTAGTTAAGTAAGTATGAGCTACATGTATCTTAAGATGATGATGATGATGATGACAATCATCATCACCATCATCATCATCATTGTTTCAGTTAAAACACTGACAAGCATTTTCTAGATGATGAACTCAATGTTACATGTATCATCTTACAATCACTCATTAAGCATATATTTATCTCTTTTCATATTGGGAAACATATTTAGTGATAATTAACGTTTCCAAGTTGACACACTTTGCAACATGGATATCTATAAAAGCAAACAAGTTGTGCATGAATCCAAAGTCTCTTTTCTCATTGTCAGACACCCATGGCCTTTCTTCATTACAAGCAATGTTTATTCCAGTAAATCTATTTTTCTTTTCTTCTCCCATGCCAATTAAAAATTAAAGCATTGGGCTGGGTTTTAGCTCAGTGGTAGAGCACTTGCCTAGCATGTGTGAGGCACTGGGTTCAATTCTCAGCACCTCATAAAAATAAATAAAGGTTCACCAACAACTAATAAAATATTAAAAAACTAACAAACAAAAATACAAAAACAAAAACGTAAGCATCAGGTGATGCTGCTGTCGCAGGTACAACTGCCAAGATTGGAGATCTCTTCTCTGGGCACAGCCTCTGTAGCCTTCGTTACCTCAGATCTTACTTACAATGTTACTTTGGTGGTCTCTGTCTCTGAACCAAAAGTATCCTGTCAATCAGCTTCCACGTGTACCTCTATAACCATTGCTGCCACCTCTGATTCTGCAACCTAGGGTCACCTAGATGTCTTCTTTCTGGGTGCTGCTATCACAGAAGATACCTCTGCCATGGATGCAACTGAAGCCGACACTGCTGCTGACCCTGGGAGAATGCCTAGTGAAGTGTCCCCCACAGCTGCAGTGGTTACCCCCACAGCTGCACCTGCTGCCAATAACTGCTGCCACTACCACTGCTACCATGGCCTCAGGACTGCTTCATGGGAGACTCTAGGTTTGGTTGCACATGGCTACACCCATTTGGGGAAACCATCCAGGGCCTGGGGACCTGGGTGCCAGCAGGTTTGCCATCACAAAAGCCTCAGTCTGGGGACTCCAGCCAGGACCTGCAGGTCCATTGTGGGGGTGCTTACAGGTTTGGAGGTGCCTGGGTCTTCCTGCTGAGACTGCTGATAGCCCTTGTCATGCTGCTGCATCTTGGGGTTGCTCCTTTGGAGGAGTGTATCTCTAGTGGTGTCTGCAATAGGAGCAGCATTGAGAACTTGAGACTGCAGCATGGCCAAGCCTGAAGTAGCTGAAGCCCAGATGAATGGGATAGAGACTGGGTTTGTGAGGGCTGATCTTGGCTTGGTGATCCCAAGAGATGTCAGAGACGGGGCTGAGAAACTGTTGAACACTGACACAGACCATTTGACTTTCCAGCTACACTTATTTTATTTTTCAATTCTTTAATCTCTCTACCATATTTGGAACAGGATTTTTTTATTGAATTTATAATGTGGTTTACTGACTCCTTCATATTGAGGACTTCTGCTTAGTTTTTTTTCACAATCTCTTTATTGAAGAGGTCTTTTACTTTCTGTGTGGGGGATAATAATATATGAATGGAATTTTTCATTTTTCTTGTATTCTTATGTCTTTAATTTTTTCTCTTTGTGTATATTCTTTCTCTCTCTTGTCTACTTTCTTGGGTTTTCTTTCCAACTTTCTCCAACTAATAGCCAATCTCTGTCAGCTCCTCTTCTACTCTTCCTGTGAATTTTTACTTCTAGCTTCTCTCTTCCTCTCTCACGAAAACTGAAAACTGCATATTATATTACCTCTGTCTCTCATACATCATTTGAAATTATAAACTGTTTTAACAATTTTCTGTTTTTACTATAGTTATTAAACTCATCATTTTGGTTTAATATGAGAAAGCAGTAGATGCCTTACTGGATGCTATTAGGTTTAAGGCTATATAGTGTGTACACTGGGTGCTGTTGATATTGGTCTCAGTATTAAAGGCAAAGTGCTGGAAACCTTCAGGGACACTAGAGGTCTACAGGGTAGAATTTATGCTGCCTTAGATTCATACTTCTAGATGGAAAAACACACTAACAACATAAAAAAAAACACAAGAAAATAAAGCACCCAAACAAACCAAGATGCTTCAACAACAGAAGCCACTGATCACACAGTAGAAGAAATGTTCAAGAAGGAGTTCAGATTATACATAGTTAAATTGAAATGTGAAGTAAGGGATAGTATAAGGAGTGAAGTCAAAGGAAAAACACAGGAAGTGAAAGACCACTTCAATAAAGAGTTAGAGATCATGAAAAAAATTAAGAAGATCCTCGAAATAAAGAAACCAGTAAACCATATTATAAATTCAATAGAGAGTATCACCAACAGACTAGACCACTTGGAAGAAAGAACCTGAGACAATGAAGACAAAATATATAGGCTTGAACACAGCGTTGACCATGAAGAGAAAATGGTAAGAAACCATGAATAGAACATCCAAGAATTATGGGATAACATGAAAAAAACAAATTGAAGAATTATCAGAATAGATGAAGGAGGAAAGATACAAACCAAAGGAATGCACACTCTTTTCAATGATATAATAGCAGAAACTACACCAAACCTATGGAATGGAAAATCAAATACAAGAGGCTTATAGGACCTCATATGTACAAAATTACAGCTACCCCACACCAAGACACATGATAATGAGAATGACTAAAACAGAGAATAAAGATAAGATCTTAAAGGCTGGGAGAGAAAAAAAATCAAATATTTATGTATAAGGGGAAACCAATTCAGACCTCAACTGATTTATCAAACCAGATCCCCAAAGCTAGGAGGTCCTGGAATAACATACTTCAAGCTCTGAAAGAAAATGGATGCCAATCAAGAATTTTATATCCAGAAAAAATAAGTTTCAGATTTGAAGATGAAATTAAAACAATAGTTAAACTATGGATCCAACCTAGGTGTCCCTCAATAGATGAATGGATAAAGAAAATGTGGTATATACACATAATGGAATATTACTCAGTTTTAAAGAAGAGTGGAATCATGGCATTCACCAATAAATGGATGGTGTTGAAGAATATCATGCTAAGTGAAATAAGCCAATCTTATAAAACCAAAGGCCAATATTTTTCTCCAATATGTGGATGATAATTCACAATAAGCTGTGGGCACTAGAGAAAAATAGCCTTACCTTAGATTAGGTAGAGGGAAGTGATGGGAAGGGAGGGGAGGGGATGTGGGGATAGAAAAGATAGAAGAAGGAAACAGACATTATTTCTGTATGTATGTATATATATATATATATATATATATATATATATATATCTGCATTACTAATATTATTTTGCAACATGTACACTCAGAAAAATGTGAAACTATACCCCATCTAAGTATGATATGTGAAAATGCATAAATGCATCTACTTTCATGAATAACTAATTAAAACAAGCAAAAAATTAATTAAAAACTAAAGTATCAAAATATTTTAGAAAAAGTAAAGCATCTAGCAATTGCAATTAATTCTCATTTAGAAATAATATAATATAAATTAGTTCAAAGAAAGTAATTTAAGGTAAATAATCACCCAAATGAAAAAATGATTTTCAATGTCTATTTTTTGCTTAATATAGCAATTTCAAAGGGAAAGTGTTAAAAAGCTGAAGCTAAAAACACAATAGAAAGGTTAAGTACTTCAGTATTGAATCAAAAATAAACTAAATCCACACTTTAAAATCTTACATGAAACCCTTTGGACAACACAAGATCATGTGATGCACAAAATCCCTTAAAAACAAAAAACACAGGTAATATTGTAAAGGAATAAATCATACCATATATATATATTTGTATGTCCCAGTCCAAGTAATCACATTTCTATCTAACAAGTGATTTGTGCTTATATTTCTCACTCAATAATTATAAGTTATCATTCTTCTTCCAATTAATTTAATATTTCTGACTTGAGTGACTATCACCGCATCATTAAGGCTTTTTTTTTTAATATGATATCTTTCCTTCTGATCCACAGCATGTATATTTGCTTCCATTGAATTCAAAATTCTGCAATCTGCTGTTTGTTTTTCTATACAGCAATTAAAAGTGGCATGCGGCCTTTCTGGAAAACAAAACTAATTTATTAACAAAATTACTCAGTTGAACTTAAAATCTGATAATAGACCATATGAACAGAAACATATTATATATAAAGAAGATGAAGAGCAACCTCTTCCTTCTATGGCCTGTACTTACAGATGGGCTGCTCTTTCACTTTACAAAGCCCTCTTCTGCCTAGAGTGGCCACATGAACTCCAGTCATCTCCAAAACTTGCTTCAACTGTTTACTCCTCCCAGGAATCTTTGCCTCTGTCATAGCCTTTATCATGGTGTTTTGGAATTATATAACTTTTGCTCCTTTCTAAAACTAAAACTAAAACTTTCTTGAGGACAGGGACTGTAACTTTATTCTCAATAACACCTAAAGCTAAAACACAGTAACAAGAGGATTTAAGAATCTTATTGAATTTATGAACTAAACTTTCATCTTTAGAGCAGGGATTATCAATCTATATGCAACAAAATGAAACTGAATCCCTTTCTCTCGCCATGCACAAAAGTTAACTCAAAATGGATCAAGGAACTTGATATCAAATCAGAGACTCTGCGTCTGACAGAAGAAAAAGTTGGCTCCGATCTACATATTGTGGGGTCAGGCTCCAAATTCCTTAATAGGACACCCATAGCACAAGAGTTAATAACAAGAATCAACAAATGGGACTTAATTAAACTTAAAAGTTTTTTCTCAGCAAGAGAAACAATAAGAGAGTTAAGCAGGGAGCCTACATCCTGGGAACAAATTTTTACTCCTCACACTTTAGATAGAGCCCTAATATCCAGAGTATACAAAGAACTCAAATAATTAGACAATAAGATAACAAATAACCCAATCAACAAATGGGCCAAGGACCTGAACAGACACTTCTCAGAGGAGGACATACAATCAATCAACAAGTACATGAAAAAATGCTCACCATCTCTAGCAGTCAGAGAAATGCAAATCAAAACCACCCTAAGATACCATCTCATTCCAGTAAGATTGGCAGCCACTATGAAGTCAAACAACAACAAGTGCTGGCGAGGATGTGGAGAAAAGAGTACACTTGTACATTGCTGGTGGGACTGCAAATTGGTGCGGCCAATTTGGAAAGCAGTTTGGAGATTCCTGGGAAAGCTGGGAATGGAACCACCATTTGACCCTGCTATTGCCCTTCTCGGACTATTCCCTGAAGACCTTAAAAGAGCATGCTACAGGGATACTGCCACATCGATGTTCATAGCAGCACAATTCACAATAGCTAGACTGTGGAACCAACCCAGATGCCCTTCAATAGATGAATGAATAATAAAAATGTGGCATCTATACACAATGGAGTACTATGCAGCAATAAAAAATGACAAAATCATAGAATTTGCAGGGAGATGGATGGCACTAGAGCAGATTATGCTTAGTGAAGCTAGCCAATCCCTCAAAAACAAATACCAAATGTCTTCTTTGATATAATGAGAGCAACTATGAACAGAGCAGGGAGGAACAGTAGGAAGAAAAGATTAACATTAAACAGAGACATGAGATGGGAGGGAAAGGGAGAGAAAAGGGAAATTGCATGGAAATGAAGGGAGACCCTCATTGCTATACAAAATTACATATAAGAGTTTGTGAGGGGAATGGGAAAATAAGCAAGGAGAGAAATGAATTACAGTAGATGGGGTAGAGAGAGAAGATGGGAGGGGAGGGGAGGGGGGATAGTAGGGGATAGGAAAGGTAGCAGAATACAACAATTACTAATAGGTCATTATGTAAAATTGTGGATGTGTAACCGATTTGATTCTGCAATCTGCATTTGGGGTAAAATTGGGGGTTCATAACCTACTTCAATCTAATGTATGAAATATGATATGTCAAGAGCTTTGTAATGTTGTGAACAACGAATAAAAAAATTTTAAAAAAGAATTCTGTTTTAAGATGTTTACTGGGAAACAAGAAATGTCTTTTAATAAAATTATTATTTTGATGGTTTAGTTTGAATTGTTGGTTTTCAAGGGAGGCCATGTTGGAATTTAAGGAATCTTAGTAATATTCCTGTTCATTTACTCATCTTTGAAAACATTATGGAAGCTCTTCTGGTCTTCCAAAAAAATGATAATAATCTACACACATATACATGAGACATTGGTGAGGATTTTATGGAAACACTAAAAAAATTTGACTCTTTCCCAAATATGCTCAATAGTTTTTCAGAGGCAGTTAAAAACAATTTTTTATGGGAAATTTGGACATAGAAAAAAATAACACAGTGATCTATAACCTCTGTCATTCTCTGCTATCCTCTCGCTTGTGCTCTAATACATACTTAACGATTATAAAGTCTGTTAATCTCATAACACTAAATAAATCCTATCTTATGTGTGTATTGGAAAATCAGGACTCTTTCTTAAACATAGCAAACTGTACCATTATTATACCTTTTAAAATTAACAATAATTTTCTTGGTATTTCTCAAATACAAAGTGATTACCATATCATAAATTTTCACGTTTTAGTTGAATGTCTCCAGAAATGGTGTATGCATTTCATGTGATTATAAAGAATACTTCTTTTTTCCTTTCTTATTTTAAAATTATATTTACTTTGTTGCACCTTGCCACACACACTCTGAAAACATTTTATGAATAAACAATTTCAAACCCCATATCACACTACTAAGTCAGAATATAGAGACTTGATATGGCAGGACTGTTTTCTAGGTGTTTACTCTTCTTTTTTAGGAGAGGCACAACATCTAGTTATATCTCTTTTTATGATATTATCAGCTATTGAAAACCATTATCAGCCATTGATAAGTATTGCTTTTACCTATTAATTTATTTAAAGGCTTGAAAAATTATTACATATTTATTCTATCATTTCATACTTTGTTAACTAAGATAATTTAATAAAGAGGAATTTTCCACATCTACTATTTTATTGAATTAGAGTTGAAATTCATAAAAAAATTAAAAGTTAAATAAATATCTAGTATGTTAACTTTTGGATATTACTGCTATTCTTTTTTTTTTTTTAAAGAGAGAGTGAGAGAGGAGAGAGAGAGAGAGAGAGAGAGAGAGAGAGAGAGAGAATTTTTAATATTTATTTTTAGTTCTCGGCGGACACAACATCCTTGTTGGTATGTGGTGCTGAGGATCGAACCCGGGCCGCACGCATGCCAGGCGAGCGCGCTACCGCTTGAGCCACATCTCCAGCCCCTATTACTGCTATTCTTAAAAAAAAAAAAAAAAACAGTGTTCAAAATAGTGGGTTGGCTCTTAAGCAAAGGAGCTTTGGGGGAAGGAAAATGGTTTTCCTCTGCCCTTCAAATTTCTTTGGCTGAGCTTCAAATTAAAATGACATGAGATGTATCAATAGGAGAAAAACCATGTGAAGATCCAATAAGGGGCATATGATTGAAGCTTATAGAGCATTTCAAGCTATTTTGATGGTTTAGCTTTGAACTTGGGGTGGGGGGTTGATAGAGACAAGTTATGGGAGGACAAAAGGACAAGGGGAGGAAACATACAGTGAATAAAGATGCTTTATTATATAGAGTTTAAGAAAAATCTCCCAGGTAGTAAAAGTGTTGTGGAGCAGCCCTCTTCCTGATACAGATAATTATACTAATGTGGATTTCCTTTATGGATGAATTTTTTTTTTTTATAAAAGAGCAACTTTTCAGAGCTAATACTGTGTTTATAGTTTCTCAGATTTTTATTCTTAAAATATTTAGCAGGTGTAGTTGAAAAAATGTAAATTTTGTTAATATGATTAGGAATCAAGATTTTTATGATAAAAAGGTTTATAACAATAATATCTGAGAATTTAGCCAAAACATTCTGTATTTACAAATAAAATTGAAATTATTGACATAAGTACATAATATGTATGGTCTTAAAATATGCATTTCTTAGCTTTGTCCACTAAAATTTTCTAGACATAATGTCCAGTGGTTATTCATTAGCAATGAACACCACTAGTACACAGATGATTGGTCTCAAAATACCATTTTGGCAAGGCAGTGTTTTTGAGGGTGGCATAGTCTCTTTTCTTATAGTCATATTTTTGGGATAGTGTGTCCTGAAGTCTAAAGGTATCCAAAGATTTGTTGTATATTTTGGAACATAATTATAAACTCACAGGATTTTAAAAATAATGCTTGATTATTTTAATTCACCACAGTTCTAATATTATCTCCAACTTGTCTCATCTTTTACTATTGGAATATGTATGCAGCTGGCCCTGATTCATTTTGGCATGACCATGTCCCCAGTCATCTCTAATATCTTTCCTTGCTTTCTGTTGTCAGAAAATATTCTTGGCTTTTTCTGTGCATTTCCTGTCTCAGCTCTGGAATCAAACATTCTTCCAGTGATTCCCAGCTTGATTTACTTGGAAATGGTATCAAGAATAAAACCACAGAAGTCCTCCCTAGTCTCTTGGTAAATGGGTGTGGTTTCCTTTGGGGCAGCCTTTGTAGAAGGCCAGGGTCCAATCACTAATGCTTGTTGAAACAGCTCACCCAAGCACGCTTAATTTCACAGTCCTGTTGCATCAGAAAGAAAGAACTGTGGCTTACTGCTAATCAGAGTAGCCATGTTTCCTCAGGCAAGGACAACCTTGTGAGCAATGATGTAACCAAAAACCAGGTTTTTGTGATAAGTCAGTACAACTTAAGTGAACAGAAAAGACATTATTTTCTCTGTGAAATACATAGTATCTCTTCTGTATCAGACAGGAAGACTGAAAATATAGCAGTCACTTTTCTTAGATTATAAAAATTGAGAGACAGACAGGAAATTATTCCAGTTTGCTAAATCAATCTGAGAAGGTTTGTACAAAAAAAATTGAAGGCTTCTGACTCATTGTCAGACAAATTGTAAACAAACAGGTGTAGACTTGCTATCACTGCTCAGAAAGTGTCTTTGCTTGTTTGGCTGGGAATTGAACCAGACATTACAAATGGGTTACAAATATGGGTTCATTTTGGAAAAGAAACAAGAAAAAGATCTGGCTTGTGAATTTTGTAGTTCCTTAACATATAAGCATTTTAGTAGGGACCACAAGGAGCAACTCAACAACCTTGAAACTGTCTATGTATAAAAGGAAAAATTTCTGTGGTTAAAATGCTGTCAGCCATTGTATTTTTATCACTGAAATTTCCCAAAGTTTCAGGTAGCTGTTTTTAGATATCCTTAATTTCAGTTCTACCCAATTTTATTGAATGATTTGGCTTATTTGAGGGTGTGAATATTATATTCTAATTGTTTAATCAGTAAACAAAAGAGAGTATATCTAAAGTTCACTCTCATAAATATACATTAGAACAGGAGTGCATTTAGGGTTTCAAAAATTTGTATCTGTCTGTCTTCATAAAAATATAGGAAAGAGCAGTGGAGTACAAGCACATAGAGCAGGAGGGATGAGGAATGGGAAACAGGAGGAAATGCAGAATGAATTTTACGTAATTGTGCTCTATGCCTGTATAAATATGCCATAGTGAATTCTACCTTTATGTATATCTGTAAGGCACCAATTAAAATTAAATAAAGGGAGGAAACATAGACCACTGGAGTAGAGGAAGAGCATAGGGGAAAGGAGAAAGGGAGGAGAAGGGAGGGAACAAGGGACCGAAATAAAGTCAATAAAAGTCCATGTATAATTTTATCAACATGAACCCAACTATTTTAGTGCACTAAAAAAAAAGATATATACACAGACACACAAATCTGTATCTGTTAAGATTATAGGATGAAAGGGGAAAAACTCATCTGAATTTCCTCTAGAATAAAGCAATGAGAAGCTTTTAAGTAATTCAATCAGTAAGGCTTAATAATCAGTTCTCAAGAATCAAATTCACAGTGTATTCATTTCCAAAATATTTATTTATTTTGCAGTGCTAGGGATAGAACCCATAGCTCTGTGGATGCTAGGCAAGCACTCTACCACTGAGTTACAGGCCCAGCCCCCACCCCCATTTCCATAATATTACTGAGCATTTACTGTTTTTAACACACATGCATGCACACACACACACACACACACACACACACACACCATATACATACATATGTATGACATGATCCTTAAGTAACCAAATATATAATAGTTTATAGAGAGTTCAAATTTGAAAGAAGTTCAATAAAATAAGTATATAGATAAAGAATTTGCTTTGATTTTTTTTACATGACATAGAGTCTTATGGTAAAATGGACTCTGTTTGGTCATTACCCATATAGACTGGCCCATAACACATGATGACACATTCTGGAGCATCAATATTTCTGTTGCTTTCTGGAAAATGCATTAAGGCAAACAATTGTTATAAGAATTGAATGAGATACAAAACCCATGAACAGTTTTAAAAATATAAGCCTTCAAAAAGTTAGTTTTAAGAGTCTGGTTTCAGGCTAAGCAGACACTTTGGAGCAGAGGTTTGTTCTATTCTGGGTACCAATTATAACTATTTTTGTGTAAAAGTGTGAGACTGGCAAATCTCAATATCAGTGATTTTTCTGACTTATTTAGCAAGCTAAATAAATATACTTTTAAATGCTATACTTACTCTGCCAGAGAAAAAGTAGTCTTAAATAAAAATTGTTCTGTCTATATTGTAACAAATACCAATTGTATTCTGATTATTTAAATTATCCTGTTTAAATAATTTAAAAAATATTTTATAGATATTTATTTTATAAGTATATATATATATATATATATATATATATATATATAATTTTCTTATAGCTATAATATTTGGCTTATTACAGTATTTCTCCCATGGGAAATCCCTGCCTCTGTGCCCATCAACAGTTTCTTAGCTAGCATGTTTGGCAACACAAAATGACAATTCTTATACAATATAAAAATTGTTCTCTTTTTGATTCCCAGTTTTCTTGGACAATGTACCCTGTCAGAGATTGATTTTCCAGATGTTAGTAATCATTCTTTTATTTGTACTCAACTAGGGATGTTTTGCCCTACTCCTCATGACATTTGTTTATGACTTTGAATCATAGCAACAGCCACTTATGATTAATGTGATTTTGAACTATAAAAGGTGTACCCTCCTGAAGGGAGTCAAAGGGGGTAGACTTGCTGTCTGCCTCTTGGCCAGCCAGCTGGTGAATCAAGACCTCCAGCTGGTGGATCCAGACCTCGACTTGGTGAATAAATGTTCTATCTTCTGCTTTAAGATCGACTTGGTGATTTATTGCAATCTTGCCATACCACATGTACCTATTAAAATTATGTGTACAAAAAATTATATGTACATCCCAATTGTAGAGCAACTCATTAAAGAGAGTGGCACTGGACTGAAGCAAGATTTTTTTCCCATAAAATTCAGCACTTTACAAATTGAGACTGCTTTAATAGCATTTATTGATGAAAGAAAAGAGTAGCTCAAATTGGTGTTGTTAAGGTCAACTGTGAACTACAAACTGAAGGAATCCAATTGTAACCAAACCCACACTTGGTACATACATAAGCAGGCTGTGGCCATGATTATGTATACAAACCGCCTACATCGATGTCATGAGAAGGTCAATGTGTTGACGCCAGCTGGTTTTGTTATTCATGTGAAATGCCACACAGTTGTTCTGGACATGGAGGTCAAGAGGGGATGCCAGCACAACTGTAATGAACAGACTGCCAGACAGGGGCTGATTGGATAGACCAAGCAGGGAAGTGTAACACTACTGAAAATGCAACAGGTAAACAAATATCTTTGTCACAAAGATCCTGATAGTCTAAAAGAGCTACATAATTGATCATATAATTGAAGTAATTCTTACAAATCCCAGTATAAATTATTTCACAGGTGGGTATTCCTGTCAACTAACAAGTACTTTTTCTTTTATTAAAACTATACATACTAGCCAAGCCTAGAGGATATTAGATCACAACTTATAAGAATTTTAAATTCTCAGCAAATCAGTGTGCACAAACAATTAAAATTTTAAAAAGCTAGACAACTTTTAAAATTATTCCAAAGGAATGGTGTCAAAGTCTTGCTCATAATAATGTGGTATGATATTCATGTGAGATCTGAATTCTCAAAGGGAAAACACCTAATCTCATTGATAGACTTATTCAGTAAGATAAATGCATTTGCAATGTGTATTTCAGTACCCTTCATTTTGGCCTACGGATGTGCTGCAAGCCAAAAATCATGGAACTTGACCCAGAAACTAGAATCATATTCAGCATTAATTACTATACACATCTACTGGCACTTTTAAAAATCATAATGTTGTATCTGCATAAAGTCAAATAAATGGTAGAGAAGGTTGGCCTAGTAAAGGAAAAATATCAGGCAAAGTAACCTGTAATTTCATTGTTCTGTTGTAGTGACATCCTAACATTATCTTGGTACTACACACTGAGGAACATAACAACTATGAAAATTGATGTGGGTGTTCAGTGTTAGAATTGGAAAAGACTAATTAAATCTAAGCAAAACATTACATTAATACATGGAAATTTATAGTCAAACATATAATACTATATAATACTCAATCTAAGCAAAACATTACATTAATACATGGAAATTTATAGTCAAACATATAATACTATATAATACTCATTTATACATATGTTATATTCAAATTTCTCCTTCCTAACTATGACATTAGAAGAATAGAGTCTAAATATTTTGAATGAATTTCCAAAGACAATGCATCTAAAGGATATTAGAGATAATTAAAATTTTGTTCAAGATATTATTTATTTTTACTCTGTTATGTCTATTAATTTATTTTTATAAGGTTGCTTTGTTTTTATTGCACATATAAGGTGAAAATTTGATAGTGAATTGATTATTATAGATAAGCAAATTGAATATATACATCAACTTCCACAGTTATTTCTTATTTTATATATATCTTAGGAGCACCAAAAAACACTCTCAGCATTTTTAATATGCATATTAAGTAATAATACAATATTATTTAAAATGCTTTATATATCATATAGAAATATACAAAATAAGTAGGGTGACCTTATAAATTTTCAGGAAACCAGGGCACTTTCTATATTGAGGGATGCTATTTTATATCAGTACATAAAACATAAACATGTTTTATCCTGTGCTAACAGAAACATTTGCTCACCCTAGAAAAGATTCTAATAACTTCATACTTAGAGAGTAAGGGAGGAAGTTTTCATTCTGCTTCACAGAATCTGAGAGACTTCACAAACCATAATTCACTCTGTGTCCTGTCTTACTAGAAGAGAGTGGATTCCAGACATCAGATGTGAAGTAGATGCTTACATGTGATCTGTTTGATTTCAGGGAACACACAGCAATTTCACCTAATAAAGTGAAAGATGAAAGTCTACAAAAAGGGAAATACCAAGAAAGCAAATTGATTAATAAAAAGCTTTATAACTTTTTAAATCATAGGACAAAATTCTTGGAACTAATTTTTAACAGAAGTTTCAACTAAAATTGAATCAAAACCATAAATTAATTCTATAAATTCAATTATGACTTTGCAAATCTATTACTTTTCAATAGATTTGAATTTGTGGCTTAGGATAAGATATATGCTTTTTTTTCCTAAATGATAAACTAGAGTCTTTTTCTTATTAGATTTATGAATCACATCAGAAAAAAAGTAAATTCTACAAAATGGTTTTTCTCATTTATTTGCATGACACTTTAACCCAAAAGGTATGACTGCATGTTAATCAAAAAAAGTAACAAGAACACAAGTTTCCTCATGTCTATTCTCACTCAATAAATATTCACCATGATGATTCTCAGCATCAGCAGAAACAAAAAACACCTGGGAAGTTTGTAAAAAAAAAAAAAAAAAAAAAAAAAAAAAAAAGATTGTTGGACCCCATTCCCAGAGTTCTGGGTTGAGTACTGTTGTACTGGGCTCAAGAATTGTGATCTCTAACACATACCTCTCTCTTCCAGGTAGCTTTGATGCTTCTGGTCTGGGCACTACACTCTGAGAAACACCAACATTATTGAGCAAGCTGTGTTTTCCAAGTGGTAAGTGTGAAGAATTTAGCAACAAACAGCAAAACAGACATTTCTTCTTCTCATGGGCCTTATGTTTTGGTATAGTAATGAGTAAATAATTAAAATGTATAGCATATTAGTTGGAATATCCTAAACATGCTTTCTATGAAGAGCAAAACAGAAAATGGGCATACGATGAAGTGGTGAGGGTCATATGCTATAGTGATTTGACTGAAGACCTTAAAGAGTTGGAGAATGAGAATGAGATGTGGAGGTAAAAGCAAGTCCAAATGCACTAAGTATGTAGTACAGTCACCAAGATTAAAGAACAGGAAACAGTTCAGGCCAGATGAATGGAGTGAGTGACAAGGAGAACAGAAGGGAGCACGTAGAGAAGCTGTGGGAGAACCAGCTCAGAGAAACTTTATAGACCACTGAGAAATCTCTGGTTTTTATTTTGAGTGACAGGGGAGGCCATGAATGAATTTGAGTAGAGAAAGGGCATTAGTTAATTTCCATTTGTAATGAATTTCTGGGCTACTAGTTTTAAAATAACTTATATATTCAAAAAAATAGGTCTCGAATGAATGGTATATAAATTTGGGAGTTGTCAGCATGTTGGTATTATTTAAAGGTGTGAAACTGAATTTATCAAAGGAGTGAATGCACTTTGAAAAGAGAAGAAATGGAAGAATTGGCTTGGGGAAAATTCAGTTTTCAAGGACAGGGAGATAAAATATACCGATAGAGGTAGAGAAGGATCAGCCATGAAGTGGGATGAAAGCCAGCAGAGGTGTGCTGGAGGCCAAATGAAAAGAGTAGAACACTAGCAAAGAGTTCTATCAGCTGCTGATAGATCAAGTAAGATGAGTAATGAAAATTAAATCTACACAGAGGCAACACAGAGGACAACAGTTGTGTTGACATGTGCTGTTTTCAGGGAGTGATTAAAAATAACAGCTCAATGCACTTGTCCACGTGAGGATGGGAGGACATTAAAAATGACAGGGCATGGACACTTCTTTCACTGCTTCACTGTTAAAGAAATAAAGGACACAGTGGTAAGTGGAGTAGAATGTGAGCTCAAAGGAGGGTTTTTGCTTTGCTAAGATGAGAAAAGTTGCCGCGGTCTGGCTTGGCACAAAATCAAGAGCCACTCAAGCAGGAACAAACTTTATTTTCAAAACTCCCGTGAAAATGCCACACACGTGGCTTTCTCCCAGGAGACACTACACCAACAGGAAATCCCTCCTCTGGAATTCCCTCCTACCGCACTTCCCCAACCAATGGGAACCTCCAGGAATCCTGCAAGAGCTCCAAAGTAGCAGGCCTAGGCAGACAGCAGGGGTCTAATCTCCAATTGAATGCACATCTTAACATAATCATTATCATATCAATGGCTTGCTGGGGTCACCTTTCAACCCAAAATGCCATGCATCATTCCTACTTGGATATGGCCCTCAGCATCTCCCCTCTTATGTTTAATTAAACAACAAGCAATGTGGCTTAGGGACCATGCGTGTTAGGTTGTCCAATACAACATATGGTTTTTACCTATCATCAGATGAGCTGACCTCTAGGCATCAGCCTCCTGTCTTAGGTTGGTACCACTGTAATTGGATCATACCCATCGCTGACTACCAGTCCAGCATACAGCCATACTTGTTGATAGGCCTTTGCACCAGTGGTGGGGGGGGTGAGGTTCTTTGCCTCACCTCTGTTGGCCCCAAAATTTTAGACCATCACTAGTAGAAGGGAGGAGGATACAGAAATGCCACAATACCAAGCCAATTGATGGCTCCTTTGGAAAAACTGTATCACCAGTGACACCATCAGCAAAGATACGCCAGCACTACCACAATTCCCTGCACCAACATATACTTCACATGCATACAAGTGATGCATAGTCCAGGAAAGTTCTGAAAGCAGTTCAAAACAGAGGAATCTATCAATATGTCCATTTACTCCCAAAGTAAATCAACTCCCTGATTGAGCATTACTTGTTGAGTTATTATTCATTTAGCTATCGAAGAAGCTGTAGTTTGGTTTTATCTTTGTCTTCACCAGCACTGGGATGAAGATAGGAATTTTGGCAATGACGGCTAAAAAAAATATGTAACATTCCAACAGGTACTAAGAAAACAATTTTCTGAACAATTTACATTATCCTGAACAGAATTATTAAATATAATGAAAAGGAAAGGTGAAAGTAAACAAACAGATCTGTAACCTCCTTATTTGTTCACATATTAAAAAAATCCTCAACAGTTGTTTACTCAATTTAAATTAAACCATTTAAATCACGTGAATAATAAAAATATTTGGATACATTTTTCATGAGAGATCCTCATATATGATCTACGGACATATGCACAAACAGACATACAACACAAAACACAAGTATGCGCACAAACATACAACACATAAGACAATAGTAAAGGCCTTTTAGCTTTACACAGGTGAAATCTCCATTGCAATGTTTAAAAACTCCACAGTCAAAAAATAAAACTGATCAGAAAAACATTAACCTAGGTCTGTATGAGCTCAAAAAATAAAATAGAACTTCATGATGTGGAAAAATGCAATAATAAAATAAATATTGAAAAAAGCATCCTGGTTAATCACTGTCGCAAATGTAAAAATAGCCAAGATGGAGCTCTGGATATCAACTGTTATGGATTTGGGTCAAATAATCTTCTTTTTGGTCTGTAGAAATCACTTTGGTTAGTCGCTTTGGAATCCAAATCAGTTGCTGTTCTCTCTGTGGAAACACACAAACAGGACCCCGACTCCAGACAATCACTGGGTCAGAACCTTTCATTGTCCTGTTAAAATATCCTTCCAAAGTACCTTAGGCTTATGTACATTTTTTGGATACATATGATTTCCACAGCACTAAGCCCTGATGAATCCAAATTTTAAAAGTTTAGAGTAAAAGGGTTATTTTAAGTTTAGCTTTGGGGGATATATACCCCTTTCCAATTCCATATTTTTGTTTTAATAAGTATATTTTAATAGTTTGATGAGCTCTTTCAACTATGCCTTGTCCCTGAGGATTGTATTGATTTCCTGTTATGTGAGTAATGCCAAATGATGCGCAAAATTGTTTAAAAGAGGTAGAAGTATAACCAGGACCATTATCTGTTTTTAACTGTTTTGGAATGCCCACAGTGGCAAAGTTTTGTAAGTAATGAGCTATAATATCTTTAGTTTTTTCTCCGGCATGAAGGGAGCCCATCAAAAATCTGGAAGAAGAATCAACTGTAACATGCAAATATTTTAATTTTCCAAATTCTGGCAAGTGTGTGACGTCCATCTGCCAAATATGGTTAGGTATCAATCCTCTAGGATTGACTCCAAGATTAACTTGTGGTAAGAAGGTCACACAATTTTGACATTGTTTTATTATTTGTCTAGCTGGTTCCTTAGTTATTTTAAAATGCTTTTGTAAGTATTAGCATTGACATGGAACCTTTTATGAAAATTTGTAGCTTCTTCTAGTGTAGAGAAAATATGTATGACATGTGTAGTTTTATCTGCTAAATCATTGCCCAAACTAAGGTCTCCAGGCAATCCTGTATGTGCCGTGATATGTCTTATAAAGAATGGATATTTTCTGTCCCAGCTTAGACTTTGTATATTGGAAAGCAAAGAGAAAACTGTAGAGGAAGGGGAAATCCTACCAGCATCTTCAAGGGATACTATAGCAATAACTGTATACTGACTATCAGTAAATAAATTAAATACAGAATTTTTAAACATCACAAAAGCTTGTAATACTGCATTAAGCTCTACCTTTTGAGCTGATTGTTTGGGTACTAAAAATGTAAAAGTTTGATCAGGGGTAACTACTGCTGCTGTATCATTATTTGACACATCAGTGAATATATTTGGAGAATTCATGATAGGTGTATTTCTTGTCATTTTTGGAAAAACTACAGGATGCGAGGACCAAAAAGATAACAAAGGATTAGATGGTAAGTGATTATCAAATGAAACATTAGATTTACACATAATTACCACCCAAGTATTTAACTCATTAGCTAACTCATCAATTTGATCCATAGTATATTGAGTAATAATTTTATTGGGAGAAATTCCAAACACTCCCTTTGCTAATTTTATTACTTTGAGTATTAATTGTCCTACAGCCTCAGAATACCTAGTAAGAATAGTGTTAGGAGAATAAGATAAATGTATCCACAATAAGAGAACTTCTTGCCAAAATACTCCTGTAGGATTTTTTTTTTTGTTGGTAGTACAATAAATAATAAAGGCAAACTTATATCAATTCTATCCAAATGCATATTTTCCATATATATTTCAATAATTTTTAATGCCTTTCTTGCTTCAGGTATTAACATGTGGGGTGAATTTGGATCTGAAGGACGTTTAGGATATCAAAAAAGGTCCCAACTCTCCTGTTGGTATGCCTAGATAAGGCCATATCCAATTTATGTCTCCTAATAACTTTTGAAAGTGTTAAGTGATTTGAGTTGACCTACTCTTATTTGAATTTTTGGGGGATGGAACATGGTTGAGTATAATAGAACTCCTAAATAATTAATTGGAAAATTTAATTGTACTTTATCTATTGTTATCTCTAGATTATAATTTTTTAATAAATTTGTAAGTGTGGCATAACATTCTAGCAATGTGTTTTTATCTTTTTCTTTCTTTTTTTTTATTGGTTGTTCACAACATTACAAAGCTCTTGACATATCATATTTCATACATTAGATTGAAGTGGGTTATGAACCCCCAATTTTACCCCAAATGCAGATTGCAGAATCACGTCGGTTACACATCCACAATTTTACATAATACCCTAATAGTAATTGTTGTATTCTGCTACCTTTCCTATCCCCTACTATCCCCCCTCCCCTCCCCTCCCAACTTCTCTCTCTACCCCATCTACTGTAATTCATTTCTCTCTTTGTTTATTTTCCCATTCCCCTCACAACCTCTTATATGTAATTTTGTTTAGCAATGAGGGTCTCCCTTCATTTCCATGCAATTTCCCTTTTCTCTCCCTTTCCCTCTCATCTCCAGTCTCTGTTTAATGTTAATCTTTTCTTCCTACTATTCCTCCCTGCTCTGTTCATAGTTGCTCTCATTATATCAAAGAAGACATTTGGTATTTGTTTTTTAGGGTTTGGCTAGCTTCACTAAGCATAATCTGCTCTAGTACCATTCATTTCCCTGAAAATACTATGATATTGTCATTTTTTATTGCTGCATAGTACTCCATTGTGTATAGATGCCACATTTTTTTTATCCATTCATCTATAGAAGGACATCTGGGTTGGTTCCACAGTCTAGCTATTGTGAATTGTGCTGCTATGAACATCGATGTGGCAGTATCCCTGTAGCATGCTCTTTTAAGGTCTTCAGGGAATAGTCCGAGAAGGGCAATAGCAGGGTCAAATGGTGGTTCCATTCCCAGCTTTCCCAGGAATCTCCAAACTGCTTTCCAAATTGGCCGCACCAATTTGCAGTCCCACCAGCAATGTACAAGTGTACCCTTTTCTCCACATCCTCGCCAGCACTTGTTGTTGTTTGACTTCATAATGGCTGCCAATCTTACTGGAGTGAGACGGTATCTTAGGGTGGTTTTGATTTGCATTTCTCTGACTGCTAGAGATGGAGAGCATTTTTTCATGTACTTGTTGATTGATTGTATATCCTCCTCTGAGAAGTGTCTGTTCAGGTCCTTGGCCCATTTGTTGATTGGGTTATTTGTTATCTTATTGTCTAATTGTTTGAGCTCTTTGTATACTCTGGATATTAGGACTCTATCTGAAGTGTGAGGCGTAAAAATTTGTTCCCAGGATGTAGGCTCCCTATTTACCTCTCTTATCGTTTCTTTTGCTGAGAAAAAACTTTTAAGTTTAATTAAGTCCCATTTGTTGATTCTAGTTGTTAACTCTTGTGCTATGGGTGTCCTATTAAGGAATTTGGAGCCCGACCCCACAATCTGTAGATCGGAGCCAACTTTATCCTCTATCAGATGCAGAGTTTCTGATTTGATATCAAGCTCCTTGATCCATTTTGAGTTAACTTTTGTGCATGGCGAGAGAAAGGGATACAGTTTCATTTTGTTGCATATGGATTTCCAGTTTTCCCAACACCATTTGTTGAAGATGCGATCCTTCCTCCATTGCATGTTTTTAGCCCCTTTATCAAATATAAGATAGTTGTAACTTTGTGGATTAGTCTCTGTGTCCTCTATTTTATACCATTGGTCCACCCGCCTGTTTTGGTACCAGTACCATG
Source organism: Spermophilus citellus (assembly GCF_964194105.1). Taxonomy (NCBI): domain Eukaryota; kingdom Metazoa; phylum Chordata; class Mammalia; order Rodentia; family Sciuridae; genus Spermophilus; species Spermophilus citellus. Next base: position 22,884,248 of record NC_138195.1, on the reverse strand, counting down.
TTGTTTTTGTCACTATTGCTCTGTAATATAGTTTGAAATCTGGTATCGCCATACCGTCTGATTCACACTTTCTGCTTAGAATTGCTTTTGCTATTCTGGGTCTTTTATTTTTCCATATGGATTTCATGATTGCTTTATCTATTTCTACAAGAAATGCCGTTGGGATTTTGATTGGCATTGCATTAAATCTATAGAGAACTTTTGTTAATATCTCCATTTTGATGATGTTAGTTCTGCCTATCCATGAACAGGGTATATTTTTCCATCTTCTAAGATCTTCTTCTACTTCTCTCTTTAGGGTTCTGTAGTTTTCATTGTATAAATCTTTCACCTCTTTTGTTAGGTTGATTCCCAAGTATTTTATTTTTTTTTTTGAGGATATCGTGAATGGAGTGTTTTTCCTCATTTCCATTTCAGAAGTTTTGTCGCTGATATACAGAAATGCCTTTGATTTATGCATGTTGATTTTATATCCTGCTACTTTGCTGAATTCATTTATTAGTTCTAGTAGTTTCTTTGTAGACCCTTTTGGGTCTTCTAGGTATAGAATCATGTCATCTGCAAATAGTGATAATTTAAGTTCTTCTTTTCCAATTTTTATGCCTTTAATTTCTTTCGTCTGTCTAATTGCTCTGGCCAGTGTTTCGAGAACTATATTGAATAGAAGTGGAGATAGAGGGCATCCCTGTCTTGTTCCGGATTTTAGAGGGAATGCCTTCAACTTTTGTCCATTCAGAATGATGCTAGCATGAGACTTAGCATAGATAGCTTTTACAATGTCAAGGTAAGTTCCTGTTATCCCTAGTTTTTCTAATGTTTTGAACATAAAGGCATGATGCACTTTGTCGAGTGCTTTCTCTGCATCTATCGAGATGATCATATGGTTCTTATCTTTAAGTCTATTGATGTGGTGGATAACATTTATTGATTTCTGTATGTTGAACAATCCTTGCATCCCAGGGATGAATCCTACTTGATCATGGTGCACTATTTTTTTGATGTGTTTTTGTATTCGATTCACCAGAATTTTATTGAGGATTTTTGCATCTAGGTTCATTAGAGATATTGGTCTGTAGTTTTCTTTCTTTGAGGTGTCTTTGTCTGGTTTCGGGATTAGGGTGATGTTGGCCTCATAGAATGAATTTGGAAGAGCTCCCTCTTTTTCTATTCTGAAATAACTTGAAAAGTATTAGTATTAATTCTTCTTTAAAGGTTTTGTAAAACTCTGCTGTATACCCATCCGGTCCTGGGCTTTTCTTGGTTGGTAGTCTTTTCATGGCTTCTTCAATTTCATCCATTGATATTGGTCTGTTCAGATTGTGTGTATCCTCCTGACTCAGTCTGGGCAAATCATATGACTTAAGAAATTTATCGATGTCTTCACTATCCTCTATTTTATTGGAATATAGGTTTTCAAAATAATTTCTAATTGTCTTCTGTATTTCTGTAGCATCTGTTGTGATATTGCCTTTTTCATCCCGTATGTTAGTAATTTGAGTTCTCTCTCTTCTTCTCTTCGTTAGCATGGCTAAAGGTCTGTCGATCTTATTTATTTTTTCGAAGAACCAACTTTTAGTTTTGTCAATTTTTTCAATAGTTTCTTTTGTTTCAATTTCATTAATTTCCTCTCTGATTTTAATTATTTCTTGCCTTCTGCTACATTTGCTGTTGTTTTGCTCTTCTTTTTCTAGGGCTTTGAGTTGGAGTGTGCGCTCATTTATTTGTTGGTTTCTTCTTTTTTTGAGGAATGACCACCAGGCGATGAACTTTCCTCTTAAAACTGCTTTCATTGTGTCCCATAGATTCCGATATGTTGTGTCTGTATTTTCGTTTATCTCTAAGAATTTTTTGATTTCCTCCTTTATGTCTTCTGTAACCCATTGATCATTCAGTAGTATATTGTTCATTTTCCATGTGATGTAGGATTTTTCCTTCCTTCTTTTATCATTGATTTCCAGTTTCATTCCATTATGATCAGATAAAATGCATGGTATTATCTCCACCCCTTTATATTTACTGAGGGTTGCCCTATGGCATAATATATGGTCTATTTTTGAGAAGGATCAAAATAGATCCTGAGAAAAAAGTATATCCATTTGATGATGGTTGATATATTCTATATAAGTCAGTTAAGTCTAGGTTATTGATTGTGGTATTGAGTTCTATAGTTTCTTTATTTAACTTTTGTTTGGAGGATCTGTCCAATGGTGAGAGAGGTGTGTTGAAGTCTCCCATAATTATTGTGTTGTGGTCTATTTAATTCTTGAATTTGAGGAGAATTTGTTTTATGAATGTCGCAGCACCATTATTTGGTGCGTAAATATTGATAATTGTTATGTCTTGTTGGTGAATGGTTCCTTTTAACAGTATATAATGACCTTCTTTATCCCTTTTTATTAACTTAGTCTTGAAGTCGATTTTATTTGATATGAGGATGGCCACCCCTGCTTGCTTGCGAGGACCGTGTGTGTGGTATATTTTTTCCCATCCTTTCACCTTCAGCCTGTGTATGTCTTTTCCAATCAGATGTGTCTCCTGGAGGCAGCATATTGTTGGATTTGTTTTTTTAATCCATGATACCAGCCTATGTCGCTTTATTGGAGAGTTTAAGCCATTAACATTCAGAGTTACTATTGATATGTGGTTTGAACTTCCATCCATGTTAACCGTATTGGTTTACCCCTAAATGTAATCTGTCTCCTTTCTCTTGTAGCTTTTAATATTTTCTCTTTGTTCTGTATATTGGATATCTTCATAACAATGTGTCTTGGCATTGGTCTACTGTGGTTTTGTGTGCTCGGTGTCCTGTATGCATCTTCAATTTGTATATCTGTTTCCTTTTTTATTTCTGGAAAATTTTCTGTAATTATCTCATTCAGCAGGTTTCTCATTCCCTTGGTTTAAATCTCTGTACCTTCTTCTATCCCGATGACTCGTAAGTTTGGTTTCTTCATGTTATCCCATAACTCTTGGATGTTTTTCTTGTGATTTTTTACCAGCCTTTCTGAGTTGGCTAGACTCTTTTCAAGATGGTATATTTTGTCTTCATTATCAAATTATGCATAAGAATTCTTCTCTGTACTAACTTTGTCTGAATTTCTGATTATTTTTGATACCTTGATGTACAATTGATTACCTGATTCTTTTGCTTTTCAGTCTCTCAAAAGAAACATCCTCATGTTAGGGTAAAATATTTTCATTTTTTCCTAGAATTATTAACTATATATTTTATGACTATACAATTTTAATATAATATCTTGTTTCCAAACCCATCAAGGCTGCCTTTGAAGAGAAAAATAAAGCAAATGAGGTAGTTGAAGTGAACGATGTAAGGACTTTCCAATCAGGTAAATTTTGCTATACTAATTTTCTGGAAAGAATTACATTAAACTCTTGAATTGTAAACAAACTTCCCAATCCTTGTTTTGTTTCCAAATTCTATGGGAGGGTTTAAAACATAAAAAATTCAAATGTGAAAGTGAGTGTCCATGATTAAAATAAAAGTTATATATAAGACTAGAAAAATAATTTGTTTACAAAGGTGACTTTTGTCTTAGATGTTGCTACATTTAAGCCTTTGTAAATTTTTTATTAGGGCATTATAGCTATATATAATATTGGGGTTTATTATTGACATAACTATATATGCATGGAATATAATTTGTTCCACATAATTTCTAGGACCTCCTTCCATCCCCACCTGCCTTCTATTGTTCTCCTTTCTCTATCCTACTGGCCCTCCTTCTCTCTATTTACAGTCATTAACATTTGTGCTTGTCCATAGACACAGAGTTGAAATGTTTTGTGGTATATTCATATGTGTGCCTAGCCTAATTTGATCAACATCATTCATAGTTGCTCCCCTTTCCTGTCCCTCTTGTCTTCCCATCTATCCTCTTCTTCTATTCCACTGGTATCCCTTCCATTTTCATAGCCTTCTTCCCATTTTTCTTTATTTTGTTCTAGGTTCTGCATCAGAGAGAAAACATTCCATCCTTGACTTTCTGTGTCTGGCTTATTTCACTCAGCATGATGTTCTCTAGGTCAATCCATTTATAAGCAAATGCCGTAATTGACTGTTATGGCTGAGTAAAAACCCATTGTCTATGTATACCCTCCTTTCCATCCATTTATCTAATGATGTGCACTTGGGCTGGTTCTATATCTTGGTCTTATGAATTGCCCTGCTATAAAAATTGATGTGACTTCATTGTGCTGATTTTAGTTCTTTTGTATAAACAGGAAGGAGGAGTGGGATAGCTGGAGGGTTTCATTCCTAGCTTTTGAGAAATCTCCATGCAGTTTTCCAGAGTGATTTTATTAATTTGAAGTCTGAAGTCTCCATCACAAGGTATGAGTGTACCTTTTCCCCTGAACCTCTGAAGTCTGGGATTACAAGTGTGTGCCACCATGCACAGCTCCTATAATATTGTCATTGGAAAAATAAACTTGATACTAGAATATGAACTTTATGTTTCATTAAATATTGAACATTAAGCATTGTTTATTTTCCTCCAAGTTGCCATTATTTAAGTGAGATGAAATCTCAGTGTGGTTTTTGACTTGGATTTCCCTAGGGAAGTTGAACTCCTTTCATGTATTGCTTGGCTATTTGTATTTTTGCTTTTAAGAAGTGTCTGTTTTGTTCTTTGGCCCATTAATTCATTGGTTTCTTTCTTTCTTTTATGGTGTTAATCTTTATAGGGTTCTTTATATATTCTAGATATCTTTCTGCTTTTGGAGAAGCAGCTGGAAAAGATTTTCTCCTATTCTGTATGCTCTATATTCTTGCTCACAATTGTATGCTTTGCATGCACAACGTTTTAAATTTGATGATATCATACTATTGACTCTTGATTTTCTTTCTTGAGCTTAGGTTCTTCTCAAGGCAGTTGACAACTGAGACAATATGTTGGAGTGTTGACTCTGTCTCTTCTTTTAGCAGTTGCAAAGTTTCTGATGTAATTCCTGTTACATTGATCAACTTTGATCGGCATTTGTTCAACTTGAAAGATGTTTCTGGTACATATGGATAGTCATTTAAGCACCATTAGTTATAAAGGTTATCTTTTCTCCCATGTATGTTTTTGGGAACTTTGTCACAAAATATCAAGTGATTGTGTGGATTTGTCTCTGTGTTTTCCATTTCCTTGGTCTCTATGCACGTTTTGATGCCAATACCCTGATATTTTTGTTACCACAGCTGTGGAGTACAGTTTGATATCAGGTATTGTCATGCCTTTAGCATTTCTATCTTTCTTAGTATTGACTATTCTGAATTTTTTATTCTTCCAAATGAATTTTAGGACTGATATTTTTCAGTTTTGTGAAGAATGTCATTGTTTTTTGATGAGATTGAATTGAAACTGTAATATTTTTGTAGCATGGCAATTTTGACAATATTAAATTTTCCCTTCAAAGAACAAGAAAGGTCTTTCCTACTTCTTGTCCTCTCCTCTCCCTTCCCTTCATCCCCCTTGAATTTATTAAGAGTTCTATTTAGGTATTATTAGTATATCAACTATTTCTCCTTGAAACTTGCTACTGCCTCCTCAAAACTTCCATGTAAGCTTCTGTAAGACAGTTATATATGGATCAGAGTAATCAAACTTATAAGGGAATTATTTTTCCAGTGGTCCTTTCTGTGGAAGAACAAGCCTTATTTGCATCACACAAAGAGAGAGAAAAATAGTTGGAACTAAGAAATTAGCAAAACAGGATTAGTGAGAAGTCACAAGATTTCTATCAAGCACTTCTCAATGGAAATCTGGATTTTCTTTGTAAGTATTTGTCCCTTGTCTCTTCCACTGTTTTGTCATTCTACTAAATTCCTCATGGTGAGGTACTTTATTCTAAATAGTTTTGACTGAAAATCTGGAGACACTGTTGTGTACAAGGACACAATAAGTATACTTCTTATAATTGTTCTTTTGCCATTGTTCCAGAAAGCTCCTGCTATGTGTTTGGCCCTGTCAGTTATATGCTAAGGATTTTGCTAGTGACTTGTTTTTCTGTCAGTCTTTTAGCTTTCAGTTAGGATTATGGGTGTCAGTTTAGGAATCCAACACTGATAAATCTTGATCTTTTTCCTTTCATTTGAAAAATCCAAAAAAAAGGGGACATGAGATTTTTTTAATGCCTTAATTGCCTATCAGTAAATTAAATAATATCCATTCAAGAAGAATCTCCATGAATGGTCCCAAAAGAATACTTTTAAATAAAATATCATTCTCATACCAGATTTCATGTTTTTGTACTGTTGATTAATTTTACCCCTTTATTTAATAACAGATGAGAGTTCTAAAAATGAAACTTTAACCAGGTAGGATTTTATGGATTTAAAAATTGTATTTTTTGTTAGGGCTGGATTGTGGCTCAGCAGAGGAGTGCTTGCCTAGCATGTGTGAGGCCCTGGGTTCAATACTCTGCACCACATAAAAATATGCAAATAAAATAAAGGCATTGTGTCCATCTACACCTAAAAATTATTGAAAAAAATGTATTTGTTAAGTATTTAGAGCATACAGAAAAAAGGAGGGTGTTTTGAGTGTTCTGTTGTATCATGTGCCTGGCATTTGTTCTCTCTCTCTCTCTCTCTCTCTCTCTCTCTCTCTCTCTCTCTCTCTTACTTTTGGTACCAGGGATTGAAACCAAGTGTGTTTAACCAGTGAGTCCTATCCCCAGTTCTTTTCTATTTCTTATTTTGAGAGAGAATCTTGCTAAGTTGTTTAGGACATTGCTAAGATGCTGAGGATAGTCTTGAACTTGGGATCCTCCTGCCTCAGCGTCCCAGGTCACTTGGATTACAGGCTCCACCACACTCAGGCACTTTTTTTTCTTAATAATAATAACAGCATCTTGAAACTGTGTTTCTATAACCTACTGTTTACTATTTAAACAGTCATTCAGAGATTTCAACTGATTATTCCATGATTCCCAAACTAACAAGTACCTCGCCTATGATGGCAGATTGATATTTGACTGTCTGCCTGCTTGGCTGACTAGTCTATACTTTTGATAGAGTCTCATGGGGCATTAGGATCAAGATGTAGATTCTTACCAGATGAACTCAGAAATTTACACTGAGTTATGTGTTCATTTTGATTCAAACTTTACCTGGGAAGCCGGGATAATACTGCAAAGATTTGCCTTAATATTTTGTAGATTGGTTTGATAACCAATACCTTTTAACATTAAATTTTTTAGGAAAAAAATCTCACAATAGCAATGATTATAGGACCATGGGTTTTATATGAACAAAATCAGGTAAATCTGGGAGAAAAAATATTTTATTGGAAGTATCTGTATATTGATGTATAGGCCATGTTATAAAACATTAATTACATTTGAAATCTTTTTAGAAGATATTTTAATTAATTTATCTCTTTCCTGATTTCTTAGTTTGGATTTATCTTCAGGCTACAACCACTATGTAGTTCTATCTAAACACTTTTTTTCTTCAGAGTCTTTTAACTTTATGTGAGTATAATCGTGTTATGAGTATTGCCCTGTGTTTTTATTGTTGTCATTTTTTACATTCTCTTCTACTTTTCTTTGAGTTTCTTTTGCTCTATTAAGAAAATTCTGCCAGCTAAGTATTCCTGTTTCTATATACTGCATCAAAAGCACAAAGAATTTCAGGGTTTCAAGGAATCTTATCAACTAGTCAAAGTAGTACTTTGAAATGTGTTTATCATCCTGGGCAAATGGTTGTTATGATCAACAACCTACAACTTAAAGGGAATTAAAGTGATTTTCTGGATATAGTAAGTGGCCACAGTAAAATCTAAACTCATGTTCCTAATATTAGCCCAATATTTTACAATTTTACTACTTCTGTAGATGTTTCTTGTTGTTGTTGTTTATTTATTTTTTTCATTGTTTCTTTTTAGTTAAACATGACAGTAGAAATCATATCACATAATTACAAAAGCATGGAACATATCTGGTCATTATGCAATCCCCATTATCTCTTCTTCCCCTTCCCTCATCCATCCCAGCCTCTTCCTCTCCTCCACTGATCTTTCTGCCATTTTCTCATAGATATTTTAAAAAAATTAAATGATTACAGGTGTGCACAATGGTTTCACTATCATATATTCATATATGTACATAGGAAAATTATGTCAGATTCATTCTAGGTTCCATCCTTTGCTGATTTCCTCTCCCTTCTCTTGACTCCTATTTGTCTATTCCACTGAAATTCTATTCGTTTTTTAATGCTCCCACCCATTTATTTTGGATTAGCTTCCACATATCAGACAAAATATTCAAACTTTGGGTTTATGGGGATGTCTTATTTCACTTAGCATGATAGTCTCCAGATCCATCGATTTACTAACAATTTTTATAAAGTCATTCATTTCTGCTATTTCTTCATTAGGTATATATACCTCATTACTTGTATTCTTGACAATTGTCATTCTGGTTGGAGTGAGATGAAATTGCAGTGTAGTTTTAATTTGCACATAGCTGAGTGTTTTAACAATAGGACTTGTCTAGTGAACCCAACTGTAGAAGGTGAGAGTGAAGATAGTGCATGATCGCCATCTAGAGGACCAGAATGGAAGCAATAGAGTCTTTACAAGTTTGAAGAGAAACAATGCGAGTTTTGGAGGCATAGGTTTTGAGAAAAGAGATCAGAATATTAGGTTTTATGGCCAAATTGGTAAATGCCAAACAAACATGAATGACAGAGAATGTTGGGCGCTATCTAGAAAGGCATATTTAAAATTGGTGCCAAGGGGGTGCTGGAGATGTTATTGTGTGCTTTTCTGCTTTATTGGAGGAAAGGGCAAAATCCAAGTTTCTGTGGAAAGATCTTTAAATTATTTGAGCCACTGGGAAGAGCAGTGAGGATGGCCTAGAATTCCTCAAGCATCATGGGGCTTGAAGTTCCTGAATGTCAATTTTCTATTTCCCTGAACAGATGTCTGCTCACATTCATCCAACTCACTGATACCATTCCTATGTCGGGTTGGACAGGGTTGTGATTGGGTGTCAGAGCCATCATGAAGCTTCAGTTGAGTAGTTGGGTAACATGTTCACACTGAGTTCAGTGACTGACACTCATTTAGCTCGTTTTCCAGGAGCAGGAAGAGAGATCTCCTAACTTTGTGCTTTGAGCTCAACCTTGTTTCAGAAATCTTCATCTTCATAGGATGAAGATTTAAAAGTAGGAGATTGCCTTTGAGTCCTATAGGAGAGGGCCTTTGGAGTGGGAGCCCACAGAAAAGAAGTTATTTAGATTGTACTTAGGGAAACAGAGGTACAGCTTCCAGTACTCTACTTTGCCAATAGTCTTTTCCCTTGAGTGTCTGAATGACTATGGTTTTTCTGTAAATAGTGTAGTATGGTATTGCTGGTCCAATTGATTTTTCTTTCTAGTTTTAGGACTAACCTCTGTCCTGATTCCCATAGTGCATGTGATAATATGCATCATCACAAAAAATGTTGAAGAATTCTCATCTGAATGGGGTAATATGGACATTAAATTGAATTTTTATTTCATGTCCCTAATGGCTAAAAACAGTGAATAGCACTTCATATAAGAGCTGAGCAATTATACATTTTTACTTGTGACCTCTAAATTCATGTGCCATTAACTAAATGGGTTTTTTTGCATTTCCAGTGCTGAATTTCTTGCTTGTTTATATATTTAATATACCTACCCTCTGTCAAAGATTAACTGGCAAGGATTGTCATTTGTTGTTTTTGTTTAATTTATATATGACTGTGGAATGAATTACAATTCTTATTACACATATAGAGCAAAATTTTCATATCTCTTGTTGTATATACAGTGTATTCACACCAATTCATGTCTTCATACATGTACTTTGGATAATAATGATCATCACATTCCACCATCATTAATAACCCCAATGCCCTCTCCCTTCCTCTCCAATCACTCTGCCCTTTCTAGAGTTTGTCTTTTCCTTCCATGCTCCCACTCCCTATCCCATTATGACTAAGCATTTTTAAATCAAAGAAAACATTTGGTATTTGTTTTTTTGGGGGGGGATTGGCTAACTTCACTTAGTATTATCTTCTTTAACTCCATCCATTTACTTGCAAATGCCATCATTTTATTCTCTCTTATTGCTGAATAATATTCCATTGTGTATATATGCCACATTTTTTTGTATTCATTCATCTATTTGAGGGTATCTAGGTTGGTTCCACAGTTTAGCTATTATAAATTGGGCTGCTATAAACATTTATTTGGTGGTGTCACTGTAATATACTCTTTTATAGTCCTTTCTGTATAGACAGAGGAGAGGGATAGCTGGGTCAAATGGTGATTCCTTTCCCAATTTTCCAAATAATCTCCATACTGCTTTCCAAATTGGCTGCACCAATTTGCAGTTTCACCTGCAGTGTAAAAGTGTACCTTTTCCCTTGAATCCTCACCAACACTTATAGTTGTTTGTTTTGATTTGTTGCTAGTGATGATGAACATTTTTTCATGTATTTGTTGATTGATTGTGTGCTATGTTTTGAGAAGTGTCTCTTCAGGTCCTTGGCCCATTTATTGACTGGGTTGTGTTTTTTTTTTTTTTTTTGGTGTTTTGTTTCTTGAGTTCTTTATATACCCTAGAGATTGGTGCTCTATATGATGTGTGAGGGTTAAAGATTTGCTCCCAAGATGTAGGCTCTCTATTCGCCCACAGATTGTTTCTTTTGCTGAGAAGAAAACTTTTTAGTTTGAGTCCATCCCATTTATTGACTCTTGATTTCAATTCTTGCATTATAGGGATCTGATTAAGGAAGCTGGGGCCTAATTCCAAATGATAGAGATTAGGGCCTGCTTTTTCTTGTATTAGACATAGACTCTCAGGTTTTATTCCTAAGTCCTTGATCCATTTTTTAGTTAAGTTTTGTGCATGGTGAGAGGTAGGGGTTTAATTTCATTTTGTTGCATATGGATTTCCAGTTTTGCCAGTACCATTTGTTGAAGAGGCTATCATTTCTTCAATGCATGTTTTTGGCACCTTTGTCAAATATAATATAATTGTAGTTTTGTGGGTTAGTTTCTGTGTCCTCTCTTCTGAACCTACATATTTTTGGTACTCATTTGATTGATAGAAAAAGGAGTTGAATAAGATGACAAAATAGTAAGAAAACATTTCTTGATGTACACAGAATAATAGCACACAGGCTTTGGGTAGACTCTGCAATTCTTTCCTTTCAAGAAAGAATTTTAAAGACATATACTAAGAAAGAAATGTCAATCTAGAAGTATATGGCACTACAGAAGCCGACCTAAGATTTAACCTAATTGACTGGCATAGAACTCCCTGATGACACAGGATACTAGGGGGAAACATTGCAGTGCAACTGTATAGAGTCAGAGATCAGGTGAGACAGAGAACACATTGGTTATTGGAATATTAAGAGAATTCCCAATAGGTGGGAGACTATAAGATGCCCTCTCTAGGATTAAAAATGATAAATTTCCAAATCTCAAGAAAATCAGACACCATAATAGGCTAAAGAACTTAACACCAAAAAAGAAAAAAATACCAAATAACCCAAATAAACTGAAAAGACACTTGACAGAAGAAATACAATAGTAAAAAAAGTATGAAAAAAGTTCAGCATCTTTAGAAATTAGAAAAATGGAAATTAAAACTACAATGAGAATCCATCACACTCCATTCAGAATAGCAATTATCAAGAATGGAAGTAATAATAAATATTTGTGAAGAAGTGGCGAAAAAAGTTCACTCCTACATTGAGTACTCATAGGAGCACTCTTCAACCTATCAATCCCTGAAATCTTTACATTCAAAACATTACAAACCCTAGTACTAATTTCAACATTTCTAACTCATACATTTATTATAAAAGAATACTTATAACCCCTAACACTAGCTCTATGCATGTGGCACATCTCCCTGCCCATTTTCATGGCATATGTACCCCTCAAACCTAAAGACATATGTCTGACAAAAGAGTTATTTTCATAGAGTAAATAGTAGAGGCTTAAACCCTTTTATTTCTAGAGCCATAAGATTTGAACCTAACCTTAAGTATCCAAAATTCTTCATGCTATCTTACACATCATTATTATTATTATTAGCAAGGTCAGCTAAATAAGCTAAAATATTGGTTTATACCCTCCAAAATGTTGTTTATACCCTTCCTGTACTAACTAATTCCCTAGTTGCCTCTACCATTGATTTCACCTCATTTTCAAGAACTTTAATTACACTATTTAGTTCCCACTGACTACTTATCTCAGTAGGACTAGAAATAAGCATACTAGCTATTATCTCTATTTTAATTAACAAAGCAAACCCTCAATCCACAGAATCTGTATCCAAATATTTCTTAATTCAGGCTCTAGCATCCCCAGTTGTATACATTCAGGACAATGAACTCTAACCAATTCACCTAACCAAATTTCAGCCCTAATATTTTCCCCATTTCACCTATGAGACACAAAAGTTACCCAAGGAGTTCCATTTATATCAGCGCTAATCCAACTAACATGACCAAAAATTTCTCCAATCTTCATTATGTTTCAAATTCCCCCCTCAATCAATTTGTCCTTAATGATAATAATAGCAATTATGTCTCATGTATGAGGAGACTGAGGAGGACTCAATCAAACTCAATTATGAAAAATCTCAGCACACTCATCAACTGACTACATAGGCTGAATAATAGCAATCATCATATTCAATCCTACATTGACTCATTTAATATGATTATTTACATTATACATACAATCCACATGTTCATATTATTCCATTAAAATAAGAAAAACACCACCCTTTCACTCTCCAACATCTGAAACGATTTTCCTCTATTAGTTTCAGTAATTCTTATATATTCTAAGTGAACTTCCCCCACTAACTGGATTCAACCCAAAATGAATTATTATCAAAGAATTGGTATCAACTAACAACATCATTATACCTATATCAATACCAATAATAGCTTTACTAAGCCTATATTTCTATATACGACTTGTCTAGTGAACATCCCTAACGTTATTTCCATCATCCAACAACACTAAAATAAAATGACAGTTCAAAAGCACAAAAATAAACCCTCTCCATGCTAACTCTGATAATTACATCAACCCTCTCCCTTCCCCTTATGGCTTAACTATCAATCTTAAGCTAGGAATTAGGTTAAATTTAGACCAAGAGCCTTCAAATCTCTAAAGCAAGTACTAAGATTTAAATTCCTGTAATCAGGACTATCTATCTCACATCAAATGAATGCAAATCAATTAAGCTAAGCACTTAACTAACAATCTTAATTTTCTAGACTGATGATATTTAAACCCATAAAAATTTAGTTCACAGCTTACTGCCTAACTGAATTTGGCTTCGAACTGCTTCACCTGCCATAAGAAAAGAAAGACCTGAAATCTATAACATTGTCAGTAGGAAAAAAATAAATTTTCCCCAATTTCCTTCTGAAAGAGAGAACTGGTAATCAGAACACTTAAGAGTAGGTGTAACTAAAAAAAGGTATTTAATATTTAATAGTACATAGATGAAGCCTCAAAAATTTTAAGGAATTTTGACCTAAACTCCTAATTTTAGCTCAAAGCTGAAAGAAGTGAGGAGTATTCTGCTACCTTCTTTTATTATGGAGAGAAGCCTCAGAAAGCACTCTAAGTCCAAATTCAAATCTAAAAAGATCTTTATTTACCTGGCCAGGGACTGTCACCCACATAGAGACTCAAGCTCTGTGGGAGGACAGCAACTTCCTGCTCCATTCAAGGAGAATATAAGGACAAAAAACACAACTCAGTGACATGCTTATCCTCATATAAACAAGACAATGACAGAAATTAAAACATTAATAAATGGGACCTGTGGGCTCTAGGCAAGACTGGAATTTTCCATCCAGCAAGCAAGCCATAAACAGAAGCTAAAAAAAGCATTAGCTTTGCAGTTCAGTTGACCACAGTCCAGGGTTCAAGCAAGTGTTAGACAGTCATATCCTGAATTTGGGTGGGGGGTCGTTGAGGTAAGAATCTACATCAAAATCATGTAGACCCATGAGGGCATTCAAACCCAGGATCTAACTCAACAATGACCACCACTGAATCCTGAGAAAGGTACAATTTGTAAGGTGCAAAGACTAGAATAGCAATTTTTATAAGAAAACAGCTTTCATTTCTATTTTCTAAAAATGAGACATGCAGTCCTCTCTTCACAGAGACAGTAACAAATATAGAAACTAAAATGGAGTTTCTATAGTCACATCTTTTTATTCAAATGACTACAATGACCCTATTCCCATAATCCCATCATGGTGGGAATTGTTGCAAGTGACTAATGAGACTCTACCAAAGCAATTGCTTTACACATTCAGTACTAGTAACTTATTTGATGCCTGCTTAAAACTACAGTTTTCTTATATCCAACACACACATTTCATCTGACCATTTACTATTATCTATAAACCCTAAATCCTTTATTATATGCAAGATACAAGATCAAGTTGCTATGTTAATCTGACCTTATCTATATATCTATATTAACCTACTTGCTTATTTTTTCTATAACTATACTAATACACTGACTTATCCTACAGCTTAAATCCTATGTTTTACACTTACATGATTTTCCTACTATTATTTAGGCTTATTCCTGATAAAACTTATGCCTTACTGTCACTTATCTATGTTATCTTACTTTAATCCTATAGTCTTTAATCTATGTCTATTGCTGATTATGTATTCTATCTTGCCTTATACCTATAAACTATACCTATGACTTACTGATTATATAGATCAGTTCACACCATAACACTTTCCTATTTGTGACACTTCCTCACTTTGATTGCTTCTTATTTGTGACTTTAGTTTCTGATAAATCACCATAACTTGTACCTCTTGAACTTCAAAGGAAAATATAAACCAAAGCCATATTTTCAGAAATCCAAGAACCTTAATGATTAGCTACCTCAGGCTTATTACTTAAAACACTTCATTATACAGGTATCTTCTTGTCTGCCCACTTATTCAGGTTCACAATATATGTAGAAGTCTTTACATCAAACCCTATTCTCAGTTTTCCAAGACACACCCACATTTCCTACCTCAGGAGAGACAACAGAGCTTTAAAATGAATACTTAAATAACTAAATACACAAATTTCTGAATCTGAAATTATAGACAAAGACATAAATATTCAGTGTCTATGTTTTAAAACACTACAATTAAAAAGTTTTTGGAAGTTCAAATCATACCACATGGTTTTTCAGACTTTCTGCTTCAAGAACTTGTTATTATTTGCCGAAAACATCTAGTCTTCAATTAGATTAAGAGATTTAAATATTCTTAATGGAAAAGACTCAGAAACCAGAGTACAATAAAATACCTTTACAATAGAAATATTGAGAAACAGCTTTAAAGTTTCTACTTTTTCACAAATTCTCACAGTTTAAATGTAAATATGAACCCAGAATAGAAATTGAGGAAAAACTCTCATAAAAAGTATATGACATGAAAACATAAAGTGGCCAAGAGGAAAAATTATGTGAAGTGTTCTGCATAGCGTTCAAACTAAAGGCATTAGGAAAATTTCAAGATTCATAAATACTTATTCAATTCATTAAAAATTTATTTTGTCCTGAGTATTATAAATTATATAATCTGATTTTGAAAGTCACTGTGAACTTATTTAAATAATCCTTGACCAAATCTCATATTTCCTGTGACATTAGAATGCTTCTAATAATGTAATTTTGCTGTGGTTATGGATTTTCAAAAGCCCCTACTTTCCTAAATTATCAGATGGAACACTGGTGTGGTATAAAGGTGTATTAAGAATTGAAATGCAAAAAAAGAGAGCTCATGTATAATGTCATGATTTGGCATGAACATTCTTTGTATACAGAGTTAAAAAAATTATGCTGTGAATGGATAATTATGATTGTAGTCATTCCACTATTGCACATATATAAGAAATACAAAACCAAACAAACCCAACATATTGTATCAAATAATTCCTCAAAGAACGTTTCCAAATAAAATAACAAGGAAAGTATTGCTAAATTGTAAGACTAAATACTTAACAAAAAAAAACTCACAGCAAGAAAGTGAATTTGACAATAGGGCATTCACCTTGGTATCAGATTTGTTGTTGCTCTCTTCTGAAGTAGGCTTGATATCACCAGCACAAGGTTCCTCTGCAAATCTTTGGAGCAAAATGCATTATAAAAATGGGTGAGTCCAAATTTTAAAGAAATAAAATTTGGTGAGTGTTTGGATATCACTATATTAAATGAGGTTTTTGGCTGATAGGATTAAAATTTGACCTCCATTTTAAGAAAACATTTGTTTACTTCTTTCTGCCTTCACTTTTCCCATTCTATGAATCATTCAGTGAAGTCACACTTAGATCAATTTCAAATTGGCCAAGTCTGAGAATCATTTATCTTCAAACACCACCTTTCCTAAAGTCTGAACTGAAGAATCCAATCAGAGGCCAACATAACCTTTGTGGCCTGGACTGAAACAAACCTGATAATCTAGCATGAGGTAGAAAGATATACTGCTCCTTCTCCCTTGTCTCTCCCTGGATCAGATTTGACTAACTGGAACGTCATAGCCTTGGTGCTTTGGCATGGAAACCATGTATGAAAATATACCTATTGCTTCTCTTTACCCAAAAATAGCACAGGGATTTCCCTGAAACATGTTAATGTTTTGAAAGATGAAGATACACAAGAGAAAAGAACAAATGTATATGTTGTTATTGGGAATTCCTTTCTTAGACACATAAAACATTATAAATTATACAATTCAATTAATTTCCCAGTAAAAGTCCTCCAGGGCCATAAAAGCACTTCAAAGTATTCACAGACACTCAGACACTCAGTGGGAATGATTGCCTCTGAGATAGAGTACTGCACGTGGGACTCAGTTTCCCTAAGTACTATCTAAATAAGTTGTACTTCTGTTTCCTCAAATATCTCAATATCTTCCTTCCTGTGGGCTTCCACTCCCATGTCCTTCTTCTGCAGGAACTTTCAAGCTTCATCCTATAAAAATGTAGTTTCCTTAAACAAGGTTGGCTTCAATGACCATGAGTGGGAGCTGCTCTTTCCTCACTCCTAGAAAACAAGCTAAATGGAGTCTCAGTCATTGGTCTCAGCATAAACATGTTACCAACCATCGAACTAAAGCTCCATGATAGCTCTGCCAGATTGTACCCCTTTCCTACCCTACCTATACATAGGAAGAAAATTAGTCAGTTGGCAAAAGTGGCAGAATGAGTACATGTCTGCTCTGGGCCATAGAATCATACTGTATAATGTTATTTGTATTTCCCAGTCCATATAATTGCTTTCCTAAAAGGTGATATGTGTTCTTAAATTTCACCTTATCCAAATAATTCTAAGTTAATATTCTTCTTCCCATTAATTTTTTTACTTGAATTATTTTTCATTCCTTTAAACTTTGAAAAATATCACTACTACACCTTTTCTCCTTGTCAACTACATGTATATTTGCTTTTTTTCTGAATTAAAAGTGCTGCAACTTGTTGTTTGTTGTGCTTCATAGCAAGTAAAAATGGCATGTGGCTCTCCTTGGAAAAAAAAAAACAATTTATTCACAAAATTTCTCAACTGAAGCAGGAAACTTATAAAAGACCTAATGGATTACAGAAATCTTGGTCTCCATCATAGCATTTATCATGGTATCTTGACGCTGTGTGGTTGCAGCTCCCTTCTAAACCAAGAACTTCTTGAGGACAGGGACTAGATCTTTTATCTCAAAAACCCCAAACCCCAAAATGTAGAAGGTAAATGATTTAAGTATTTTTGTTGAATTAATGTGCTAAATTTTCTTTTCAAGGGCCTGGTTTATCAATCTGTATTCCAAGGAATATCTACTTTTCCATAAATACCAAGCCTCCTCATTAAGATTTCTTGATTCCTTGTTAGAGAAATATTATGAAACTGTTCATTATATGTCAAGTATTAAAGAAGTGTTTGTCATAATTAATAAAAATTTGAACAACTTTTTGTATAAAACAGTTACATTTGAGGAATTAAGAGTTTCTAGGAGACAACACTGAGAGTTTTCAAATAAGGATGAAGCTTCCTTCATGTTGTATAAACCCATGTGACTGTATTTATAGTGTCAGGATTCCAGATACCAATGTCAGGCACTCCTGCTCCAATAGATCTCTAAGGAAATGTGTTTTGAATTAAAGGAAGCTTAAAATGACCTTTTATCTCATTCTTAATTGCTCCCTGCATATGCTGATATTATAAAATAAAAGCTATTTATATTAGCTGTTAGAAAGCTCAACACAAAATATATTCTCACTTATAATCCCGGGTTATAATTATCATCACTTTCATAGTCCATATCTATTTTTAAATTCTCTTTTACTTTTTTTTACATTTTAATTGCAATTTAAAGTTATTAATTCAGAAATTTTCTGAATCAACAAAAGATTTACATTGACCTACATGGATTAACTTTAGCATCATGAAATACACTAAATTACCTGCACTTTAAATGGTGACTCCATAAATGAAGGCAAATTAAATAATCCTGTGGGTTACATTTAGTCTGCAGTCCTTGATTTTAATTTTGCTGTGGGTATGTTTTCAAAAGCTCATGCACAAAGCAAGTATTTTCATGTAAAATCCTTCCTTTATTTAATACCATATTTTGCCCCAAAAATGAGGCCTCAAAATATAATATAAAAATTCATAACATCTTCATTTCAAATTTTTCCACTGCCTATGAACTCATACTCCATTTGTTTACTGTTCTCCTGGACTATTATTTAAATAAGAATTTAGTTGCATAGGAATGCTTGACAATAGGTTATTAAGAGGAGCACCCTTTGTGTTTCTACTACATGGTTTTCAGTTTTTAAAACTGCTAGGCTGATTATGACAGTCCCTGAAACACAATAGACCTAATGACATAGACTAGCTTCCAACTGCTGCTAAAAATATTCAACATTTGCTGTTATTCTAACTGAGAAACTCATTTCTAAAGTCAGCTTTTGTTCACTCAATAGTCTAAATAACAGAGACATAAAATCCTTAAAAGGTTGGTCTCCCTTACTGAAAGACTACCATAAGAAAGTTTCTAATCACCCTTTAAATGATAATAGATGATTAATGTGGTTGAAAGGAAAAAGGTTGTATTCTGTAAGCCAAAAATTTATCCCTAGTCATACTTCTTTTAAATTCCCAGCCATGGAAATTGAAAAAAAAATATATAAGTTAAACTAATTTGGAAGGAGAGATTGGAAGGCAGTAGTACCTAGTCAAACTCCAGTTCTTCCAGTTATTTCTTCAATTTTAGGGATCTGGGATTTTGTATATTACACTTATCTTCTCCAGGAGTTGGGTCCGGATCTCAGGAAATATTATAAATATCCATGTCCAGGCCCTATTGGACTTGTTCTTCCTCCAGGGAAGAACCTAGGTTTGTCAATTTTAAAATCTTCCCAGGTCACTTTGTGATACAATTGGAGCAGAAAACTAGAAGAACAGACTATCATCTCTTAATTTCATCTCTTATTTACATGAACAATTCCCTTCATAATTTGGAGAGTTGCAAAAAAAGGCAAGAGACAGTAATTTACTAAATACTCCGTGTAATTTTCCTAGGCAGTGGCAGAAAAAAGGACCAGTAAATTCAAAATGCAGCTTGGTTTCATATGTAATCTCCTTAGCTCCCACATTCCAGTAAGATGGTGTAGATTTGACAGCATGGTTTGACTCTTATCTAATTGGTTGGTTCAGGCAGAAAAGTGTCATCTCACACTTAATAATTTGTTCTCCCCTAAGGCTTCTCCATAATCACTGCCTAGTCACTGACAACATGGTATCCTCAGAACCCTCCTAAAACTGCCTTTTAAACACGTTTGCAACTCTGCATCTTCCTTCCCTAAATTAAATGTTGTTGTTCCCCAGATCAAATAGCACCTCATTCATACACAGAAACTGAGAAAAATTTACAAAAACTAAACTCTTCTTGGTATTT
This sequence comes from Spermophilus citellus, assembly GCF_964194105.1. Taxonomy (NCBI): domain Eukaryota; kingdom Metazoa; phylum Chordata; class Mammalia; order Rodentia; family Sciuridae; genus Spermophilus; species Spermophilus citellus. Next base: position 22,864,252 of record NC_138195.1, on the reverse strand, counting down.
TTCCTTAATTTATCTAAATTTTCTCATTGGAAAATTATTCACTTTTCCACTTTTCCTGCTCAAGCCTTACCATGGATAGATAATTAACTTTTATCCAACTTTTCCCACAGCAAAAATATCACCATTTATTGTAAAATTCTTTGTTTTGTTTGAGTTTTAAGATAAACCCTATTTCCAATTTGCTTCCCTGCTTTCTTTTACACTATTTAGAAAAAAGTTTTGGTGCAAAAAATAATTTGGACACAGAAAATGTTTTAACTTTAAAACATTTTCAGTATTTTTACAAATATTTGCAATTGGTGCATACCCAAAAGCTGTACCTTCTAATACTTTTAAAGTATCGATATTTGAAGTGAAGTCTCAAAAGTCCATTCATTTCAACACATTTTCCTTCACTGAGTGCTTCAGCTTCCAAATATGAAAATAGACCCTACATATGTCATTATTTAAACAAATGTATTTCAAATAACCTGGAAATAAAATCGGGTTTTGTGTTCTTATTTGGGAATTCCATATTTGCATTGACCAGGAAGCCCCACCCACCTGCACAGAATGGCCAGTATTGGCATGGCCAGTGTGGCCAGCATTTCCTGGACGTCCTGCCACCTGCTCTCCAACCAACCCTGGACTCCTCTGGCCAGAGTAGGTGGAAGTTTGGGATATAAGGTGGGAAATGCAGTACCAGAAACAGAACTGGAGGTATAAGACTGCAGGTCCCACTAGACCATTCCTTTGTAGGAGTGTTCCCCTTGCTGCACAAAGCCAAGCAGGGCTTGCAGAGGCAGCCCAGGTAGAGCTGGAGGAATCTCAAAGCCTACCAGTTCCAGTTGAAGTATTTCTGATGGAAGTGCAAGAAGTCCTTCCTGGGGTTGTGGATGACCAGTACCGGACACCTCCCAAATTCTGCAGCATCCAGGCTGCTTTGCTGTACCCCACAGTCATGGACAGGCTTTACCAGGAGCGTATCATCTACAATGTTGTAGTCGGGGCTTATGATCCGACTGGGCTGGACTAAGGTTCAGAGTCCCTGGGTTCTAGCATCTACGTAGCCCAGAGTCACAGGGGTGCTGCATCCAGGTGGAGCTACCTGTGGGAGGCCAAGGGTACACTTTATGCACTGTGTTGTTCTCAAGGTCCCTGAGACAAGCTGTGACAGCACCGCGGTCCATTTCCGCCCAGTGGTGGCCCCCACTCAGGCAGGGGTGCCCTCTCCAGGATATAGCCTGGACTTCCCTAAGGCCAAAGGACACTGATAGGAGGGCTCATTGCCTGGCTTGGCTAAGGCATCTGCCTTGGCACCATTTGCATAGCAGAGACCCATGACTGAAATGAAAAAGCATGATGTGTTTGTGGCTTCATTAAGTGTGAAAGCTTCCAATGAACTCTATGCTCTCTCAGGAAGTAACTTCAATTAGTGCAATGCTTACAGAAAATCCAGGCTTGTCAACAAATCTGGTTATGAAGATAGTTGGCTGCTTAAAGCAACACTGAGTAAGCCTGCAGAAGTCAATGAATGGGTACAAGTGGAGTATACAAGAAAAAAGGAAAATCTATTTAAGAGTGAAAATGGCACCCCTAAATATGCTAGTGGGAAATAACATTAGAAACAAAAAACAGAACAAGGAGCCAACATGCCATTTCAAAATGTCCCTGTAATTGTCCTCAGTAGAGGACATCTATACATAGGTCTACACTGATGCAAAGGGATTCCAGATGGTATTCAAAGAATTATTTTTGCCATTAAGTTGCTATATTATGGGAAACTTTTTTCTCATACTGCATGTTTCTACAATATACATAATATACTTAAAAATGTGTACATTAAAACAAAGTGTGGGTACAAAATTTTGTGATTTAAGTCACTTTTAAGTAGTCACTCAAACATTCTCTAGGAGAATTTTAAGTAGCTGGGAAGCAGGCTAAGGGTGTTTATTTTTGTTGTTGTTTTTTTGGTTTTTTTTTTTTTTTTTTTTTTTCTGTTCAATAAGTCTGCCTGGTCTCCAAGTGCTGAGAGCCATAGCTGAGTCAGAATAATGCATAGAATTTTTGCCAGAACAGAGTGGTTGAGAGGTGATGCCAGCAAGCCATTGAGATGATAATGGTTATGTTAAGCTGTGTATTCAATTGCATATTAGACCCCTGCTGTCTGCCTTGGCCTGCTACTTTGGAGTTCTTTGCTACTTTGGAGTTCTCCCTGGGATTCCCAGAGAGTTCCTGGGAGTTTAGAAATAAAGTTTGTTCCTGCTTCAGTGGCTCATGATTTGTGCCCAGGCAGACTGCAGCATCTGGTGGCCCATGAAGGTAACACCTGAGGGTAAGTGATAAGGTAAATTGCTCACCCCTGAGGGAAGGTGAGAGAATGGGTTACCATTTCAAAAAAATGTATTCTTGTTTTGATTTTTTTGTTTTTGTTTCAAGATGCCTTTCCCTAGAACTTTCTCAGGCAAACTGGGAAAAATGGTTGGGTCAAGGTTTGAAGTTGTTAGGCCCTGAGGAAGAGATAGAGATAGACCACGAATATACATTTAAAAAAAAATAGGAAACTTGATACAAAGATTTTTTATTCCATTTTTGTTTTGTTTTGCTTCGGTTTTGTTTTGAGTTATCTATTAGAGTTGCCTTATCCTTGTAGCAGAAATATGGGGTCAGAAATTAACAAAAAACAAACCCAAAGAATGTTAAGTAAATTGTAAGAGGAAGGAGGCACCTCAGTAAAACCAAAAAGAGTCAGGGCATAGGTTGATACAATACAAAAATGTAGCCCATGGCTTTTTAAGGAGGAGTTGTTGAATATATCACAATGGGACCATCACTGTGAATATTTAAGGGACAGGGAAAAGAAAAACCCAGGAACTCTGCCAGTTGGCACATTGCCATTGTGGATGATGATATGATTTTGTTTGCCTAGTCCAAACCTTTCAGTTCAGATTATGGTAGAAGACATATTAGATCAGGAAAAAGAGGAGGCCTCTCGAGATAGTTAGAAAGGGGAAGAGAGTTTAGAGCAGAAAAAGCCATCAGGAGAAAAGTTACAACAGGAGGCTGCTACTAAAAACTTTCTATCACCAGAGGGTGTAAGTGTCCAACCAATAGCTCCGCCTATGGGGCCCTCAACCCCCATAGTTGATAGATGGGATCCTGAGAAAGGACCTCAAAGATTAGCATGCCCTGTATTTGAACAGGCAGGAGGGCAGCAAATTCACCATGTTTTAGATTTCAAAACAGTGAAGCAGCTAAAAGAGGCTATAACAACCTATGGTCCTCAAGCACCCTTCACCATAAGCTTGGTCGAATCCATTACCAACTTGAACATGATGCCAGCAGATTGGGCTAATATGTGTAAAGCTGTGCTAAATGGAGGACAATACCTGTGATGGAAGGTTGCCAATGAGGAATTTTGCATGGAGATGGCTAGGCAAAATGCAGCAGCTGGTTATCCTCAGAGAAATCTAGATATGTTGTTAGGAAAAAGACCTTATGAGGGTCAGCTGCAACAAATTGCATATGATCCTGCTACATACTCACAAATTGCTGCTGATGCAGTTAGGGCATTCAAGACTTTACAAGGACATGGAGATTTACAAGGTCAATTATCTAAGGTAATACAAGGAGCTAATGAACCTTACACTGAATTTGTAGATAGGCTTATTCAAACAGCTACCAGAGTTTTGGGGGATACAGAGCAAGTAATGCCATTAATTAAACAGCTAGCCTTTGAGCAAGCAAACAGATGGTGCAAGGAGGCCATTAGACCATGGAAACATGGAGATTTAAACACATATATTAAATTATGTAGAGACATTAATGAACAAGGGCAAGTCCTGGCAGCTTAAGTACAACAGGTTTTAGATGCCAGGCCGAAAACATGCTACAATTGTGAACAAACAGGACATTTTAAAAGGAGTTGCCTCATAGGAGGAGGGTTTAAAAAAACTAGGTATCAAAAAAGTAGAATACCAGGTATTTGCCCACGATGCCGTAAAGGGAGACATTGGACTAATTAATGCCATTCTCAAACCACCATAGAGGGTACTCTGTTATCAAAAACCGGACAAGGACCAGGTGTTTACCCATGATATCATGGATAAAAGCATCGGGTTTTATTGCCACAAAACAGAAAGGGGGCCCAATGCTCTGGGGCCCACAACCACAAATATACGGGGCAATGGAGGAACACAACAACACCATCAGGGTAGTGCCCAGGACACATTATCCATTAGATCCCTCATCAGACAAACCAAAGGGAGTGCAGGGTTGGACATCTGTGCCTCCGCCAGAGCAGTACTAACTCCACAAAAGGGAGTTAAAATCATTCCCACAGGAGTAAAAGGACCTCTCCCCAAGGAACAGAAGGCTTATTATTGGGACGCAGTTCTTCTACTCTAAAAGGACTTATGATAAGTCCTGGAGTAATTGATCTCGATTATGAAGGTGAAATAAAAATTATAGCTATTTCTCCAAAAGGTATATCAGTAATTTCACCAGGAGACAGAATAGCACAGATATTAATAATACCTAGCCTGCATGATAAATTTTCCAGTCATACTGTAGAAAGAGGTTCCAGGGAATTAGGCTCCACAAGTGTAGAATGGGCTATGCTGTCTTTAAATTTAGATTCTCATCCAATGCTAAAACTAAATATTGAAGGACATAAATTTAGTGGGTACTTGATACAGGTGCAGACCTTAGCATCATCTCTCGTCAAGAATGGCCAAAACATTGGCCATTACAACAAGCCACTCAAATGCGCCGAGGCCTAGGAGGGGCAACTAATCCCCATAGATGTGCAATGGTATTAGATTGGAAGGATCCTGAAGGATGTGAAGGAGCTATACAGCCATATGTATTGGATCATCTTCCTTTAAATTTATGGGGACAAGATGCCCTAGATCAATTAGGTTTGACATTGACAAATAACATCAATTCTAATGCATCCACTACTAGGGCTAGACAAGGTTTTAGGAAAGAAAAAAGATTAGGAGAATAGAAACAAGGTATAACAGCACCAATTTTCAAATATATCAAGGAATAAATAGACATGGATTGGGTTTTCAGAAGGGGCCACTGAGACAATCAAAATTATTTGGAAATCAGAAAGACCAGTATGGGTTCCTCAGTGGACTCTGACTAAAGAAAAGATACAAGTAGTCCATGACCTGGTCAAAAAACAATTAGCGGAGGGACATATACAACCTTCTGTATCTCCCCATAATACTCCCATTTTTGTCATCAAAAAGAAATCTGGTAAATGGAGATTATTGCAAGATTTAAGAGCCATTAATAATGAGATGGTTATTATGGGACCTGCTCAATCGGGGATTCCCAATTGTCTGCTTTGCCAAAAACCTGGTATGTTTTAGCTATAGATATTAAAGATTTTTTTTTTTTCAATTCCAATTCAACCTGAGGATAGTCCACGTTGTGCATTTACTATCCCTGCACTGAATCATGAAGGTACTGATCAGAGATATGAATGGAAAGTACTCCCTCAAGGGATGGCTAACAGCCCAACTATGTGTCAAATTTATGTTAACAAAGCAATCCAGCCACTTAGAAATCAAAATTCTCAACTACAAATATTTCACTATATGGATGATGTATTATTAGCACATAAAGATAAAAACACATTGCTAGAATGTTATGCCACATTTACAAATTTATTAAAAAATTATAATCTAGAGATAGCAATAGATAAAGTACAATTAAATTTTCCAATTAATTATTTAGGAGTTCTATTATACTCAACCATGTTCCATCCCCCAAAAATTCAAATAAGAGTAGATCAACTCAAATCACTTAACACTTTCAAAAGTTATTAGGAGACATAAATTGGATAAGGCCTTATCTAGGCATACCAACAGGAGAGTTGGGACCTTTTTTGATATCCTAAAAGTCCATCAGATCCAAATTCACCCCACATGTTAACACCTGAAGCAAGAAAGGCATTAAAAATTATTGAAACATATATGGAAAATATGCATTTGGATAGAATTGATATAAGTTTGCCTTTATTATTTATTGTACTACCAACAAAAAAAAAATTCCTACAGGAGTATTTTGGCAAGAATTTCCCTTATTGTGGATACATTTATCTTATTCTCCCAACACTATTCTTACTAGGTATTCTGAGGCTGTAGGACAATTAATACTCAAAGGAATAAAAGTAGCAAAGGGAGTGTTTGGAATTTCTCCCAATAAAATTATTACTTAATATACTATGGATCAAACTTATGAGTTAGCTAATGAGTTAAATACTTGGGCAATAATCATGTGCAAATCTAATGTTTCATTTGATAATCACTTACCATCTAATCCTTTGTTGTCTTTTTGGTCCTCGCATCCTGTAGTTTTTCCAAAAATGACAAGAAAAACACCTATCATGAATGCTCCAAATATATTCACTGATGTGTCAAATAATACTACAGCAGCTGTAGGTACCCGTGATCAAACTTTTACATTTTTAGAACCCAAAAAATCAGCTCAAAAGGTAGAGCTTAATGCAGTATTATAAGCCTTTGTGATGTTTAAAAATTCTGTATTTAATTTATTTCCTGATAGTCAGTATATAGTTAATGCTATAGTATCCCTTGAAGATGCTGGTAGGATTTCCCCTTCCTCTATGGTTTTCTCTTTGCTTTCCACTATACAAAGTCTAATCTGGGACAGAAAAGATCCATTCTTTATAGAACATATCAGGGCACATACAGGATTGCCTGGAGACCTTAGTTTGAGCAATGATTTAGCAGATAAAACTACACATGTCATACATATTTTCTCTACACTAGAAGAAGCTACAAATTTTCATAAAAGGTTCCATGTCAATGCTAATACTTTACAAAAGCATTTTAAAATAACTAAGGAATCAGCTAGACAAATAATAAAACAATGTCAAAATTGTGTGACCTTCTTACCACAAGTTAATCTTGGAGTCAATCCTAGAGGATTGATACCTAACCATATTTGGCAGATGGACATCACACACTTGCCAGAATTTGGAAAATTAAAATATTTGCATGTTACAGTTGATTCTTCTTCCAGATTTTTGATGGGCTCCCTTCATGCCGGAGACAAAACTAAAGATATTATTGCTCATTGCTTACAAAACTTTGCCACTGTGGGCATTCCAAAACAGTTAAAAACAGATAATGGTCCTGGTTATACTTCTACCTCTTTTAAACAATTTTGCTCATCATTTGGCATTACTCATATAACAGGAAATCAATACAATCCTCAGGGACAAGGTATAGTTGAAAGAGCTCATCAAACTATTAAAATGTACTTGTTAAAACAAAAAATACGGAATTGGAAAGGTGTATATATCCCCAAAGATAAACTTAAAATAACCCTTTTACTCTAAATTTTTTAAATTTGGATTCATCAGGGCTTAGGCCTGCGGAAAGACATATGTATCCAAAAATATACATAAGCCTAAGGTACTTTGGAAGGATATTTTCAACAGGACAATGAAATGTCCTGACCCAGTGATTGTCTGGAGACAGGGTTCTGTTTGTGTGTTTCAACAGGGAGAACAGCAGCCGATTTGGATTCCAGAGAGTCTAAACAAAGCGATGTCTACAGACCAAAAAGAAGATGATTTGACTCAAATCCATAATAGCTGATATCCAGAGCTCCAGCTTGGCTATTCTTACATCTGCAACAGTGGTTCTCCCACATCTGTAAGCTAATTAACAATGAACACCATTAAAGCCTATTTTAAATGTAAAAAATCTTGGGGCTTGCTTGTGGGAATACCTTCAGACCCATTATGCAAGTTACAGGTTAAAGGATGGTATATCCAAATAAGAGTCAATCCCAGGTGGTAACCAGGATGTCTTTTTTCAATATCTATTTTATTATTTCCGTTTCCCACATCATAAAGTTCTATTTTATTTTTTGAGCTCATACAGACCTAGGTTAATGTTTTTCTGATCAGTTTTATTTTTTGACTGTGGAGTTTTTAAACATTGCAATGGAGATTTCACCTGTGTAAAGCTACAAGGCCTTTAATATTGTCTTATGTGTTGTATGTTATGAGTGCACACTTGTGTTTTGTGTTGTATGTCTGCATGTGCATATATCCATATATCATATATGAGGAATGCTCATGAAAAAATAGATGCAAATATTTATATTATTCACATAATTTAAATGGTTTAATTTAAATTGGGTAAACAGCTGTTGAGGATTGTTTTGATATGTGAAAAAATAAGAAGGTTAACAGATCTGTTTGTTTACTTTCACCTTTCCTTTTCATTATATTTAATAATTCTGTTCAGGATAATGTAAATTGTTCAGAAAATTGTTTTCTTAGTACCTGTTGGAATGTTACATAATTTTTTTTAGCCATCATTGCCAGAATTCCTATCTTCATCCCAGTGCCAGTGAAGACAAAGATAAAACCAAACTACAGCTTCTTTGATAGCTATCACAGTAAACTGTATATACTGATGCATCAATGAATAATAACTCAACAAGTAATGCTCAATCAAGGAGTCGATTTACTTTGGGAGGAAATGGACATATTGAGAGATTCTTCTGGTTTGAACTGCTTGCAGAACTTGCCCGGACTATGTATCACTTTTATACATTGTGAACTATCTGCTGGTGCAGTGAATTGTGATAGTGCTGGAGTATCTTTGCTGATGGTGTCACCGGTGGTACAATATTTCCAAAGAACCCGTCAATTGGCTTGGTGTCATGGCATTTCTGTATTCTCCTCCCTTTTGCTAGTGATGTTCTAAAATTTGGGGGCCAATAGAGGTTAGGCAAAGAACCTCACCCCCCACTGAAACCAAGGCCAAATTTGGGGGCCAACAGAGGTGAGGCAAAGAACCTCACCCCCCCACTAGCACCAAGGCCAAATTTGGAGGACAACAGAGGTGAGGCAAATAACCTCACCCCCCCACACACTGGTGCAAAGGCCAAATATGGGTGCCAACAGAGGTGAGGCAAAAAACCTAATCCCCCCACTGGTGCATACACCTATCTACAAGTATAGCTCTATGCTGGACCAGTAGTCAGTGACAGGTAAGATCCAACTGCAGTGGTACCAACCTAAGACAGAAGGCTGACGCCTTGAAGTCAGCTCATCTGATAATGGGTGTGGACCATATGTAGTATTGGACAACCTAAGGCAGGCACAGTCCCTAAGCCACATGCTTGTTGTTTAAACAGAGAGGGGGAGATGTTGAGAGCCATAGCTAAGATGGAATGACACATGGCATTTTTGCCAGAACAGAGTGGTTGAGAGGTGACACCAGCAAGCCATTGAGATGATAATGGTTATGTTAAGCTGTGTAATCAATTGTATATTAGAACCCTGCTTTCTCCCTCAGGCTGCTACTTTGGAGTTCTCCCTGGGATTCCTGGAGAGTTCCCATTGGTTGGGAAAGTGCGGGAGGAGGGATTTCCAGAGGAGGGATTTCTGGTTGTTCTGGTGTGTCCCAGGAGAAGGCTGCATGCCTGGCATTCGGGGGAGTTCGGAAATAAAGTTTGTTCCCGATTCAGCTTTTGTGCCGAGCAAGACTGTGACACCCAAGGTCTATAGATCCCAGGTATTGAGGAGCTTGTGAGCGCAGGAAAGTCAAGCATCCTGGTGAAAGGGGAGCTGGTTTCCTTTCCCTCCTGCCCTCTTGCCCAGTGGGAAAGGTGGAGGATTCTGCCTTACTGGTCAGCAGCCTGTCCTCAGGACCCTCAGACACTATTACCTGTTTTTCTTGTCTCTATCATCCACACCAGCTTCCCGTGAATGAGGATATGCTTCATTTTCTGTACTTTGCCCTAAAATGCATGCCTGTGGATCTTTGTACTTATCCCTGAAAAGTAGCCCCGTGGATCTTGGTACTTTTCCCTCAAAAGCAACCCTGTTTATCTTGGTACTTTGCCCTCAAACGGAGCCCTGTGGATCTTGGTACTTTGCCCTCAAATGCAGCCCTGTGGATCTTAGTACTTTGCCCTCAAAAGCACTTCTGTGGATCTTGGTACTTTTCCCTCAAAAGCAGACCTCTGGATCTTGGTAACTTGCCCTCAAATGCAGCCCTGTGGAATCTGGTACCTTTCCCTCAAATGCAGCCCTGTGGATCTTGGTACCTTGACCCCAATTGCAGCCGTGTGGATCATGGTACTTTGCGCTCAAATGTAGCCTTGTGGATCTTAGAACTTTGCCCCAAATGCAGCCCTGTGGATCTTGGTACTTTGCCCTCAAAAGCAGCCCTGTGGATCTTGGTACTTTGTCCTCAAAAGCAGCCATGTGGATCTTGGTTTGAGCTTTATACCTGAAGACCCTTTTCCAGAAGCTCCGGACAAGAGACTTATCTGTCCAAATTAATTTAGATTCCATTACTAGGTCTCACAGGCCCCTGCCTTCTACGCTAGAGCTTTTCAATACTTCTGAAATCCAGAAGAACGAACCTAGTCTCATCACTTAGTCACTGTCTGAGCCACTCAGTGGTCATGTATCAGCTAACAAATGAAGAATAATTACCAAGCAAACCTGAACAACAGAGACACAGTGGACATGAGCAGCTTCAAGGGCCACACCTGTCTTGGAACCCTGTTCTGAGGGCTTCAGTTATCCTGCTGAGATCTTGACCTAGGAGGTTAGGTCCTTGCTGATTTCACAGGATCAGAAAACCCCCACCCACCTGCATGATGGCCAACACTTGAGTGGCCACCATGGCCAAGGGACCCTGGAAGGCCCACTGCATGTACTCAGTCAGCACTGGGCCCTTCTGCCCAGAAGCTGGTGGAGATTTGGAAGGTGGAAGGGAAGGCACTAGAAGCAGAACTGGAGGTGCAAGATTCCAAGTCCCTTTGAAGGAGAGTTCCTCTTTGCTGTCTAAACCAAGGGAGTGGGGCTTGCAGTGGGGGCTCACTTAGAGCTGGATGAAACCAAATGCCTTCTGATAGCAGTCCAAGGATCCTGTGTGAAGTGCAAGAAGTCCTTCCTGAGCTCCTGGACAGCCAGTACCAGGAGCCAGTAAGATTCATCAGGATCAAGGAACCAGGAAAGGGCATTTTTGAGGATAACCACTGTAAAGAATGACGACAATAAGGAGAGACACAGAGACAAGGTGCAGAGGCAGGGAAGGTTGCAGAGTGGCTCTTTGTTCAAGCAGCCAAGATTATTTATACCAGTAGGTTACATTAGGTCATTAGTACCATAACCACATTATTGTTTAGAGTATCAATAAGGTTGCTTATTCTGCAGTTACATTCCACAGTTACAATATGCAATGTCAGAAACTTTGTGCAGTTCTCAAGAATGACCATTGTCTGAAGTTACTGTCAGGTGGGCAGCCCCAAGAGCACTGAAACTTGGTGAAACAATGTAGTCATCTAGCAAACAAAGAAAGTTCTTCTATTTCAAGCAGTTATGTGCCTTCAAACAAGATCAAGGCTTGATGAGGCTCTGAACATAGAGGAATCCCAGGTCAATGCCATGCCAGCTAGACATTGCACATATATTAGCTGTATTATTTGATCCTCAGAGAGATTACAGGGCATTCTAAGGGTGGGAAACAAGGTGCCTCTTGCCCTCTGGGAGTATTCTAACCAGGGAAATGCTTCCCTGTATATTTCCACAATCAGCATCCCAACATCTCTCCTTTTTATTTTTTAAGGCCTTTTGGATCAGATGATATATATATATATATATATATATATATAATATTGGTGGAGGTATAAAATAGGGTAGGCATTGACAACAGCAAGCACAACATAATAATCACAATATTAGTGAACATCCACCTATGAATAATTGTTTGGCCCAAGTAAAGTTGGGTAACCATGAAGTTAACAATCCAAAAAGTCTCAACCTCCATCATCTTGTTGGTCCTTATCAATGATATCATTAAAGTAATCTAACTCCTTTGAAATAGAATTTACTGTTATCATTTAAGTTAAAACAACACATATTATTAAGTTCCTCACATCCTTTAGGATGCAATAATACCAAACAATCAATTGCAGGCCAATTGTTAAGTATGGATTGACAATGTTGTTGTTCTTCATTAAGTATATTAATTGCCATAGAGGTATGATTAATATTTTTTACCACAGCACAGGCAAGTTTTATATAGTGGTTTTGTAAACCCCGACACCTAGTCAAGGGATACCACTAAGGAAAATGTCAAAGTGTTAAATTCTTCCTTAGAGAGAGAGTTTTCTGAATCATCACAGTTTTCACCAAGTGGACTAGATCTTTATGGATATGTTGTGCAGGATGGTAGTTTATTAAATCCTGTGGGGATGGTAAGAACACAGTCTGCTAAGACAACAGTGGGTACCATGAGACATTTTTGCAGGTATATAACAATTTTATATAAGTTAACCCAGATATTATTATAATGGATTTTAGAAGTCAAGGATTCTGATTGTACTAACTTTCCATAACTGGGGCACAACAACAGAACAACATTATTTTTAAGACCAAAGTATGTAAATACTTTGTGTGAGTTTAGCAATCAAAGCAGTAACTAAGTTTTTCAGAGTTTATTTTAACCTCATTTGAGCCAATAGCTGTTGAACTTATGCTATTAATGATTTTGTATCTACCTAAGTTACTGGAAGTCTAGTAGCTTGGCATTTCTTTTCTTTTGAGGAGAGTGATCATTGTTCTTTTGTTTGGTGAGATTCTCCTCATGCAAATTCAAACAAAACTTGGGAATCAGGTTGTGAAGTCCCTGATGTCCATTTATAACTGATAGGTCTCTCACACTGAGCTGGAATCCAAACTGGACCTGTTGGTGTCAGCATAGCAGTCTATCCTTTTCCCCATGTGATCAGAGGCATAAGGTCTTGTCATGCTGGGTCTGGTGGAGTCCTATATATTTTATATAAATTTATGGTAATGGCTGTTTGGGAATAAAATGTCTATCCAAAGCAGATGACCAATTGTGAGTATTAGCTTTGTATTGCATGTTGAGTGCATTAACTGTAAATAAAACAATATTTAAAGCATTATTCATATGTGAGAGGGTTTATCCCTTTTTGTTTTTGTTTTTAAAAGCAAGTTTTTAAAATTGATTTTTAAGTATATGACAGTAGAATGCATTATAATTTTTATTACACATATAGAGCACAATTTATCTCTGTATATAAAGTATGTTCACACCAGTAAATGTCTTCATACATGTACTTTGGATAATGGATAATGATTTCTATCACATTCCACCATCATTGCTAATCCCCAGCCCCCTCCATTACCCTCCCACCCCTCTGCCCTATCTAGAGGTCGTCTATTCCTCCCATGCTCCTCCCCCTTGCTACTCCACTATGAATCCGTCACCATATATCAGAGAAAAAAATTCAGCATTTTTTAATTTGGGATTTATTAACTTTACTTAGCATTATCTTCTCCAACTCCATCCATTTACCTGCAAATGCTAAAATTTTATTCTCTTTTATTCTGCATAATATTCCATTGTGTATATATGTCACATTTTTTCATCCATTCATCTACTGAAGGGCATCTAATTTGGTTCCACAGTTTAGCTATTGTGAATTGTGTTACTATGAACACTGATGTATCTGCGTCCTTGTAGTATGCTGTCCATTGAGTATTGACAGAGGACAGGGATAGCTGGGTCAAATGGTGGTTCCATTACAAGTTTTCCAAGAAATCTCCATACTGCTTTCCATATTGGCAGCAGCAATTTGTAGTCCCACCAGCAGTGTATGAGTGTATCTTTTCCCTCACATCCTCACCAACACTTATAATAGCTGCCATTGGACTGGAGTGAGATGAAATCTTAGAGTGGTTTTGATTTGCATTTCTCTAATTGCTAGTGATGATGAATATTTTTTTATGTATTTGTTGATTGATTGTATGTCATGTTCTAAGAAGTGTCTGTTCAGGTCCTTGGCCCATTTATTAATTTCATTATTTGTTTTTTGGTGATTATCTTTTTGAGTTCTTTCTTTATATACCCTAGAGATTTGTGCTCTATGTGATATGTGAGGGGTAAAGATTTGCTCCTAAGATGTAGGCTCTCTATTCGCCTCACAGATTGTTTATTTTGCTGAGAAGAAATGTTTTAGTTTGAGTTTATCCCATTTATTGATTCTTGATTCTAATTCTTGTACCACAGGAGTCTGTTTAAGGAAGTTGGGACCTAATCCCACATGATAGAGATTAGAGCTACTTTTTCTTGTATTAGACACAGGGTCTCTGGTTGTATTCCTAAATCCTTGATCCATTTTGACTTGAGTTTTGTGCATAGTGAGAGATAGAAGTTTAATTTCACTTTGTTGTATATGGATTTCCAGTTTTGCTAGCACCATTTGTTGAAGAGGCTGTCTTTTCTCCAATGCATATTCTTGGCACCTTTGTCTAATATAAGATAATTGTAGTTTTTTGGGTTGGTCTCTGTGTCCTCTATTCTGTACCATTAGTCTACCAGTCTGTTTTGGTGCAATACATGCTGTTTTTATTACTATTTGTTTGTTGTATAGTTTAAGATCTGGTATAGTGATGCCACCTGCTTCAGTCTTCCTGCTATGGAAGCTATTCTGAGTCTCTCATTTTTCCAGATGAATTTCATGATTTCTTTTCCTATTTCTATGAGGAATGCTATTGGTATTTTGATCATAATTGAATTAAATCTGTATAGTGCTTTCAGAAGTATGGTCATTTTGATAATATTAATTCTGCCTATCCAAGAACAAGGTAGATCTTTCAATTTTCTAAGATCTTCTTTGATTTCTTTCTTTAGAATTCTGTAGTTTTTATCGTATAGATCTTTTACCTCTTTTATTGATTCCCAAGTATTTTTTTGAGGCTATTGTAAATGGTGTAGTTTTCCTCATTTTCATGTCAGAAGATTTGTCACCGATATACAGAAATGTTTTTGATATATGAGTGTTGATTTTATATCCTGATAATTTGCTGAATTCATTTACTTGTTCTAGAAGTTTTCTGGTGGAGCTTTTAAGTCTTCTAGGTATAGAATCATATCGTCATCTAACAGTGCTAATTTAAATTCTTCTTTACTTATACATATCCTTTAATTTCTTTTTTTCTAATTGCTCTGGCTAGTGTTTCAAGAAGTGGTGAAAGAGGGCATCCCTATCTTGTTTAAGTTTTTAGAGGGAATGCCTTTAATTGTTCCTTATTTAGAATGATGTTGGCCTGAGGCTTAGCATAGATAGCCTTTATGATGTTGAGATATGTTCCTGTTATCTCTAGTTTTGCTAGAATTTTGAACATGTAGATGTGTTGTATTTTGTTAAATGCTTTTTCTGTATCTATTGAGGTGATCATATGATTCTTATCTTTTAAGTCTATTGATGTGATGATTTACATTTATTAATTTTCATATGTTGAACCAAACTTGCATCACTAGAATGAATCCCACTTGATTGTGGGGCACTATCTTTTTGATATGTTTTTACATTTGATTTGCCAGAATGTTATTGAGAAATTTTGCATCTATGTTTCATTAGAGATATTGGTCTCAAGTTTTATTTTTGTTGCCCAGTTTTGGAATCAGGATAATATTGGCCTCATAGAATGAGTTTGGAAGTGCTGCCTCTTTTTCTATTTCATGAAATAAATTGAGGAGTGCTGATATTAGTTCTTCATTAAAGGTCTTGTAGAACTCTGCTGTGTATCCACCCGGACTTGGGTTTTTTTTTTTTTTTTTTTTTTTGTTGTTGTTGTTGTTTTTTTTGGTTGGTAGACTTCTGATGGTGTCCTCTATTTCATCACTTGATATTGGTCTGTTTAAATTGTGTATATCCTCCTGATTCAATCTGGGCAAATCATATGACTTAAGAAATTTGTTGATGCCTTCAATATCTTCTATTTTATTGGAGTTTAAGTTTTCAAAGTAATTTTTAATTATCCTCTGTATTTCTGTAGTGTCTGTTGAGATATTATCTTTTTCGTCACGTTTGCTAGTAATTTGAGTTTTCTCTCTTTTTCTCTTCGCTAGCATAGCTTAGGTCTATTAATTTTCTTTATATTTTCAAAGAACCAATGTTTTGTTGATTTTTTCAATTGTTTCTATTTCATTGATTTCAGCTCTAATTTTAATTATTTCCTGTCTTCAACTGCTAAAAGGCAAGTATTAAGAGTATGATATGCTCATTTAACCAAAGTTTGTCTGGTAGAATTATGAGAAATTTTATAATTTAAAATTATATTGTATTATCACAAAATTTGAAAAAGCACAAGATGTAAATGGAGTGGCATATTTGTTTTTAAATGAGCAGGGTTGCCCATGGTGGCAAAGCAGACTAATAAATAATAAATATAATCAGATACCCTTTTAGACCTATGGGCACTAGCCCTATTGAACCCAGAATGAGTATCAATAAAAACATAAAGAAAGGAACAAGGATGAAAAGGACGGAAATGGGTAACATCCATTTATCAAAGTACATTGCAATGTAGGTCTCGTGGATTTATGGATTTCCACATAGGGGTGTAGAAGGGTACACACTGAGAACAGTTGTTAACTATAGCATGAGCCTGTTGTAAAAGGATGGAAAACATCTTCATTAGTGTTCAAGTATTTTGATGAAAAAAATCCATGGGATTTTATACCATCTTAAAAGACAAAGGGATTTCACAGCTTTATCTGCGTGAGTGTTACCTTTAGTCAAAGGTCCAGCAATTTTTTTTTAATATAAGAGAGCGAGATAAAGGGTTAAAAAAAGAGATAGTAAGTTGGAATCCAAATGAGGACATAACCCAGCTATAAAAATAAGAGGAACAAGTTTAGTTATCTGTGGGGACAAGTGCATGAACTACTGCATACATGGCATAGGTTAATGGTGTCTGAGTGGCAGGCCGCTCTGCTCATGCTAGGTGCATGAGTGGCAGGCCACTTACCCTGTAGGCACAGCCCTGGGCATGAGGTCATGTGTTGCAGTTTCTGCACTTGCTCCATGGCCTACTCCTGAATTGGTCTCTGGAAGGACATATAGAAGAAATTGCATTGGTGGCTGCCTGAATTCTGCTTAGCTACTGCCTAAATGTATATATAGTAATTACACAATAAAATGAGACATGCTTTCTGATTAGCGACTCTGCAGCCACATACTCTACCCTGTTCCGTGGACTTCCTTGATGGACAAGAGACAGCCAATCTGTAATAATGTTTAAAGTATTACAAAATAGTCTTAGTGCCAGGATAATGGTAGTTAACTTAGCTTGTTGTGGAGAGATTTGAGGTAGGTTATAATAGTCTATTTCTCATTAATAAGAACCAATATTATTATTTTTTGTTTACCTCCACCCGTATATATTGTTATTTCATCTACAAGAGGAACAGTAGAAATCAAGGAAGAAAAAGTATGTGTAAGTGAGGCATGTAAGAATTAATTGGTGTTAAAATATCTGTTAATATAACTCGATGGTAGAGATATGAAATTTTTTATAAGTAAGGTATAAAACATAAATGTCTGCCTGTTAAGGATAAAACTTCAGTATGATCATTAGTAATTAATTGAGTATACATGTCAGTAAAAGGCAAAATATCATAGCCTGAAAAGTGAAGACTATATATATTTATGTTGCAAAGGCTCACTTGTGACCCTGAATTTCATAGTATTTGTGTGTGTGTGTGTGTGTGTGTGTGTGTGTGTGTGTGTGTGTATATATATATATATATACATATATATACATATATATATATATGTATATATATATATATATATAATTTTTTGGTTATAATAGTAACTACTGTTGTAAAAGCAATGCAATGGCACATTAGATATTGAAAGTTGACTCATAATTATTGTTTATAATCCTTCTTAATTTTCTGTAAAGCCTATTTAAAGAAAGAGTTAAATTTAAAAAATGAGGTAGCATTCTGTTCCTTTAACAACTGGAAAAACTGAGAGATCAGTTTGGCATTAGCTATAATTTTTAATTTACATATTGAAGAAACTAAACTCATGATGATTAATCCCTTTTATGTTAAACTTAACTTACTATTTTAAATGTAATACGAAAATATAGGAAAAACATGTTGAAAAGTATTAATCATCTCTGTTTTCTTGAAGAAAAAATTTTAGAAGTAATGGACATTATATCATAGACATTTTTTTAGAAATTAAAATTTTATTTTTTGGTCACTAGAAAAACCCATAAGTTAGAACCTTAAAGACATTTATATTTTTATTTGATGACTTGATTTGAATTAAGTTATTTGGATTCATTTTTAATTTCAATTTTTATTCATGAATGCTCCTTTGTCTAAATGTCAACTTTGATATCAAGTACATAATATATAGACATAGGATAGGCCTGTGTAATTGGAAATGCTAGGTTTAATACCTAACAGCTATGATGGATACTGAAATCAATGGTTTCAGATAGGCGGCTATTTGTCTGTGATGCTTATCAGAAACATGCCCAACATCATCAAGTCCATATTTCCTAAGGATTTATTAAAAAAAATTTCAAATGTATGTGAGAGTTAACTCTGGAGAAATTGACCTTTGGATAAAGACATAATGTAAAAGCCTGTATAGTTAGATGAAATAAGACTGATCAGAAAAATACATCAGCTTAAATAGAATACTTAGAAACCTATATTGCCATAATACTGACTTTATCAGGTAAGAGTGTACTTGTAGTTTAGATAAGAGTCAGTTGGAAGCCTGTAAAATTTTTAAGAAAAAACTTTTTCTCAAAAAGAAAGCTTGTATATTTAGAATGTTTTTTCTTTTGTCTTTCTGTGCTGTAACATTAGGGAGGGATTAGTCAAGAAAGCCAGCTGAACATAGACAGTAGCCAAGTAGTTTGGATTTAAGAGAGACACTTTTCTCCTTTTTGTTTAACTAGTTTTTTATAAGTCTAGTAAATCTTGTAGGTCCTGTAATTTACATTTTAAATATAAGGCTAGGAATGTTAGAGATCCAGCAGAAATTGAAATGTAAGTAAAACTGTTGTAACCATTTTTTTCTTTTATAATTCTCTTAAAGCATGGTGTTGCAATTTATATACTTTGTGGAGATTTCTTTCTTTTTTGTTTTAAATCTTGCAAATCTAGTAACACTTTTCATATACAGTTGAATATAAGTGATGATTTGTTGTGGATTAGAAAGGCTAGAGCCTGGTAGCCCCAGGGAGCCTTTGGATATTTTTTATTTTTATTTCCTTTGCCCTAGACCAGAGTGGCCTCTTGAGCCCATGCATAAAGCCATACCATAAAATTATTACCATGACATTAGTATTTGTGTCTGATAACCCTGTAATTGACTGCTCATTTAAATAGTTAATTCAGGTCTACTTATAGTAACTGATGAACAATTTCAATGACATTAGAGTCAAATCTTGTACTTCCCCTTCCATTTAAAGGTTGTAAATCTTTCAATATAGCAAAAGGTAACTGGTTAGCAGAGTTTATCTTAATAGGACACACAGGTAAGCTATGAGATTCCCCCTCTTCCACAGCTTGTTCAAAACACTAAATTAACTGGGAACTAGCTGGGGCTGGGCGTCTGCTTCAGCCAGCCACAGAGGCAATGGCAGTGAATTTGTCAGAAGAGTCTTATATATGCATGGGAGGCTCCAGGACAACTCCAGGCAGAATGTTGTTGCCAGGAATGTTGTGCAGCTGCAGGAGGAGCAGCAGGGGATTTAAAGGGGCTGCATAGTTAGGCACAGAAAGAGAAGAACAGGTAGGTTGAAAAAGAGAGGTTTTGTCAATTGCATTTCTGTAAAGAAACCAAGTTTGAAGGACTTGTATAGAAGTTTGTGGCTTCTCATGAAGTGTTTCACCTATTTAATTTAGTGTCCCACTTTCGGGGAAAAAAAGGACAGCAAGAGCTTATCTCTGTCAGCAAGGCAGTAAGATCAGCATTATGTATGGTATGTCCAGTCTTGGGAAGTAGGAGAGAAAGCTCAGCTTGATGATGTCCTTGAGCATCATAAGATAGAGAATTACCCATAGCCTACTGATTAGGGATGGGTACCAGCCAATGAAAGAGATGCACGTCAAAGGCCTGTTCCAGGAATAAGTAAGTTATTTTTCCCCCCATTAACCTGTCAAAATCTGGAAGGGTCTCTATTAAGGCAGATTCTGTTGTCCCAAACACTCTGTGGACTGGGAGGCCTTTTGGGGCAAGAACTCTTCTTGTGCTCTAACAGTGGTTGTCAAGCCACAGTGGCCAGGAGAAAACCACATGCATACTGGACACTACATCCCACAAACACCATCTACCTCCCAGTGTACCCAGGTTCAAGTATACTGACTTGTGCACCCCAGAGAGGGGTGCAGCCATGTACCATTCTGCCCCATGGGCCACCCAGCATCATATCAAACAAGTTAAAATACCTCTAACTTACACTGCCACACCTTACACCCTCCAAAACATACACTAGTACCACACCCTGGATTTGACAGCCCTGGATACATGGAGTTTTTCTTCAGCAGAGCACACAAGACTATACCTCCTAACATGGTATAACTAGGCTGCTTACTCACAAAAATCAGATGCCCTCTCCTCTGATCCAACAGGAAGCTAATAGGTACCCAAATATACCAAAGATAGAGGGAGCCTCCTAGAATTTTTTTAGAGCTGGTGTGCACACTATTGCCACACCCAGAGAAACATAGACTTAAAGCTGAAGATTGGTGGACATCTTCTAAAGGTCCCAAATTCTGGTGAAATCCAAACAAGCAAGACTCAACAAGAATTTTTTTCCACTTTGGCTTGGATATTACATAGAGCACTAATATCAGTTTTGATCTTTTTATTTTGAATCCATAAATGTTATATTTTATCAATATTACACCCTCATCAATATTTGATTGTATTCTTGTAATGTTTTAAAGATTGGAAACAATTCTATTTTTGTTTTCCTAGATCAGAGTTGCTCCTATTAGTCCCAATTTTCCCTCTTACATTATCTGCCACTAACACAAATTCCTCCATCCATCTTTCTTTTTAACTTGGTTTTTATTTTTATTTTTTTCTTTCATTCTTTCTGTCTATTTAATCTCTTCTTTTCATCTCCTACATAATGTAACAGTAACTTTACTATCTTTAATAACTCATTTCCCAACCTATTCCAGAATGTTACAATTTTATATCCAGAATATGAACCTATTCCAGAATGTTACTACAATTTTATACCCAGAATATGAGAACAGTAGAGAATTTTTTCATCAAGTTACACTTAACCTAAGTTTACTAGTGTGAAGTTTGCTCTGAAGATACTAAGTATACTGGTCACAAACTATCCACAATCCACATGACTCCCACTTATCAAGAGTGAAAGATGGCTGGGCACGGTGGTGCACACCTGTAATCCCAGTGGCTCAGGAGACTGAGGTAGGAGGATGGTGAGTTCAAAGCCAGCCTCATCAATAATGAGGTGCTAAGCAACTCAGTAAGACCCAGTCTCTCAATAAAATACAAAATAGGGCTGTGGATGTGGCTCAGTGGTCAAGTACCCTTGAGTTCAATCCCTGGTACCAAAAAAAAAAAAAAAAAAAGTGAAAAATGCTTTTTAGTGGCCCCAGCAAACTTCCAGCTGATTGGCTCCTCTTCGGTGAAGCTCATTGGGCTGTTTCCCCACCCTTTCAGTCCACGGAGCTGCTCATTGGGGTACACTTTTGGCTCTGCCCACGCGACCCAGCCAATCAGCCTCAAGAGCGGGAAGGGAGGGGGTTGAGAGGCTCGCAGGAAGCCGGTAGTGGCAGTTGGGCTCTGATGGAATTCCTGAAGATGTCCCATGGTGTGGTGTGTGCATTCTAAACATAAAGTTCATTCCTGCTTGATAAGTGGCTCGTGAATTGTGCCCAGCCAGACTGCAGCATTTGGTGGCCCGTAAGAGGACTGCTGCTCCTAGCTGGGGGCTGACAATGCATTTACCTGCCCCAGCCCCAGCTTCCCCTCTGTAAAAGCAGGAGTGATGGTTGCTGCCCCTCAGCCCTGAAGACCATAAGGTAGTGTACAGATGCCCAGCACAGGGAAGCCTGGGAGCCGGTGCCTGGCAGGGCTGCTGGGCTGCCCTTGGAGGTGACTGGTTCTGTGCAGCACAGGATGGTACTGGTTTCTCCTGGAGCTGCCAGCTGCTTCTTTGATTCTCTTCTTCTTTCCACAGGACTCGGATATGCTTGCTTGTCATAATTATTGGCACTGGGCTTTATACGTGATTGAAAAGGTAAGATGGCCACCCTGTGGGCAGCCTCACTGTGAAGACTTGGAGGAAGAAGTGCTGTCTAGGGTTTGTTTTCTGCCTCTGCCTCGGGAGTTGCTGGGATCATGGGTGTGTGCCACACTCAGCTTGTGTCTGTGTTCTCACTGCACCCGTCTCATGGTGTGGGATTTTCCACTTGGGGTGTCATGTCAGTGCTCAGAGGTTCTGGATTTCAGGTTTGGGGTTTTCGGTATAGGGCTGCATCAGTGATGCTGAGATTGGGAACAGCAGATGATACATGCTGAATGGGAGTATCAATACCTGGATATTCACCCAGCCCATGGCACTTACACAAAGAAGCTCACTCAATTGTCTCTTGTTTAAAAGTAGAAATAATAACTAGGCATGGAGCCTCATGCCTGGAATCCCAGGAGCTCAGGATGTTTTTGCAGGAAGGTCACAAGTTCAAGGCCAGCCTGAGCAACATAATGAGGCACTAGGCAACTGAGGAAGACTGTCTCAAAATAAAAAAAAAAAAATAAATGGACTGGAGGTGAGGTTCACTGGTTAAGCTCCTGGGTTCTATCCTTGGTACAAAAAACAGTAGTAGAGGTAATAATCATCTCAGAAGATGGGTATACACAAATATAAAAAACAAGTGAACCTACCACCCTAAAAAACCCACAACACTTCAACTGATCTCATTGACACCACAGTGAATAAAATGTTGAGAATTAAGAAAGTTTATAGTTCAAATATTCAGTGAACTAAAAAGATGTAAGGAGTTTAAAAATACAGGAAGTAAAAGATGATTTCAAAAGAAAAGATTCTGAAAAGGAATCAAAGAGAAATCCTGGAAAGATTCAGTAAACCAAATTAAAAATTAAGTGGAAAACATCACTGATAAATTAGACCACTTTGAAGATAGATTATCAGACCTTGAAGGCAAAGTGTGTAATTTTAAAAATAAAGTCAACAGTAAAGATGTTAAGAGACCATGACCTAAATATTCTTAGATAACAAAGAATCATTGGCATAGATGAAGGCACCAAAATACAAAATATATGAATGCACAAACTTCAATATACCAAAAATTTGCAAAACATTTAAAATGAGATGGAAATCCAAATATAGAGCCTCTTAGAACCCAAAATAGGAGGGATCAATAAAGATCTTCTCCAAAACACAGTATAATAAAATGCCTAATATACAGACTAAGGTTAGAATTTTTAAAGGTTCAGAATGAAGAAGGAAGTCACATTTTGTAGAAAACCAGTTAGAATTTCAAATGCATTCAGAGATCAAACTCTAAAAGCAGGGAGGGCTTGGAATCATATATACCAACCAAGATTAACATACCCAGCAAAATTTGTCCTTCATAATTGAAAAGGGAATAAAAAACTTCCATACTAAATGTAAAAGAATTCAAATAACCAAAAGCCTGCACTATGAAATTTACTCAATGAAATATTTCATGCAAAAGAAAGAATCAGAACCAGTAGAGGAATCAAACTCCCTAGAAGAATACTCAACTAAAAGAGAATGAAGTCTTGGCTTGAAGGTCAAAAAATAAATAAAAATGGCTGGAAATATAAATCATCTCTATATTATCAATGTAAATAAGTATCCTTTGCATGGCATGTGCTTTGGCCCTGAAATCCTACAAACATTACCACTAAGAGTTTGCTAACACAAATACAAAATTGGTAAGGACAAATTGACAGGGATTCCAAACCCCATTACTCCTCTCAGTACTATGAGGCAGTACACTGCAGAAAACAATGGGAGTTCAAGGTGTGTGAATTTTACCCTAGTGGCCCCAAGGTCAGGGGTCAGGTACCCTCCTTACTCAGAGTAGATGATATCTGCTCTACATGGTCCTGCTCTCATATTCACCTGCTTCATGTCTACAGGTTCTGGCCTCACTCTCCCAGACTACTTGTCAGTGTTGCAAGTTCCTCATTCCTGGTGACTGCTGGGGCCCAGGATTATGAAGATTGCTGCAATCAGTCTGTGGGTACTAGCAGCCTCTTCACTGGTGGTCACTGTTTCCCAAATACTCTGTGAAACTGGAATATGCTGAGTTGAAAAAGAAAACCTCAACTAGACTCTAACACAGCCTTGTTCAAACATCTATTTTTCTCAAAGAAAACAATAATAAAAGCATGTTTACACTTGTAATGGTAAGAAATAGTGTGTATTTTGTGAATGCATGATTCCATTTGATTTGGAGATATTTTTTCATGTAGAAGAGAACAATAAACCCAAGACAGTAAATATCCTTATATGAAACAGTTTAAATCTGACAGGATGTATTTTCACAGTGGTTGAATCACAACTTTTGCACTTGACTTTTGAGTGCTTGTAATTAAACGTTTATGTTTCTTCATTAATAAGCCAGATGTTTGATGCATTTTTCCAAATAGCATGGAATTTTCCATAATTGTATCATAAATGTATAGAATATGTCTTCCATCCCAGAATACACTAGTAAGATGGTATTAGGTGTTAGAAACAGAACTTTTCTCTGAACTCCTCAGTTTATAACTTCAGTTCATGGAGAATATTCCCATAGGAAAACAAAAACCTGTAGGAATTTCCTTAGTGACATATTTGCCATTGGGCAAAGACACTTTGGTAAATATTCCAGTGCACATATAGTTTTAGGAAGCCTTAGAAACTGCAGAAGTGATTATTCACAGTGTGTGTAGTGTTAGGCTTTGCAGTTTCATTTGCATCTTTTATGATAGCATGCTCCTGTGTGTGTAATTTACTTGATTCATTAACCATCATCCATAAAGCCATTCCCCTACCCCAGTGGAACTGAAGAGGGGCCTCCCTGATAAGGGAGGACCTTGGCTTGAAGTCCAGACATACCTCAGAAGGATCTGGTTTTGCCCAACACTTTTGGCTGCAGTGGACATTGCAAATATCCCAAGTGGTTTTGGAAAGCATTGGGTCAACTAGCTGGTGCTTCATACAGCACTATGTCAAACAGAACACATATTGTTTGCTCTAGAATTCAGGGTTCTCCTTGAGAGACTACTTACTGCATAGGCTCAGGAGGAGCTCGGGAAACTAGTGCCCTGTAGAAGGAATACTCCTTGGCTTGCTTAAAGTCTTCTGCAAAGTCAAGAAATCACTGTTGTGTTTGGACACATTTCTGGAGTCAATGACAGCTGATCCCCTCTCCCTCACTTTCCTATAAGAGCTACATTGAGTTACAAATTTTCAACTTCCAGTATACCCACACATGATTACAAACTGTTTTTATTGATCAGTTTACATTGTGTTTAAAGTCTCAAAGCAGAGCAAGAAGTGTTGAGGGACAGGGAAGAGGAACGGGAAATGGAGAATTTAGAATTGCTGGAATCAAACTGACCAGTGTGCCAGGTGCCGGTGGTGCACACCTGTAATCTCAGCAGCTTGGGAAGCTGAGGATCACAATTTCAAAGCCAGCCTTGGCAATTTAGCAAATCAGTAAGCCACTTAGGAGACCCTGACTCAAAGTAAAACATAAAAATGTTCTGGGAATGTGCCTCAGTGGCTAAGTGACCATGTGTTCAAACCCCACTACCAAAAAAAAAAAAAAAAAAAAAAAAAGAAAAAGAAAAAGAAAGAAAGAAAGAAAGAAAAAGAAAAAAAGAAAGAATAAGAAACAATTTTGACCAATGCTATGAACATATATGTAAATAAAGTACAATGAATGAATTTCACCTTTGTCTATAAATCAGTAGTTTAAGAAACTTCAAATAAATTGAAGGAAGGCTTGTAGATTAGAAGTATGGGAAAGGGGGTACTAGGAGAGCTGGGAAATGAGTAGTACTGGGGACTGAAGTGGAGGCAATTACGTTCTATGTATGTATGATTATGTAAAAGGAAAATTCTAATATTATGTGTAAGATATTAATGAAAACATTCAGAAAACTCTTCCAGACCTGTGGTTATTTATTGCTTTTTACTATTACTGTAGTTTCACTTGCCTTTTTTTCCCCCTTAATTAAGATTGACAAGGGACTGGGGTTGTGGCTCAGTGGTAGAGTGCTTGCGTAGCACATGTGAGGCTCTGGGTTTCATCCTCAGCACCATATATAAATAAAACAGATAAAATAAAGGTATTGTGTCTGTCTACAACTAAGAAAAAAAATTAAAGGTTGTTAAGCTGTGTGCAGTGGTGCATGCATGAAATCCTAGAGATTACCCAGGCTGAGGCAATAGAAGTCCAAAATTTAAGTATCCTGGGCAACTTATTGACAATCTGTCTCAATATAAAGAAACTAAAAATAAGGCCTGGGACTATTCTCAAGGGCAGGGTGCTCTTGGTACCATCATTACTGCAGAAGAAAAAAAGAAGATTGAGAGCCACAAATTCAATGATTATTTGAATGTTTTATCAATTTATTCCTGATATTACATTTCCAAAGTCATTCATTTCTTTCATTTTAGTAATATTTTTGATACTTTAAGAATGTTTTTGTCACTCTTGCTCATTTCTTATCATGAATACTAAGATGTCTTATTTTAAATCTGTCAGGTTTGTGTACGATACCTGCTCTGTCTTCTGACTTATTCTGTAGTGCTCCTTAAACTGATATACTTGTGACTAACCATTTCTGTTTGGATATCCATACAGGGAAACCCTCACTAATAATCTCAGCTAGATATTTCATGACTTCTCCAATCTTTTTGGAAATTCAAATTCTCTGAGCCTTCCAAGCAGAGAGCTGTGACCTTCTGTCACAAATGTATAACCTACTATTCCTGGTGTCTGTCTGCAGTACTCAGGTGCTCAATCAGTTGCCAAATTCTCTCCTGTTCTCAGGGTCCTCTATTTCAGCTCTCTGTGTCACAGGAGAAATAAAGCAATCACCTGGAACACCAGAATGTTGGATTTATGTTCCCTTTTCTGACTCCCAAGGAGAAAATTGAGAATTTGTTATTTTCTCCTGATCCTACCAGATTGTGTCCACTTAAGAATAGGCTGTTCTGGGTACTTGTTCCTCCCCACTTTCAATAAGGCTGTTCTTACTTTTGCACTCTGTACTGATGTTGTCTTAGCTGTACTAACATTATTTGGATGGGATGGAGGGCTGTCCATACTTCTAGGTGTGGTTGTGAAAGAGAAGTCATTTTGCAGAGCTGCTAATTTACATGGAGTCTATGCTCTTTTTTCATTGTTCAGTGTATAAATGTAAAATGTGGTGAATGTGGTTTTGTCTAGATTTGCTAAAGTGAAAATCAATGGTAACTTTGGGTAGTAGAATGTTAGAGGAGTACTTATGAACAAATCTTTAGCAAGTTC
Source organism: Spermophilus citellus (assembly GCF_964194105.1). Lineage (NCBI taxonomy): Eukaryota > Metazoa > Chordata > Mammalia > Rodentia > Sciuridae > Spermophilus > Spermophilus citellus. The sequence goes on along the minus strand of NC_138195.1, from coordinate 22,836,848 downwards.
AAGAATGAACAAAGAGCCTAAGATATGGCTGAATGGTAGTGAATGCCCTAAAATTCACTCAAGGATTTAAAAGGGCAATGAAGTCAGGGAGTACAGACCCTCCTTCTCAATGAATTAAAACTAAATGTCATAATTGTAGGTGATCTAATTTTTATCTTGTTTAACTGTATCTTTCAATTCTGATATAATAATTATGCAATATATTTACAACACTTCAAAGAGTCTTAAAATTACATATATGGGGTACCAAAAAATACTAGACTAAGGTTTTAAGTAATAAATTCATAAAATTATAAACTAAACAAAACCCCCTTGAATGTATTTCACCAATTCCTTATTAAATCTATTAATTTACTAGTTTTTGTGAATAAAGAGCATATTAATAAACAATTTGAGGGCAATATTTCTTGAATGATAAAAGTACTTTAATTTGAGGATATTTTAAGCTAATCAAATATATGAAGTATGCAATCATATTGAGATACTAGATTTAATAACAGTAACCAAGGGGGAGAGATTCAGAAAATAATCTTATTTTATAAACTGACTTTTTGTGAATTGTATATGTTTTGCACAGTCACACCATCATCTATAAAAAGAAACATGACATGCGTGCAGAGTGCCACTGAAGGGAAGATTCCCTGCAGTAGCAGTCCCTTGGGTTTAACACAAGATCTGAAAATTAGTGCTTCTACACCCAAATTAATTCATTGCCCTTTTTTTTTTTTTTTTTTTGCAAATGGAGGGTTTTTTGTTTGTTTGTTTGTTTGTTTCATTTTGTTTTGCAGTGGTTTTAGTGAACCCAGAGCCTGATGCCTTCTAGGAAAGTGCTCTACCACTGTAGTATGCCTCTATCCCTGAAAATAAAGTTGTGTTGGATTACACTCATATACCTTCACTTAACATTTATAGCACAATCAGACTTCACCCATAGAGGAAATTCTGGTCCACACAGCATAAACTATTTTCTACCTGGTGCTCTGCAGAAAACTTTTGTCAACTCCTTGTTTAGTATATCAAAGTCCCTTCAAGTCCCTTGTTTAGTATGTCAAAGTACCAATTTAATATGCTTTACTAAATACTCTGAAGGATTAGTGGGACATGGATCCCCATGGGCAATCCATTAGTGACATTCAGATTAATTTGATGGCCCTCTATATGAGCATTCATGCACTGGGAACAAAACCCAAAAATATAACAACCAATAATTATTCTAGTAACAAGGTACAGTGCCAGTAGCAGGCAGCTTCCTTTTGTAATTTAGCAATTATTACAGGTATTTGAAATAAATTTGCTTAGGATGTGTCATCTATCTAGAGTGCTTTAATTATACTTCACACTATTATTATTCTCTACAGTTTAAAATTTTAAACATGGTTGCATACTACATTATTTTATGGATGTGAAAATAGAATGGTTTTCTTATTGAGTAGTAATAATATTATATCCAAATTGCTATGTTAAATACTATAATAAATGCACTTAGAACACACATATATATATGTGAAATAGATTTGTATAAATGTTCCTATTAAGGAAGAAATGTCCACTAGTGATGTTGAGTTTTTCCAAATGTAGCATATTCAGTCTTCACTGCAAGACCCCTGATTTGATGAAGCAAGCAGTGACGTTGAGGAACCCCACATGGCTGAGAACTATTTACAGCCTCCAGGAAGAGCAAGCATCCTCTAGGACTTATGCATGTTATCTATATGAAATATATATTCAGCTTTGTATGTTATATATATAATATAAAATGAATGTGCTTAACACAACAACTCCAAGGGCAATATTCACAACTACAACAAATAGTGCCCACATCTTTCTCCCCGAATGTGAATCAGAGCTTCTCGGAAAAAAAAAAAAAAGACTAATTCTGGGTCCAGAGTAGAGAAAATACAAAATGATCTGGGGAAATATTGTTGTGCCAAAGAGTCAGAAAGTACTCAAAGATGAGTGAGAACACAACAAATAAACATAGAATTACCTTGAAATGGCCACCATTATCCAAATTTGGGGTGTGCAAAATACCAAAACAATAAGCTTACTCTTCTCTCCCATTTGTGTTTTTTTTGTATTTGTCTATGTTGACTAAATGAAAGAATAAGAACATCATTATTGGGTAAATCATCATGGTAATAATTTGATTCAAACAAGAACCATCAGTGAAATGCCAAATCTAGAGGGTGATATTTTGAGACCAGCCAGATTTCTACGGAGTTTCAAAGTATCTCTGCATAAGATGTTTATGAAGCACAAAGGGAAAATAGAAACTATAGCATGGACCAAACTGGCAGATACTCCTTAACGAAATAGTCAAAGTCAATATTGGCCAGGCACGAAACCAAGTACTTGCCTCCATAGTTTCTTGTGACTGTGTAACTGAGGCCACCAGCTGTTTGCTCATTTGACTAGAAGCTTCCTTTAAGTCCTAGAGGATGCTTGCTCTTCCTGGAGGCTGTAAATAGTTCTCAGCCATGTGGGGTTCCTCAACGTCACTGCTTGCTTCATCAAATCAGGGGTCTTGCAGTGAAGACTGAATATGCTACATTTGGAAAAACTCAACATCACTAGTGGACATTTCTGCCTTAATGGCTGAACCTGAATCCAAACATCAGAAAACATCATCTGATCCCAGACTGAGGAAAAATCCATGAGACTACTGACCTATACTATTTAAAATTATATATGTCATGAACAGCACAGAAAGTCTCAGTGCCTGTCCCAGATTAAAGGATACTAAAGAAATAAGACCTCTGGACACAATGAATTACAAATTGTGAAAATCCCTAATCTTGGATTTACTATGGTTGTTAAGGGCATTGCTGAGATAAGTTGCAAATCTAAATGAAGTTTATATATTAGATAGTCTTAGTTCAATTTTAATTTCCTGGTTTTGATGATTATATTACAGTTATATAATACCTCGTTTTTAGGAGACCCTCATATTTAGGAATAAAACAGTATCATGTGTAACACTCATGTTTCAGAGAAACTAGACTATATTATATACCTACATTTATATTTATTTACAAAAAGAGAATAGTGGAGGGCTGGGATTATAGCTCAGTTGCAGAGCATTTGTCTAGCATGGTGAGGCACTGGGCATTCTATCCATCTACAACTACAAAAAAATTAGAAAACAAGAGAATAGTGGAGAAGGAATAAAGCAACAATAATAAACTGTTAATATTTGGGAAGTAGTATCTAGAAATTCTTTGCATTATAAAGTTTATAAGTCTGAAATTATTAAACCAAAGCATTTATAAAAAGAAAAATGAGTATAAAATGATATTAACAAATAGTACCCTGAATAAGTGGATTTTACCCTGGATCCATATGGGTAAAATAAATGAATAAATTCAAAGTTGCATGAGGAGCACAAGCATTTATATAGTCTCAAGTTATATACCCATAAAACATGAAATAATTATGAGGTGAAAATACAATATCACACAAGAGAAAAATCTCAAAAATCTCAAGATTCCCCTTTGTAGTGATCCCAGGTTAACATCATCACTAATGGGAAAATTAAACTTATAGGAGAGGGACCCAACATGGCGGCCGGGGAGGAAGCAGTATTTTCAGGATCTCCACAGTAACGCGATCAGAAAGACCCATTAATACACCTAGAATCTACCTACGGAGGAACCTCTAGCAAAATTCCGTGGAAAGGAGACCTGCCGGGAATCAGTAAGTTTATGAGAGGTGACAGTTTGTCCCAGGCAAGTGAATCTTGGCCACGCGGTGCAGAGGTTCAGTCTCCCTGCCAGCCGCCGCCAAACGGCCGCCAGCGCCGCCTGCCCGGTTCTGCAAACGGCCCCCGGCGGCCGGGCTCCGGCGCAGCAATAAGGGTCCCCACCCGCACGGCAAACAGCCCCCCCGCCCACCCAGCTCAGGAGGCGACGTGAAGGGAATCTAACCAAGCCTTTATGAAATAGCGAACTGTGCTGCGTACAGGGGTTGCTGAACTGCTGAAACTGGTGCTCAGAGTAGCGGCTTTAATAGAGACTTTGCACAGCTTGTTAGAGCTCCTTTCACCATCAGTCTGTAGTGGACCACCCGGCCAAGCAGCAGAAAAAACAAAAAGATTGAAAAAGAGACGCTTGGCTCCCAGACGCTTTCCTGTTCAGAGCCGCGGGCGCTTTGCGCCCATATGCTTCCTCTTTCACTTTGCTCCCTGCAGAGAAGCTGAATGGGTAATCAGCAGTGGATCTTAAGTACCTGAGGCAAAGAAAGCTCAGTACACCCCGCCTTTTTTTTTTTTTTTTGAATATTGTCTATACAGGGAGAGTTAGTGGACTGAAATTGTTGGCTGGGCTGGGGTTTCGGGCCGAAAATCCACTCCGCGGGAGCCGCCATTTGCTTTCGGCATGCTGCCTTGATGGCCCTGTCTACACTGTCCAGCAGCCACATCTAGAGACAGGAACTGGGCTGCATGCCGAGCCCTGTCCTCTGAAGGCTGGACCACGGCCTCAAGCACCTCGGTCGCCTGTTCCCTGCTGCACCTTGGGGCAGAGCCTGCTCTGGGGTCGTTGGGCATCCCCCTGCGAGGGGACCCGTGCTCCGGAGGAGGGGGTTGGAGAGCCGCGGCGGCAGCCGCTTGGGCCCTGGGAGCTAGGCACCGGGCCGAGGAGCAGCGGAGGCCACGGCGGCGCTGCTAAGGTCGTGAACAAGCGTGGCGCCCAAGAGCGCGGTTATCGCTCCCACCAGGGCTGACAACAGAGGTCCCTTGCACCAGCTACCAGGGGAGTTGCTACCTGAGGGCAAACAAATTCGCTGGGGGTCCTCAGCCCCAAGCCCTACAAACGTAGGGTCCGAGGGAGGAAAACAGAAAGGGTGTGCCCAGGCATCCTTGAAAACAGGGCTCCCAGGAGCAGCAGACCCGGCGTGTAGCCAGTAATGTGGTAAGCATCACAGGCGAGTGGGGCCTGGATTGAGGAACCACAAGAGAAGGACCTAGGCACTCAGGACTGGAGACTTGCACAGTATGGGAAGAAGAGCTGAGGCACAGTGATTGGTTCCCACCTATCAAGAGGAGAAGCCTGGCCCAGTGGGCATAGCTCCACCTACTGGAAGAGAAGTTAATCGAGCTCTATGACTGCATTTATTATTATTATTATTTTTTTAATGATTATTATTAGTATTTTTTTTTTATTTTCACTTTTTGTAGTTGACGTTGTTGTTGTTCTTTAACTTTCTTATCAATGGTTTCAATTTTTTTTAATTCTTTTTATTCTATTATTTTTACTATTTTTTTTAAACTTTAATTTCCATTTTTTAATACCATTATAATTTTTTTTGTTTGTTTCAAATTTTTATTTTTTCGTTTTTTCTCTCTTTCTTCTCACTTTTTTCTTTTGTCTATTCATTTCTTTTCAACTTTCTTATTCCCCCTCTCTTGAACCCCACCTGCCTACACTCACTCTCTTTAGTGACTTCTTCCCTTCCCCTCTAATACCTCTCCTCCCAAGGATCAAATAAATTTATAAGAGTAAAAAGTAACTCAGCAGTCAAACAGAATAAGAAGTATCATGTGCATAAAAAAGCAAGGAAGAAAAGGAGTACAAACAATGCAGGACAGCCTAAATATTCAGGAGGACCTGGAGTCATCAGAAAAATGGCCATATAAAGAACTCAAGGAACACCTTAGACAGATGGAAAGGAACCTTAAAGATCACATTGAAAAGGAATTACAAAAACAGATAAAAGAAGAAGTTAAGCATCTTTATCAGGAGATAGAGATTATTAAAAAAAAATCAAACAATAATTCTAGAAATGAAGGAAACGATAAACCAAATTAAAAACTCAATCGAGAGTATCACTAACAGAGTGGAGCAAGTAGAAGCCAGAACGTCAGATAATGAAGACAAAATATATCAACTTGAAAAGAGTCTAGCCAACTCAGATAGGCTGGTAAAAAATCACGAGAAAAACATCCAAGAGATTTTGTATAACTTAAAAAAACCAAACTTACGAGTCATCGGGATAGAGGAAGGCACAGAGATTCATGCCAAGGGAATGAATAACCTGCTGAATGAGATAATTACAGAAAACTTTCCAGAAATAAAAAAGGAAACAGATATACAAATTGTAGATGCATACAGGACACCGAGCACACAAAATCACAGTAGACCAACGCCAAGACACATTGTTATGAAGCTATCCAATATACAGAACAAGGAGAAAATATTAAAAGCTACAAGAGAAAAGAGACAGATTACATTTAGGGGTAAACCAATAAGGCTGACAACGGATTTTTCATCACAGACGCTGAAAGCGAGAAGAGCCTGGAACAACGTATTTCAAACACTGAAAGACAATGGATGCCAACCAAGAATTCTGTATCCAGCAAAATTAAGCTTCAGATATGACAACGAAATAAAAATCTTTCATGATAAACAAAAGCTAAAAGAATTTGTAGCCAGAAAACCAGCATTGCAAAGTGTCTTGAGCAAAACTCTACACGAGGAAGAAATGGAAAACAATAACCAAAACCATCAGCGGGAAGTGCCTCGGTAAAGACAGAGGAAGGGGGGAAAGCTAAACATGGAGAAACAAACTAAATTAGGGGGGGGGAAAAAGATAAATAATCAAACATGGCAGGAAGTACAAACCATATATCAATAGTAACTCTAAACGTTAATGGCTTAAACTCTCCAATAAAGCGACATAGGCTGGTAACATGGATTAAAAAAACAAATCCAACAATATGTTGCATCCAGGAGACTCATCTGATTGGAAAAGACACACACAGACTCAAGGTAAAAGGTTGGGAAAAAATATACCAAGCACACGGTCCTCGTAAGCAAGCAGGCATGGCCATTCTCATATCGAATAAAATCGACTTCAAGACTAAGCTAATCAAAAGGGATAAGGAAGGACATTATATACTGTTAAAAGGAACCATTCACCAACAAGACATAACAAATATCAATATTTATGCACCAAATAATGGCGCTGCGACGTTCATAAAACAAACTCTCCTCAAGTTCAAGAATCAAATAGACCACAACACAATAATCATGGGTGACTTCAACACACCTCTCTCACCATTGGACAGATCCTCCAAACAAAAGTTGAATAAAGAAACTATTGACCTCAATATCACTATCAATAACCTAGACTTAACTGACATATATAGAATATATCAACCATCATCAAGTGGATATACTTTTTTCTCAGCAGCACATGGAACCTTCTCAAAAATAGATCATATATTATGCCATAGGGCAACCCTCGGTAAATATAAAGGGGTTGAGATAATACCATGCACTTTATCAGATCATAATGGAATGAAACTGGAAATCAATGATAAAAGAAGGAAGGAAAAATCCTACATCACATGGAAAATGAACAATATGTTACTGAATGATCAATGGGTTACAGAAGACATAAAGGAGGAAATCAAAAAATTCTTAGAGATAAATGAAAATACAGACACAACATATCGGAATCTATGGGACACAATGAAAGCAGTTTTAAGAGGAAAATTCATCGCCTGGTGGTCATTCCTCAAAAAAAGGAAAAACCAACAAATAAATGAGCTCACACTTCATCTCAAAGCCCTAGAAAAGGAAGAGCAAAACAATAGCAAATGTAGCAGAAGGCAAGAACTAATTAAAATCAGAGCAGAAATCAATGAAATTGAAACAAAAGAAACTATTGAAAAAATTAACAAAACAAAAAGTTGGTTCTTTGAAAAAATAAATAAGATCGACAGACCCCTAGCCATTCTAACGAAGAGAAGAAGAGAGAGAACTCAAATCACTAACATTCGGGATGAAAAAGGCAATATTACAACAGACGCTTCAGAAATACAGAAAACAATTAGAAATTATTTTGAAAACCTATATTCCAATAAGATAGAAGAAAGTGAAGACATCGATAAATTCCTTAAGTCATATGATTTGCCCAGACTGAGTCAGGAGGAAACTCACAACTTAAACAGACCAATATCGATAGATGAAATAGAAGAAGCAAGCAAAAAACTTCCAACCAAGAAAAGCCCAGGACCGGATGGGTATACAGCGGAGTTCTACAAAACCTTTAAAGAAGAATTAATACCAATACTTTTCAAGTTATTTCAGGAAACAGAAAAAGAGGGAGCTCTTCCAAATTCATTCTATGAGGCCAACATCACCCTGATTCCGAAACCAGACAAAGACACCTCAAAGAAAGAAAACTACAGACCAATATCTCTAATGAACCTAGATGCAAAAATCCTCAATAAAATTCTGGCAAATTGGATACAAAGACATATCAAAAAAATTGTGCACCATGATCAAGTAGGATTCATCCCTGGGATGCAAGGATGGTTCAATATACGGAAATCAATAAATGTTATCCACCATATCAATAGGCTTAAAGATAAGAACCATATGATCATCTCGATAGACGCAGAAAAAGCATTTGACAAAGTACAGCATCCCTTTATGTTCAAAACATTAGAAAAAATAGGGATAACAGGAACTTACCTCGACATTGTAAAAGCTATCTATGCTAAGCCTCAGGCTAGCATCATTCTGAATGGAGAAAAATTGAAGGCATTCCCTCTAAAATCTGGAACAAGTCAGGGATGCCCCATATCACCACTTCTATTCAATATAGTTCTCGAAACACTGGCCAGAGCAATTAGACAGATGAAAGAAATTAAAGGCATAAAAATAGGAAAAGAAGAACTTAAATTATCACTATTTGCGGATGACATGATTCTATACCTAGAAGACCCAAAACGGTCTAAAAAAAAAACTACTAGAACTAATAAATGAATTCAGCAAAGTGGCAGGATATAAAATCAACACACATAAATCAAAGGCATTTCTGTATATCAGTGACAAAACTTCTGAAATGGAAATGAGGAAAAACACTCCATTCACAATAACCTCAAAAAAAATAAAATACTTGGGAATCAACCTAACAAAAGAGGTGAAAGACCTATACAATGAAAACTACAGAACCCTAAAGAAACAAATTGAAGAGGAGCTTAGAAGATGGAAAAATATACCCTGTTCATGGATAGGCAGAACTAACATCATCAAAATGGCGATATTACCAAAAGTTCTCTATAGGTTCAATGCAATGCCAATCAAAATCCCAATGGCATTTCTTGTAGAAATAGATAAAGCAATCATGAAATTCATATGGAAAAATAAAAGACCCAGAATAGCAAAAACAATTCTAAGCAGGAAGTGTGAATCAGGTGGTATAGCGATACCAGATTTCAAACTATATTACAGAGCAATAGTAATAAAAACAGCATGGTACTGGTACCAGAACAGGCAGGTGGACCAATGGTACAGAATAGAGGACACAGAGACTAAACCACAAAGCTACAACTATCTTATATTTGATAAAGGAGCTAAAAACATGCAATGGAGAAAGGATAGCATCTTCAACAAATGGTGTTGGGAAAACTGGAAATCCATATGCAACAAAATGAAACTGAATCCCCTCCTCTCGCCATGCACAAAAGTCAACTCAAAGTGGATAAAGGAGCTAGATATCAAATCAGAGACTCTCCGTCTGATAGAAGAAAAAGTTGGCTCCGATCTACAGATTGTGGGGACGGGCTCAAAATTCCTTAATAGGACACCCATAGCACAAGAGTTAATAACAAGAATCAACAAATGGGACTTTCTTAAACTGAAAAGTTTTTTCTCAGCAAGAGAAACAATAAGAGAGGTAAATAGGGAGCCTACATCCTGGGAAGAAATTTTTACTCCTCACACTTCAGATAGAGCCCTAATATCCAGAGTATACAAAGAACTCAAAAAATTAGACAACAAGAAAACAAATAACCCAATTAACAAATGGGCCAAGGACCTGAACAGACACTTCTCAGAGGAGGATATACAATCAATCAACAAGTACATGAAAAAATGCTCACCATCTCTAGCAGTCAAGGAAATGCAAATCAAAACCACCCTAAGATACCACCTCACCCCAGTAAGATTGGCAGCCGTGATGAAGTCAAACAACAACAAGTGCTGGCGAGGATGTGGGGAAAAGGGTAGTCTTGTACACTGCTGGTGGGACTGCAAACGGGTGCGGCCAATTTGGAAAGCAGTATGGAGATTCCTGGGAAAGCTGGGAATGGAACCACCATTTGACCCAGCTATTGCCCTTCTCAGACTATTTCCTGAAGACCTTAAAAGAGCACACTACAGGGATACTGCCACATCGATGTTCATAGCAGCACAATTCACAATTGCTAGACTGTGGAATCAACCCAGATGCCCTTCAATAGATGAATGGATAAAAAAAAATGTGGCATTTATACACCATGGAGTATTAAGCAGCACTAAAAAATGACAAAATCACGGAATTTGCAGGGAAATGGATGGCACTAGAGCAGATTATGCTTAGTGAAGCTAGCCAATCCCTAAAAAACAAATACCAAATGTCTTCCTTGATATAATGAGAGCAACTAAGAACAGAACAGGGAGGATGAGCAGGAAGAAAAGATTAGCATTAAACAGAGACATGAGGCGGGAGGGAAAGGGAGAAAAAAAAGGGAAATCACATGGAAATGGAGGGAGACCCTCATTGTTATACAAAATTACATTTAAGAGTTTACGAGGGGAATGGGATAACAAACATGGAGGGAAATGAATTACAGTAGATTGGGTAGAGAGAGAAGATGGGAGGGGAGGGGAGGGGGGATAGTAGAGGATAGGAAAAGTAGCAGAATACAACAGTCACTAATATGGCAGTATGTAAAAATGTGATGTGTAACCGATGTGATTCTGCAATCTGTATTTGGGAAAAAATGGGAGTTCATAACCCAATTGATTCTAATTTATGAAATATGATTTGTCATGAGCTTTGTAAAGTTGTGAACATCCAATAAAAAAAATAAATGTATAGGATACATGATGGGATTAGAAGAGAATCACAAAATTATTTGACACTCTTCACAGAAAGTGTGATCTAAGTGTAATCATAAAAAAAAAGACTGAAAAAAAATCCACTTGAGATAAATTCTAAAAGCGATGTCCTTAAAAGATTCCATCCATGTCATGAAAGTTAAGGAAAGACTGAGAAATGTTTGAGACTTCAGGAATCTAAGGAATACAATACTAAGTGCATTCTCCAGATCCCAATGAAATCCCTTTGGCTAGAAAGGACACTATTAGTCAAGTCACAAAACTTCAAAAGAATCTGAGGATTAAGTGATTGATAGAATGTATTAGTATTAACTTTTTCTTGTGAAAGTTGTATGGAAGTTATGGAGCATGTTCTGACTTAGAAGTAATATTTTAGTAATCACAAATGATGGCAAGTCTCAGAAATTTACGCTCAAATGGTTCAGAGAAACAAAGTTCTTTTTAATAGAACCTGGAACATTAATTTTAAAATTATTTCCAAAAATTTAAAGTTGAAGAACCAAACAAAAAGGGAAATATTTTAAGACTTTAGAATTCTTTCTCATCAGGAAAAAAAAAAAACATGTCAATGCTTAAAATGAAAAATTAGAAAAAGTATATAAGGTTGACTGCACTTAATAAATTAAAACATTGCTATAGCCACAGTCTTGATGTGGCAAAATAATGTCTATCTAAACTCTTAGGTACATATTTAGAAATAACAATTGGGAAATAAAAGTAAGCCATCAATAATGTGAATTTAATTCCATAAAGTTATTAACAACACTTGTCACTTGGGAAGTTTTAGTACATAAAACTCAAATTGATGTGCACTTGCACTTCAAATTTAGTTGTAGGTGCTAAGAAAGTTTTAATTTTTTTTAACTTAATATGTTCTCACTTTATTCAACTTTGTGAAATTAGTATTACACACACACACACTCTCACACATACACACACACAAACACACACATTCACAGAAACATTATCATCACCAAAAAGAAAGTCTAATTCCATTGTAGTGGGAAAATATAACATAACATTTTAGGACCCCTAAGCTTAGTAAATAATGCCAGCAATTAATAAATGGGATGACATCAAATGAAAAAGCTTCTCCATAGCAAAGGGAATAACTAGGTATGTGAACACAGAGCCAATAAAACAGTAGAAAATCTTTTCTAGCTACTCTTCTGATGGAGAATTAATACATAAAGTATATGAAAACCTCAAATGCTTTACACACAAAAAAAATCAAATGAACCAATTAGTAAGTGGGCAGATAAAGTAAACAGAAGCCAACAAATTTATGAAAAATGTTCCACACATCACTAGCAATAAGGGAAACGAAAATTAAAACTACACTGATTTCATCTCAAACCAGTCAGAATGACAGATATCAAGAATACATATATAATAATATAACACGAGGATGTGGAGAAAAAGGAATGCTTGTACTGTTGGTGGGATGGTAAATTAGTACAACAACTACTCAGTATGGAGTTTTCTCAACATTCTAGGCATGGAACTGCCACATGACCCAGCAATACCATCTTTCAGTGTTTATCCTGAAGAATTAACCTCATCTTTGTACAGTGACACATGCATGTCCATCTTTTAAACAGCACAATCCAAAATTGCCAAATTATGGAAACAGCCTAGGTGTTCATCAAAGGTGAAAAGGTGAAGAAAATGTGAATATACACAATGGAATTTTATTCAGCCAGAAAGAAAAATGAAATTATGTCATTTGCAGCAAAATGGATTATGTTAAGCAAAATAAATCAAACTCAGAAGGTCAAATGTTGTATGCTTTCTCTCACATGCAGAAGCTAGAGAGGAAAAAGGTAGAGAAATGTTGGAACAAAATCATGAAAATAAAAGGGAGACCAGTAAAGGAAAAAGATCTAGGGGCAGGAGGTAGGGATGGGCGGGGAGTGTTAGTGACATTGGCCAAATTATATTATAGTTTGAGTAGTTTGAGAGTACATAAAAATCCAATGGGTACATACTACAACTAAATTCAAATTTAGTTTTAGGAGCCAAGAAAGATTCAATTTTTAAATTTAATATATGCTAATTTTATTTAACCTTGTGAATTTGTGTATTCCATATATACATGGAAATACCCATTATCACCAACAACAATTAACTCTAAATCCACTTGAGTGGAAAAAATAACAATTCATTTTTCTATATAGCCCCTGGATTAAAGAGGAATTTGGAATAATGATGACATATTTTGCTACAAAGAAATATTTTACAGTGAATATAGTATAGTTGTACTGAGAGAAAACATAGTCTTCTATTTATTTTTGAAAGTCTAAAAATGAAGTTTACTAATCAATGATTGACCAGGCTGAGTACATTAAATATAAAGTTAAAAAAGCAGAAATAATTTAAAAAGCATGACTAAGAAACATGTAAAACTAAATGTGTAGAAACGTAAATAAAAGCAAACTTGAAATGTTAAACCAGAAATACAGAAGCATTATAAAAACATAAAATAAAAATATAAGGTCAGAATTTTAAAAAGTAAAACCCAAGGTAGAAAATATTCTTAAATGATAATAAAATAACTTGATATTTTTACTGGAATGTTTGCAGAAGTTCTATTAAGTCTAGGTACAAATTCTATAGCAAATGGAACAAAATGCATTATTATTATATTCTGTCTCTCAAAGATTTCACAGTTTACTAAAACATTACTTTGAAATATAATTTGCCCATTGTTGAACACTGAGTTAATTATCAATGTGGCTGAGTAACAGAGCTTTGGGTTTCCCCATTCTTCATTCCTCAGTTCAACATTCATATGGTCAGGCAGCATCAGAATGATAAGATTATTATGAGAATGTTCATCTTTACATGTTCAATCCCCAGTACTGAAAAACAAAAACAAATAAATAAGTTCAATCAAGAGAATAATAATAAAATCATAATAAAAATCAAGTATAATGGAAATTAAAAGAATGCTAGGCACTGAAATTAGTATCCTAAAATGCTTTTTATTGTTTAAAATTTTTAGATTTTAGATTTTAAATGTCCAATTTCATACATATTTGACTTGTGACTAGTTTCTAGTTTCTTCTTAATTCCTGTGTCTCCTCTTCTAAATTAAGATGACAATCAGATGAAACTTCAAGTGAAGCCCATTCTTTTTTTTTTTTTTTTTTTTTTTTTTTTTTTTTTTATTGGTTGTTCAAAACATTACACAGCTCTTGACATACATATAAGAGGCTGTGAGGGGAATGGGAAAATTAATAAGGAGAGAAATAAACTACAGTGGATGGGGTAGATAGAGAGGATGGGAGGGGAGGGGAGGGGAGGGGGGATAGTATAGGACAGGAAAGGTAGCAGAATACAACAGTTACTAATATGGCATTTTGTAAAAATGGGGATATGTAAATGATATGATTTTGAAATCTGCGTTGGGGGTAAATATGGGAGTTCATAACTCACTCAAAGCTTATGTGAAGCCCATTCTTGTTGAAGTGGTCTCACTGCTACCTGGTAAGATATTTCTGTTAATGATTTTATAAATCACCTTATGATTTCTGGATATTAACCATACTTAACTCTTACATAGTTCTCTGAAAAATATCACCACATACATCAATCTATATTCTGTGGATGGTTCTTATTTCTGGATTCTGTTGAGGACACAGAAGGTGTTGTCTTCAAGTCTGATCACTTTTATGTTCTTCAGACAACAGATTCAGCCCTCTAACTGTTCCTCCCCTGATGCAATGCTTGACAACCTACTGAATTCTCAAACATACATGGGTATGTGGATTGGATTAGGGCTGGTGAATTCTACAGAGAACATTACCCCTTTTTTCTTAGAGGCTCAAATTGACATCAGAGTTCCTCACACATTCACTCCTCTGCTCAAGTCTTTCCAAAAGATTCCCAACTAAGAATAAAAAGGAGACCCTAGGTGACCTGGCTCCACCTACTTCCCTGAACACAGCTCCTAAAACTTGCTCCACTCCTCACTCCATTCCTGGTATACGTGAGTCCTGCCACACTTTGCTAGTCTCAAAATGGGGATTCAATGCCCAATTAGTGAACCACAGAGAGCTACAATTATCTTTGCATTGGATGAACTTGTATCCTTTACGACAGTAACAGTTAAGTCTGAACAAACTGTCTGCAAACATGCATGATTAATGACAGAAATGATGAGTAGCTTAAATCAACTATGATTTTGCTGCCATCCATCCCATTATGATTTCACAAAAAGTAGATGCTTTGAAAGAGGTGAGTGGTCATAAGAAATTGAGATGGTGATTTTCAATTCTTCTACTACTGCCATGAATAAAAGAACTAAGCAGAATAGATAAAATGCTAGTGAAGGAGAATTATTACAAAATATATCATCTACACTTCGGCTCAGCTGTCAAAATAGCCCACTTAACTCAATCTACATATGAGCATTTCTGTTTGTCTACTTTATCATGGTCTTAAAACAAGGGAACATAAAGGTATTACAAATATTATTCAGGAGTTGAATGTAGCTCACTGGGAGAGCATGTGCTAAGCATGTGCAAGAACGTGGGTTCAATTCCCAGCAGTGTAAGACAGAGTGATAAAGTAAACACCACGGTAAGTCCTTAACACATGAAGGGTATGTGGGAATTCTTGGTACTCTAGCAAGCTTTCTGTAAGTCTGAAATTGAAAGATTATCAAAATATCTTTTCATTTTTGGTTTACTTAATTACATTCCAATAGAGATCCCTACATTATATTTGGTTGGTGTGGACCTTCTGTGTCTTCTAATCTACAACAGTTCATATTTCTTTTCTTAGTGCTGCTTATTTGTGTGTGAAAGTGGATCATTTGTTTGGTTTGGTTTGGATTTTTTCCTTGCATGACATGTTCCTGCAAACTATCTCATAGCTTGATATAATATTGTTTTTCCTGAATGCATTTTATTTTTTTATTTGTTTTAATTAGTTACACATGACAATACAATGATCTTGACATATCTTATATTTGAATCAGATGGGGAATAATTTCTCATTTTTCTGAATGTACAGGTTGCAGAATCACATTGGTCATGCAGTCATGTATATACATACAGCAATTATAATGTCTGTTTTATTCTGTTGTCCTTCCTTTCCTCCCTTCCTCTCTCCTCCCCTACAATCAGTTCTCTCTACCCAATCTAATGTGACACACTTTTTTTCCCCTCACTTCATCACACATGTATTCTGTATAACAATGAGGGTCTCTTTACATTTTCCATGCAATTCCCCTTCTCCCTTCCTTTCCCTCCCACTTCTCTTCCCTATCTAGAGGTAATCTTCTTTTCATGCTCTTCCTCCCTACCCCATTTTGAGTCACCCCCCTTATATCAGGGAAAACATTTGTTTTTTAGGGATTGGCTAACTTCACTTAGCATAGTCTGCTCTAATGCCATCCATTTCCCTGCAAATGCCATGATCTTGTTATTTTTTAGTGCTGAGTAATATTCCATTGTGTATATGCCAATATTTTTTATCCATTCATCCATTGAAGGGCATATCTAGGTTAGTTCCACAGTCTAGCTATTGTACATTATGCTGCTATAAACATTGATGTGGCTGTGTCCCTGTAGTATGCTGTTTTTCAAACTAATTTTTTTTTCTCAGCAAGAGAAATAATATGTGAGGTGAATAGGGAGCCTACATCCTGGGAACAAATTTTTACCCCTCAGACATCAAATAGAGCTGTAATCTCTAGGGTATAACAACAACAAAAAAAATCCAATCAACAAATGTGCCAAGGACCTGAACAGAAACTTCTTAGAAGAGGATGTACAATCAATCAACAAATACAGGAAAAAATGCTCACCACCTCTAGCAATCAGAGAAATACAAATTAAAACTACTCTAAAATACCATCTCACTTCAGTAAGAATGGCACCCATTATGAAGCCAAACAACAACAAGTGCTGGCGAGGATGTGGGGGGGGGGGTACACTCATACATCGCTGGTGGGACTGCAAATAAGTGTAGCCAATTTGGAGGGCAGTATGGAGATTCCTTGGAAAGCTTGGAATAGAACCACCATTTGACCCAGCTATTCCTCTTCTCAGACTATACCCCAAAGACCTAAAAGCTTAATTAAATTTGAATTCAAGTGAATAACTACATTTTTAATATCAGTGTAGGTATATTAAATATTTGTAAATTAACATCTTCAAGCTTCATAGGAAACACAATGCCTTTTTTACTCAATGTACAGCATTGAGTAAAATATCTCAGATTCAATATTTTCAATTTTTTTTGGTAAATTTTGAATGCAGTAGTACTATGTACCTCTGAATCTTTAGTTTTAATCACCACATAATTGTACATATTTATAAGGTACAGTGTGATATTTCAAAGCATGTATACAATGAATAATGACCAGAGCAGGGAAATAAGCAGACATCACTTCAAACATGGATTATTTCTTTGTGTTGGGAATTAGGTCAAATGTGAATTTGGCAGAAGTGAGGTTGTTTTGGAGTTGATAGAGCAAATACATTTATAGTGTATGGATTTTTCCACACAATTAGATTCAACATTTAGTCATAAGCAAACATTACTTTGTTTAATTCTCCATTAAAGGTAATTCATATGTTTTTATCCTTGATACTTACTGTTCTTTCTGTTTTCTCATTTTCATATTGATTCAGTCTTTCTTCAATACGATCACATTTATTGATTAATTTAACTATGTTTTCCAGAATGAGATTGTGGTTTTTAGTCTCAGCTCGAAGTTTTTCTACAATATCATGACATTGCTGTTGGATACTTATTACTGTGTCTTTATTGACAGATTCGTTATGAGGTTTGTGCAATTGCTGTTGAAGCAATGTATTTTCAGTCTGTGGTTGTGATCTCTCCTCTATGGAATCCTGCTTCCCATCATATTTATTCACTTTAGTTTGTTCATTGTGATATGTATATTTAATTTTCTTTATCTGACACTGTGCTTGCTGTAGGTCTCTTTGTATAGTTTCTAAATTCAAAGTCATTTCTTTAACAGCATGTCTTGTCTGACGGACTTTATTTTTTAGGATACAGAATCTTTCTTCATAGTTAACAAGTTCTTCAGAAACATCATCACTATGAGCTTTGAGGCGAGAGATATCAAACTTCATTTTGGCCTGTGAATGCAAGTATTCCTCCCTGGCTGACTGGAAAACAAATTCTTGGTATCCTTTTGATGTCTGGCCTTCATAATGATGGAAGGGTACAGCAGCCAATGTGGTATGGTATGACTTAACTTCTGTTTCCAGTCTTTCCCTGTTTTCTTTTTTATACTCCAGTTGAAATTTTAGTATCATTATCTCACCTTTAATCTTATTAAATTGTTCATTATCCTGGAATAGATTCGCTCCAGCTGTTTCCTCTTTCTGCTTGATTGATTTTTGAAGGTCATCATACTTACCTTTTAAAATTTCAATACCCTCAAGGTATTTCTTTTCCTTTTCTTGGTTCTCATGTTTTATTGTGTCTATTTCTATTATTTTCCTAGCAATTATATCCTTTATCCTGTGATATTTATCAAACAGATCTTTTCCCATTTTATTGCTAGTAGAAACCTAAGTAAAACCAAGGAAATAGTTAGCTAGCACTCAATTCCAAAAATTATATATATATATAATTTTCTCCAGTTGGATATCCATTCATTGCAACACTTAATATATATGGAGAAAAATTAGAGCTAAACTTCAGACCTTATAAAAGCATATATTCCCAGAAGTTCAAAAAGTTAATTGAAGAAAGGGAATCTATAAGAGTACAAAAGAAATGATGAGTTATAAGAATCTCAGAATTAAAGAACACTTTTCCTGAAGTACAACAGACCCAAGACATAGAATCAGTGATTAATAGCTGTGACCATGTTTAAAAAAAGGTTTACATTCTAATATATAGAACCAAGCCATAGTAAGAGCCTTAGCTGTACATATACTTGACTGATAAAAATTTTCCAAAATTTTTTTGGTTCTCCATTTCTGAAAATGTTCTATACACATTCTACTTCTCAAAAATAGAAACACAAATTGACAAGAATATATGAAAAATCTTCAGCATCTCTAGAAATTAAGGAAATGCAAATCAAAATTACACTAAGATTTCATCTCAGTCCAGTTAGAATACCAATGATCAGGAACATGAGTAATGACAAATATTGGTGAGGATGTGGGAGAAAGGCACTCTCTTTACATTGAGGCTGGGACTACAAACTAGTACAACCAGTCTCAAAAGCAATGTGG
This sequence comes from Spermophilus citellus, assembly GCF_964194105.1. NCBI lineage: Eukaryota > Metazoa > Chordata > Mammalia > Rodentia > Sciuridae > Spermophilus > Spermophilus citellus. The sequence continues at coordinate 22,817,728 of NC_138195.1, read as the reverse complement.
AGATTACTGAAAAAACTAGGAATGGAATCACCATGTGATGCAGCTATTCCAACTCCTCCTTGAATATCCAAAATATCTAAAATCAGCATACCACAGCAATACCCTTCAAGGTTTACTGCAGAACAGTTCACAGTAGCCAAGCTATGGAACCAGGCCAGATGTCCATTAATGGATGATCAGATTTAAAAATGTGGTAAATATACACCACAGAGTTTTGCTCAGCCATAAAATAGAATGTTAGAAGGGCATTTCCCAGTAAATGGATAGAAATGGGGAAAATCATGCTAAGTGAAATAAACCCAACTGAAAATCAAAGGTCGAATGTTTTCTTTCATAGGTGGAAGCTAGAGCATAATATGGGAAAGAAGCCAGTGGGAGAGGAGATCAGAGAGCAGAAAGATAGAGGAAAGATGAGTGAAGTAGGTGTAGGAGAATGAGAGGTAGGAAGGAAGAAAAGGGGAAAATAAATGGAACAAATTTAACAAAATCATGTTATATATTCATATATAAAGATACCAAAAGCAATTTCACTTTAATGCATATAGAAAAGAAAGGATGCTTAATAGAGAAGAGAGGAGGATAACAGGAAGGAGAAAGTGAGTAAAAGAGGGGGAATGGGGCTTGAAATCAAATTCGTTGCACATATGATTTTGATAAAATGAACCTAATTACTATGTATAATTATGGTACTCTGATAAAAATATTTTAAAAAGAAGGACACTATTAAAGCACATGAAACTTTATCCCACATGGATAGCTCAAATTTTAATCTCATAAATAACAGATAAATTTCTCAGATCAAAAACATCTCCTAAAAGCAGAGTGAGACAGCATCATGAAATACAATATTTTACAAAACATTTAATAATTTTCCTGATAGTTTCAAAGTAATTTAGCCTGTGTTATAACATAAAATGCCCAAATTAACAATTATGTTAGTGAGTTAACTCCACTCAGCTTCCATTACTACATTCAGAAATCACGTGGAACATATATTAGATGTCAACATTGCAATAAAAAATTTTAGCCATAAAAGCCAAAAGATGCCTTTTGTTTTAAACCTAAATAATGTAGTCATGCACGGCATAACAATGCTTTGTTAGACAACAGACTGGTATGCAACAGTGGACTCATAAGATTATATTGCAGGGTAGACATCTTCTGTTTGTGCAAGTTCAAGCTTATGATTGCATAATGATGGAATTACTGAAGGACACCTTTCTCAGATCTTATCCCAATCATGAATTGAAACATGACCACATGTATTAAATTATGCAAATAGTATAATTAATGTTGAAATAAAGTAAGAAATTTGACACTTATTTTACCTGCTTTACCTTATTTCTTTCAGTATTCAGTTCCATATCTCTTGTTTTCAGAGCCATTTCAAGTTGTCTTTTTATTTCCATTTCTTTATTATAATCCTCTTCTTTTTCTCTTAACTGGTGCTTAATTTTTTTCAAAAGATGATCAGCATTTTTTCTCTTCTTCTCTTCTTCTTGTAGTTCACATCTGCAGTTAAATAAGTTATCTTAAAATTCATTTTGTTAGAAAAAAGTTCACTTTAAGAACTGCTCTTCATATGTTAATTTATTATCCTAATACAAATTCTGTGTTCTCAAATACATTTCCCTTCTTGTTTTCACATTTTATTTCCTACTTCAATAACTCTCAAAGGGTATATATCTATATCTAGAAATAAAAGAGATTTAGATATATAAAGGTAATAAAGAATATTCTGTTATTGGGCAAGATTCTGTTACTAATAACTCTGGTAAAATTATGCAAAAGAAATTTTGAGATGATTCTGTAAATTCACAAGTTGAAACTTAACTTTAAGAATTCCTCCTGAATTCTAAATATGATTTAAAGTTGTTTTAAAAAATTATTGTTTAAAAACCAGTTTATAAGTTTACTGGAAATAAGGTTTATCTTCATGAAACATTAAACATATCCCTTGAAATGATTCACAATGTAATATAGTAACTTCATAGGTTTTCACACAACACATAACAGCACATTACTATATTATACTCCTAATGTAAGGAGTATAATTCCTTGTATTACACTTTTTATTATTTCTTTTTGGGTAACACTTTCAAGTGATCTTGTTGATTATTATGTACTTTATAAACAATGTAGAAATTAGTCTTGGAACAAGACAGAACCTTATATTTAATCCAATAATAAAGAGTATAGGTCCTTTTACCAGAGAAATTTGAACTTATTTTATTTATATATGAGATAAATTGAACAAAATAGTCATCACTTTTTTTTTAAAGAGAGAGTGAGAGAGGAGAGTGAGAGAGAGAGAGAGAATTTTTAATATTTATTTTTAGTTCTCGGCGGACACAACATCTTTGTTTGTATGTGGTGCTGAGGATCGAACCCGGGCCGCACGCATGCGAGGCGAGCGCGCTACCGCTTGAGCCACATCCCCAGCCCAATAGTCATCACTTTTTAATTCATATTTTATTTCATGGGTCTTAAGAATAAGACAGCATCTGGGGATATAGCTCAGCAAGAGCACACCTATACACTTGAACAAAATCCTGGGTTCCATCCCAGGCACAAGAAGAAAAAAATGTGCAATTTTTCAAAACATGTTTCTTCATTGAGGAAAATGCCCATTTCAGCCTCTCTTGGAATTGTAAATTTACATAATTTTTCTAGGGTACAATTTAGAAATACTGATTAAATACCTTTTAAAAATGTCTCTACTTTAAATAAATAATTGTATTTTGAAGGATGTAGTCAAAATAAACATATAGAAAACAATTTCTATAAATGAAGTTTCTTGAAGCAATGATTGCCATACAAATTTTTAAATGAATAAAATACAGTTGAAAATTTTTATTTGTTAAAGAATATTGAGATTCCTGTAAAGTGGGCTTTTATGTAGCCAGTAGAATTGTGATTGGGAAGAATATGCGTTCAATTGGTAGAACTAATCATTCCTACCAACTTGTTTTTATTTCCAAGATTTTTACACTCCAGAAGAATTAGAAGTTTTCTCCCTTATGAAATGCCAAAAGGTAAGTCAGGAAATACAAAATGTCCTATGCTTGTATAATTTTATCAAAATGGATTTTTCTCTAATGTGTAACTAAGAAGATCTAATAAAATTATTTTTTTCCAGCAAAAAATGGATCATTCAAACATTTCTTTAAAGTTAGGATATCAAACCTCAAATTAGAGAGTTCCTGTTTCCACTCTGCTTTTTCATGCTCTAGCATGGCATTTACTTTTTTTGCATCTGATAGCTTTATTTTCAGCTCACAAACTTTAGTTTCCATCTTTGTAGGTTTTTCTGTAAATAGTGAACACTGTGAACAGTGACATTTTCTATGTTCCATTGTTCTTTGAGATGAAATAACTGCGTCCTCGATTTTGGATAGGCTCACAGAATCTATATAATGGAAAAAACATGAAGCAATGATTGCAATGCAAATTTTTTAAATGAATAAAATACAGTCGAAAATTTATTTTTTTAAAACAAACAACAATAAATTTTTAAAACAAACATGATAAAAGTCAAATATGTGAATATTTTTCATATATGAAGGACTGTACATTTTCCCAGGCACTCATGCACTGAAGAAATGCACGCGGAGTGCCTACAACATTTGGCACATTATAATATATTCTGTAGAAAAACTTACCAGATGAGATCCATTTTCTTCTTTAGCTTAAAGTGTAGAGGAGAAGACAGACAAATAAATGGATAATGTAGGGAAATAGAGTTCTGTAATCACATTATGGAATCAGAGCTACAGAAAGTTTTCCCTGAGGAAAATATGACTCCCCAGAGAAATGAAAATTATCAGGAAGCAGCTGGGCAGAGGGTGAAGAAGAGCATTCTAGTCAACATACAGCATGTACTGAGGCTCTATGACAATCTGCTTTTGGCCAGGAGGAAGTAACAGGTACTGCTTCCTGATCCCACCAGAAACTACCCAAACCAAAACAGGCCAAAGATATTAAAGTGCATTTCCCAAGACCGTGGACACTTCAGACAATGAGGAAAATGATCCCCAGTAGACAGGAAACAAATGATGTAAGCTTTGTAAGTGTGCCATCTCCCTGTTGTGAGAGCTTCAAGGTGGTGATTCAAGAAGAACAAGCAGAAGGAGAGTCTACCAGCCTCTCTGAGCTGAGGTGATGGAGCTGAGATTCTGGTAAAACCAAGACACAGAGACATCACAGGATAGAGCAGGAGAGGAGAAAGTACTACAGAGAAAGAACCCTGGACATCTGCAGAGGACCCCCTTTGAATTTTTAGCAGTAATGGATGACAAAGGAGTGCCAAGAAGCAACCTGAGACCCAAAGAAAAAGCATTGCTTAGGTTAGAGGAACCGTCTCCTGTTCACAGAGTGCCAAGAAGGGTGTCTCTGCCCATCAGTCAATCTGGAAAAATAGATATTTCACAGGATAAGGGGAGAGTCATCAGCAACTCCCAGTAGTGGAGAATTCATAACCAGCTGATCACATGAACAATCATAAAAACAAGACTGGGAAGGATATCAAGCTCATTACTAGTAACCTGACTCACTTCCAAAATAAAATTCAGAAGGAGAAGAGGAGGATGAAAGATATAGTTAAAAAAGAAACACAAACTACACTTGAGGGGAGGAACACTGATAGAAATCAAAGAGCATGATGATAGGGTAGTCCAACTACATTAAACATTGAACAATAGAGGATTAAACTCTAGGAGTTGTTTTATACACAGATTTGTTTATTTGTTTTAGGAAATTATAAACAATTTGAAAGATCTCAGAGAAGTCAGGAGATGTCATAGTATATAACTGCACTACTCAAATAATTATGTAGTCACCTCCTATGGTTACTGAGTTGTTATGAACTGCTGCATAAAAGGCCCCATGATGCTAATTATCTCCATGGGAGTAGTTGGTCTCCAGCAAATTGGCTATGACTGTAAAAAATGATCTCTCACAGTTTTTATACATTTTCCCTCATATTCAACACCTTTAACATACAAAATATGTTAATTGTTTCTATTAGAAAGACAGCGTTGCTCAACAGCAGGCTATTAGTACCTCTGATTTTTGCAGATTCAAATATACACACAGATTTTCTTTGATTGCACAGGTGGGTGACACTCCTGACACCAACACTGTTCAAGGGCCAAATGTATATAACAAAAAGCTCTAAAAATTCAAATTACAAGGCAGGTTGTTAGTATGAACAAAATAGTCTGATTCAACTCTATGCTTTCTACAAGAAATGTGCTTTCTACAACTATGTGCTTCCCATCTCCTACAGGAAATACATTTTTTAATTTAGACACACATTGGTTAAAAATATAAACCACACTGACACTTGATAAAAGAAGGCTTCATGGGAATGGCTACATAAAGGCCCGATGAGATTTCATATTACAAAACACTACCAGCAATAAACATGGTAATTGCACAGTGATAAAAGATTCAATTGATGAAAAAGATGATATATCTATATGATCACAAATGTTTTTGTGTACCATATAGATACAAAATTCTTGAGGCAAAAAATTGATAGAGCTCCAAACAGTAATAAGCAAATTTACAATTATAATTTGAGGGGCCAAACTCCTCACTCAATAAGTGGTAGAAAAAGTAGGCAGAAAGTCAGCAAGAATGTAGAAAAGCTTAACACCACCATTGTCTACCAAAATGGAACAGATACTAAGATCAGACAATAAATTGTAATTTAAGATGTCATAATAATTTAACCATGCACAATATGTTCCCTGATTATGAAGTCATGATCAGAAATCAACAACAAAATATTTCTGGCAAATGACAAAGTTATTCTTTTTTTTGGCTGACTAATATTCCATTGAGTGTGTGTCTGTTTACTTCATATGTATAGGTATATGCATACATATATCCCATTTTTTTATTCATTCATCTGTTGAAGGGCATGTAGGTTGGTTTCTTAATAGCTATTCCCTAGAAAGGATTTTGCATGATTCTAAAAGAGATAAGAGATATATGAGATATGAGATATCTCAATCACTCTGCAGTGTACCCCATCAATATGTCCCCCTACTATGTCAGCTTAAAATCAAATGGATCACAAAAGAAATTAAAATGCTATGACACAAATGACAAAATCTGTTATTTGCATAAATATATAAGTTAGAGTTAATCAAAATTTAAAACTGAAGCTCTTAAAAATAACTAAGAGGAGAAAATATCAAGACACAAAGTGGTGAAAATTTCTTGCAAAAAAAAATAGCTGATAAGGAATGGTATCCTGAGGAAAGAGTGGAATGAATCTGACATAACTTTCCTATCTAAATACAGGAATACACCACAGTGAATCTCAACATTGTATACATCCACAAGATTGGAAGCCTGATTAGAATAAAATATATTCCATGCTTGTATGAATATATCAAAATGGATCCTACTGGAATGAATAATTTAAAAGAACAAACAAAATAACAGAGAATTAAAAGGATAAGTGACCAAAAATGTCATCCAAATTAATAATAAGCACATGGAACATCCTCAACATTACTGGTCATTAGTGTAAGGCATATTGAAACCATTCTGATGTGTGCATGTGTGCAGACCACCCTCTTAGAAAGGTTATAATTATTAAAAATTGACCATACGACTTGATATTAAAGATAGGAAAGAATGGGACCTTTCATACTATGGGCATTGAAAAATATGGAAATATGTTGGAAAGCTGTTTGAGATTTCTTAATTAGGGAATATATAGCGTCATGAGGAGTATTTTATGATTAATGGGTTTCTTAACTGTTTTTTTTTTAAATTTGTTCTTTATCAATATACATGACACTAGAATGTATTTTTGGAAATTAACACACATAGAGTATAATTCATTTTATTTAGGATCCTATTCTTGTGGTGGTACATGCTGCAGAGTTACCCTGGTCATTTATTCAAATACGAGGCTAGGAAAGTTATGTCTGATAATTCTATTGTCCTTCCCCCCCTCCCTCATTTCCTTTATCCAGTGATGGATTTCTATTCTTTCCCTCCCCACCCTCCTTGTTTTGGGTTAGCATATATCAGAAAGAACTTCTGGCCTTTCATTTTGGGGAATGGGCTTATTTCAATTAGCATAATATTCTCCAGATCTATCCATTTACTAGCATGTGCCATTATTTTAATTTTTTCTTTACAGCTGAGTAATACTCCATTCTGTATATATTTTGTATATATACCACATTTTATTTATCCATTCATCTGTTGAAGGACAATTAGGTTGTTTCCATAGCTTGCCTATTGTACGAATTGAGCTGCTACAAACATAGATTTTGCTATGTCACTACAGTAGGTTGATTTTAAGGAGTGGGATAACTGGAACAAATGGTGGTTCCATTCTAAGTTTTCTGAAAAATCTCCATGATGATTTCCAGAGTGGTTATACAAATTTGCAGTCCCACCAGCGAGTATGAGGGTACCCTTTTCCCCACACCCTCAACCAATATTTATTGTTGCTTGTATTCTTGATTGTTGCCATTCTAACTGGAGTGAGATGAAGTCTCTAGTACAGTTTTAATTTGCATTTTCTCTAATTGCTAGAAATGTTGAACATCTTGATTATGGTATTTAAATGTGTGTAACTTGTATGTTAAAACTTGTCAAATTGCATAATTTACATATGTGCAGTTTATCATATTTTCAATAATATCTCACATTGAAACTTTTAAAACAAAAAGCTGTACTCTAAGGACACACATCTAAGACAGTGGTTGGGGCACATCAATGCAGGATAAGCAAGAGGACTGAAATCTTTTTCACCTTATAGCAAAAATATGTGAGAGATAGGTTTTAAGGGTAGGCTTAACATGATCATATCTGAATTTTTAAAAATGTATAATTATGGTTGCAGGCTAGGGCATGGTTTTATGAGGTGGGGTAGCAGGAAAAACAGGTGTAAGGTTACTGCAGACTTCAGATAGACAGTGATCATGATCAAGGCACAAGAGACAAAGATCATGATCAAGGTACAAGAGAGCAACACAGCCAACAAAAGAAGCCAGGGTGCCATTCACAAAGAAAAGTGCAGTGGGAATTATCCTAACTCTTTGGCTCAGAGTGAAACCCAGTTTTCCATCTATTTTAATATAATGTATATTTCTGATAGAAACAGCTATAAAATATCACCTCTCCCTGGTGCACTGCTAAGCAATGTCATTGTAACATAATATATTATAACATAATAATATTTCTTATTTATGCATCTATTATTATAATATACATAAAAGGCCTAATTTTTATGCAAAGGCCCTACCTTTACATGATGTTTTATGTTGTTCAATCAACTGTAAAATTTTCTTATCATTAGGGTAAGCCAACTCACAATCCTCTGAGGCTGTTGGACATGACTTACTTAAGTTATCAAAGTTTTCCATGGCATTGGCCGTTGTTTTGACCTGTAAAAAAAATATGATTTCTAAATGTCCCTCAAATATTTATACCATGTACTAAATTCATAGAAGGAACATCTGTCTGTTATTTTATATGCTAAAAACAGGTATTTGTTAAATAACAGCTAGTTTCTGTCAAAAGGATGTCTTTATCAATGGTGACTATTTCTTAATCACTTTCCCAAAGTAGAAGCCTTTACCTAAAAAGATTCTCTATTATTTCAGGTTACATGTTTTTTTTTTTTTTTTTTTTTTTTTTTTTTTTTTTTCCTGGGGGCAGGGTGAAGGAACTGGGGATCGAATTCGGGGGCATCTGACCACTGAGCCACATCTCACCCTATTCTACGTTATTTAGAGACAGGGTCTCACTGAGTTGCTTAGCACCTCGCTTTTGCTGAGGCTGGCTTTGAACTCTCAATCCTCCAGCTTCTGCCTCCCCAGCCACTGGGATTACAGGGATGCGCTACCATTCCTGGTTCATGTTACATTTTACAATACAATATAAATTTTAAAATTATGTCACTTAGCCTTTCACAGTGTGTTTTTGAATAAAACTACCTTTTATTATTTTTAACAATACCTTTCTCTTTGAGTTAGATGCTTTCTCTCTGGCCCTAATAAAAGAAAAGACACACTCATAAAATCCTTTCAGGTAAATATTAATATGTTAATAAGAATGTATAATATATTTTTATGTAAAATCTTTACATTTGTTATTATCTCTCCTATTCATAAATTTTACAGGCTATTTAAAGTACAATCATTTTCTGCAATCATAAACAGAAAGAGGAACATTAAGGGACAAAGAATAATACTACATAAAGAATATTAGAAAAATAAAATTTAGATCACACTATATGACAGCCAAAGGAAAAGTATCATGTTACTTGAATTCTTTAATAGAAATAAATACAGCAGATTCTGCTATTATAATCAAAATAAAAGACAAATTTTTACCAAGGACTCAAACCTCATAGTAAAATATGGCTTAAATCCTTATATAAGGGAAAGTCTTTTTGTATAATGAGTTAATTTTTCAAAACCTACAATGCAATTACTGTGCATTTTTCTAACACTCTACATGGGTTCAACTTGTTATCATCTTCATAATTCCATAAGGCAGATACCATATAATGTATTATATAAAGGAAGAAACTAGGCAAAGAAAGGCCAAGTAACTTGCTTAAACGCATAGAAATAGTCAGCAGCAAACCCCAAATATAGATTCCAGGTTCTAAACGTGTGTATCACAATACACTATGAAAAGTAATAATTCTCTTCTGGTGTTTTTAAGACACAGAATAGCAGATCAATATACATTATTATTCCATATCTGATGATAATTATAAATAATAATTTTTGAATTGTGCCAATATGTTTTAAAACATAGTTTAAAAGCTAGTTTAGTTTTGGTAAACTAAAGATTTTTTTTTCTAAAGAAATTTATCAACAGGTATGATAATCCAACAGTGTATTCATGCATTTCACAAATACTTCCTGAGCACAAAATCCATTTTCAATGCCACTGTTGGTATGGGGAAGCAAGGTTTGTATAATTTAAAATATCAAAGCAATATTTAGTAGTAGGTTGTGGATAGTTCACTTTTCTGTTGTGCACCAACAAACTTTCCATTTTCCTGAGAATCTAAACCCCTATCAAGTTGATACACCTGATATTTTAGAGTACCATACAAAATCATCTCTATACATGACGATAATCCCAAGAATTAGAACAAAATTTGTTTAAGAGATGTCATGCAACTGTCATAAGTGTACTTTAATGTGAAATTGACAGTATGCTATAGAACCAACCTCATTTTTTAAATGATTGCTTACTACATTAGTTTATAGATATGGAAATTTAACTGTTTCCTTATTGATAGGAATTTAGATTCTCACTTAATGATATAACAGTGCTATAATAAATACCCTTAAATAAATAAATAAATATATGTGTGTGTGTGTGTGTGTGTGTGTGTGTGTATATATATATATATATATATCCTTAATACATATATTGCATTTAATGTTCCTGTTATGCATATGAGAAATATTCATATATATTATATGCATTATGTATATCATATAATATTTATCCTTAATATATGTGGGCAGGCATGCATTTACAAGTATATTTTCCATTCCAAGAAGGATCCAGGAATAGAAGTGAGGCTGTTAGGTTTGACGAATAATATTCTAAATCTCTGGTACATGCCTCTAAATTACCCTTCCAAAAGTGCTGATAAATTTAATTTATAAACACTGTATGAGAATGTTCTCTTCATCACAGTTCCCTATCTTAGTTATTACATTTTAAATAAAATTCATCAATACATTCATAATAAAATGGTATCTCATTGTTTACTTTCATTTTTTTCTGGAAACATTGCAAGGTTGAATATCCCCAGGTAAAGCTTAATGTTTCTCAATCGTGAATGTTAGACCAAATTAGAATGAGATTTAGAGGAGAATAACAATTATCTACTGTGGAGTACTGCCACATGCTTACCCATCATGTTCTTGACTCTTTGTAAGAGAAAAAGGCTCATGATCATTTTTTCTGCTCTTTCGCTGTTCCATGGGTTCATCATTATAATCAGTATCTTCAGTACCTTCACATAGGTTTTGTGATTCTTTTGTTTCAATTGGGTGCTTCATCTTTTTTTCCTCTACCTTTAATGAATGATAAGGATGATCATGCTACTTTCTAACAAAAAAGGTTTCTTTTTTTCTGCTTTTATCCTTGATTTTACCTCCTGATTTAGTTTAATTGTCATTATTTCAGCCCATAAAATATTTTGAGCTTCCTTTAATTTTATAAAATATCATTGAAAATTTTTGCCAATTCTGCTTCATTTTTGTTTGAGTGGAAATAACAAGAGTTTTCCAAAATTTCAAATAGAACAATTTTTCATTCCATGCTTTTATTTTGAGCCATTTTTGCTATCTAGCATTTACACTCCCTGTAGCTCTGGCAGACATAAAAAGAAAAGGATAGGAAAGGAGTCCTCTTCTGTCTTTCCTACCTGGATTGTACATTAAACACCCAAATTCAGGGACTGTGTCATTGTTGAGCCTCAGTAAAGAGGAAGATTTCCCCTTTCTGCATTAAGCTAGTCTCCAACCTCCGCCACCTTGCCTTGTGCAATTCTTTTGTCATTTGGATACAGGGAGAGCAAAAGAGTGAAGGTGCTCATTGCAACATTTGAACTAAAATTTGCTGCAACACAAGGAGCAGGACAAAATTGCTACCTTGTAACTATGGAATGCTGGAAAATGAGATGCTTCCCAGACTGGTTATCTGCATTAGCCCCATTACCTACTTGGGAGTAAAACCAAGAAAGTTTTAATGACTCCCAATTGGCACTACCTAGCATTTTGGTAGCATGGAAAGTTACCACAATTTCACAATTCTGCATCAGATAAATTATCCAGAAAAAGTAAACCAATTATTTCTTGGGAGATGGGAAGCCTCCTAGTTCATATGCTACTACATTTATTTTTAAAATGATATGTCTAGATTTTGTCTATATTTAAAACTTAGAACTTCAGACATCCATGTTCTACATTGAAATCAAGTACAAAATCTGGGGCTGAGATTTAATGCTTCTTTATGTGATAAGGTCAAACATACCAAGATTAACAAATTTTTCAAAACAACCTAAAGGAAAGGGCTGACTGAAACAGAAACACTTAACAGAAGTGACTTTAAAAGAAGTATATATACTTGTAAAAGATATTTAAAGTGCTCATATTAGAATTATGTTTCAATGGTTTGGTAAAACAGATAAATTTATACAGATAAAAGCACAATAAACAGATTAGTTTGTCTGAAAACATATCTCAAAACTAGGCACAAGGATATATTCCATCTCAGCCATAACTTTCCCTTGCATTTCCTTTGTGTGTGTGTGTGTGTGTGTGTGTGTGTGTGTGTGTGTGTTTGTGTGTGTGTTGTGTGTTTTTGTTTGTGTCTATGTGTAAATAAATGTGAATTAATCTTACACCAAGAGGGAGAAAAAAAAAAAAACACCTCAAGCTTATTACATTCTGTCAGCAACTTCTTTATGCTTATCTTGGTTCAGAAGGTCATATGGTATAGGTCTAAATTACTTTCCCAGTTCACAGGCCACTTGTAAGATTGATTGACTTAAGATGATGAGAAAGAAAGATCATGAGAATATTTTCCTGAAATTCTCTTTATGGAGAGAGAAGAAAGCATAAATTTCTAGACAGAATTTCTTATTTAGATAACACCATTTAATACATGAGCTTTTTCAAAGCAGGAAATCAGAATACAATTGATACTGAGAAAAACCAAGAGTAGCAACAAGAGAATAGCTCTCCCATTTTGAAGGTGAACTTTTTCTTTCTCTAATGTCAAGACCTCTACCTGAGACATGCCTATCTCATTCTTAAACCTTCCCTTGTTTTGCAGTAAGTGTTCACCTAGACATCCTTTTATTATTCTGCCACTAAGTGGTAGAGAGAAACTCACCTTTTCTAATTCAGTTCTCATGCTTTTACAGCTATAGCACTGCATGACATGATGGATTCTGGGACAAAATTTGATTTGATTTTGTTTTCTTACAAGTGTCATTAACAGTATAAATACTGTGCCTTTTTATTTGAGTAATTTGATTCACTTCTTGGGATTAGGTAAGACTTGAATCAAGATGGCTTTGACTTACTAGACCCTAAGCATGGGTCCAGGATTTAAATTCCAACTAGGAGTACTTATGTTCATAGTTACTTTTATTTGTAGATCAAATCCTTGGTCTTCTCTCATTGTAACTATAACAACTTCTAGTTTTTAATTTTCTGTATTATTATGAAAATTCTCCTCAGTGTTAGAAGAATGTTCAGTTTCTAGTTTGTTATGTTCAGGCTTTAATTTATTTTCTTTTCGATGCATCTTAGCAAATGACTGGTCAGAATGTTTTAGAAACCCAGAGCATATATGAGAAGGAGAGAATTTTGAAGACTGGGTTCTTTGTGTTTAAGACATTTCTGCATTACTACAGGGATAGACACTCCAGAAGCAACCTTTTCCTCAAATCAAGTACATAACTTCTCAAATTAGAGAGTGTTTTCCTTTAAATTGATTCTTCCTCTGGAGTTAACACATTTTAAGAGCCAATATCAATACGCACCAAGCAAGACAGTGTGTGGATGTGAAGGACCTGAGGAGCAGCAGGTGGTCTACACTGGATGGCAGGGACACACATGGGCCTGTCAAAGTGAGTTGGGGCCCTCCTACCAGCACAGCTGGGCAGCCCCTCCTCACACACCCAACTCTGACCCTGAGCCACCCACCTCAGGGTTCAAATACCCTCCCTGAATTCTCCCTACTAAGGTGCTGTTCCTGAGTAACTCTTGACTTTCTCATCACCCTTCCTCCTTCATCTGGGCTACAGGAATTTTCCTTTGGAAATCAAAGAATTCTAAGTCCTTTAGAGACTGAAGATGGCAGAGCAGGCAGCAGCCCTCCACGCCTACAAAGTCCAGAAAGGAAGCAGTGAAGTAAGAGCTACCAGACAGAATGAGACTATAATTTTCTACCTGGCCTATAGGTAGCTACTCTCCTATCAAAGTAGACATCAAGCCAGAATTAATCAGAAAAGACAAACTGGGTTATTTCATACTTATTAAGGGAATCAACCAACAACAAGATGAAACGATTGTCTTTGTGCCCCAAACATTGGTGTACTGATGAACAAAAAGCAAGCCTTTCTCAATATTATAAAGAATTGAATAGAACTCAATACAGTAATACTGGGTGATTTCAACAAACCATGTCATTATTTGATAGGTCATCCAAACATAAACCAAGAGTAAAAAGTAGAATTAATGAAATGAACTTAACAGACATCTATAGAATATTTCATCTATTGAAGTGAATTAATTTTACCCTCAAAGGCGCATGAAACTTTCTCTAAAACAGATAATATTTGGGAGCACAAAGAAAGTCTTAGCAAATACAAAAAGAGATAATTCCTTGCATTCTATCAGATAATGATGGAATGAAATTAGGAGTTAAGAACCAGATAAAAATTAGAGACCATTTTAACACCTTGAAATGAAGTAATACACTTTTCTATCAGGAACTGGCCAAAGAAAAAATTGGGGAAGAAATTAAATTATTAAAAACAAATGAGAATAGAACAATACCAAGACCTCTGGGACTGTATGAAGGCAGTCCTAGTGGGAAATTTATAGCATTTATACATTAAAATAAAAGAAAAATACCAAACAAAAAAATCTAACATTATATTTTAATACCTTCAAAAAGAACAGTATAATTCCAAAATCAGTAGAAGATAGGTAATAATTAAGATAAGAGCTTAAATTCATGCAATTGAGAATTTAAAAGCAATACAAAGGATAAATGCAACAAAGTTGATTCTTAAAAAAGATGAACAAGAGTGATAAACCCTTAACCAAACTAATCAAAGAGAGAGAATTCCCATTCACGTTAAAACACTGGAGAAACTTAGGATAAAAGGAACAATCTCAACATTGTAAAGGCCAATATGAAAATCCAAAGCCAATGTCATACTGAATGGAGAAAAACCTCAGATCATTTGCTCTGAACATTGGGAAAACTACACACCAAATAAAGAAGAATGCAACTAGATCCATATCTTCACAATGTACACAGTTCAATTCAAAGTGGATCAAAGACCTAGGAATTATACTAGAAATTTTGCACCTGCTAGAAGAAATCATAGGCTCAACACTCCAACAAATTGGTAGAGGCAACAACTTCCTTAACAAGACTCCTAAAGGGCAAGGAATGAAATTAATAATCAATTAATTGGGACAGCATCAAATTACAAAGCTTATGTAAGCAAAAACAAGTAATAAATGGGAAAAATAACTAAACTTAACTTATAATTCTCAAAAAAGAAATGCAAATGGCCAACAAGGATATGAAAAGATGTTCAACAACCCTAGAAATGATCAAGAATACAAACAATAATAAATGTTAGTGGAACTTCAAATTAACACAAACACTTTGGAAACCAATATGGAGATTCCTCAAGAGACTAGGAATGCAAAACCCTATGACCGAGCTATCCCATCCCTCAATAATTATCCAAAAGAACTAAAGTCAGCATACTATAGTTATATAGCAGCACAATTTACAGCAGCACAATTTTCAGTAGCCAAATATGAACCCCGCCCAGGTGCTTGTTAACAGATGAATGGATAAAGAAAAAAAATGTGGCACATGTACACAATGGAGTTTTACTCAGTCGTAAGCAATAATGACATGATGGCATTTGCTGGTAAATGGATGGAATTGCAGAATATCATGCCCAATGAAATAAACCAGACTCAGAGAGTCAAGAATGCTTTCCTATATGCAATAATCTGACAAATTGACCTCTTTTCTAAGGATAAAATTTAGGTATAAGTTGCTACGTTACCAGACATATTTTAAGATTAATCATAAGTTAAAAGACTTTGAAAATCAATATTAAAATATGATCTATTGATTCTGAAAGAATATTCTGAATGGTAATTGCATTTGGCATATACTAATTACTAAGCAAAGAAAACAATATGAGAGCAGGAATTTAAATGTACAGGTTTTACATACCAGTAACTGGTTACTTTCAGATCCTTCAAGTGTATTTTGCTCTTCATCTGATGTAATTTCTAAACGTGGTGCTGTTGAAAAATGTACTGGTAACAATAAAAAATGTAATACTCTATCAAATTGGAATTAAAGAAGCCAACCATCATCATCATTATCATCATAATGAAAATTTATATTTATTTTCCCAATAAATAATTCAAATGAAGCTTAATCTTTATCTGAACATCTACTTCTTTTTATCTTATTTTATTTTATTGCAGTTCATCTCATTTGGTTTGGTTTTCACTGATATGTGTGTGTGCCTATGTGCTACAGGGTTGAACCCAGGGCCTTGTACATGCTTTGCAAGTACTCTACCACTGAGTTCCATCCCATGCCTTTTAATTTTATTTTGAGACATTGTCTTTACACAGTGTGTAGGCTGGCCTCAAACCTTCCATTTTCCTACCTCAGCCTGCTGAGTAGCTGAGATTACAGGTGAGCTCAAAGTCACTAAGCAAATATGGATTTTTCCAGGAAATAATTCTACTTATCCAAAAGAAATCACTTGGACAGGCTCTAGGGGTCACCAGGTTCCATGCATACAGTGGTTTCAAAGACTCATCCACAAATGCACCCATTCAATAGAAATGATCAAATACTGAGAGACAAAATATAAAAATACCAAAGAAACATAGATGTTTACACTGTCCTCTGTTTTCTAACTCAAATGTCATAAGAGTAACTTATTAACAACTTTCAACTTTTCATCATTGATACTTTCAAAAATTACTGATACTTTCTATATTTTCATTTGTAAACGCCCTCTTCCTTATTTCTGAAATAGTTTTGTGGACTTTTCTGACAAACTACTTTTCCAAATTTTAGAGTCAGTCTGCTAAGTAAATTCTTCCATTATTATAGATTTTGCACAAAAAAACTGGTATTTCTTTCCTTAGGGTAATTGGTTTTTCTTTATTGATTTTTCTACTATACCTTTACCATCTGAAGAAAAAAATTATTTATTTACATGTCAATCCTATTTGAACCTAGACTTGTGGGGACAATCTTTTGTGTCACCTGGTATGAATGAACAGTCTTTATTTCTTTATTGAATTGCTTATTGAATTCCTTATAAATGCTAGGGTGACTAAAAGGTGTCTGGGATGGCTTTTCTAGAGATAATACCTGAGCTGAGACTTACAGGGTGAGGGTAGCCAGCCAGAGTGCAGGAAAGTGTGAGAGCATGACAGGCAATAGCAGGAGAGGCATTCAAGTATTAAACAGGTTGTGTGCTTGTTTAAAAATATAGGAACTGGTGAATAGTAACGCCAGAGGAAAGTGCAGATAGGGAAAGGGCTAAAGACAGAGTTAGGCAGAAGTCATATGACAACAGCATTAGTGGTGACTTTCTGACACTCGCCCATTAGTGTTGTTTAAGGAATGGTGCAAGGGCATAACTGCACGGGAAAGATTACATAAACACATTTCTCTAAATGCTATGCATACAGCGAATGTCAGGGGCATTTGGATAAATGAGAGAAGATGAACAAGCCTGAGGGAATAGTGCAAAATTCAGATGATGCATGCCTGAAATGAAGGAATTCTTATAAAAATATTTTGTGTGTCCTTTGTAAAATGCATTTTAATTGAATGAATTCATGTATAAATCTGATTCCCTGGTAAATGAGACTCTGCTCAGTCTATAAAAAGATACCAAATGACATGTGAAACGAACAACATGGACTAAGTTGCTTGTTTTCACTTTGTATTTGTTTACTTTTATACATTTATATTACAGGTATGGAACATATTCCTCAAACTGTCCTGCAATTTAAGAAGTACAAAGTATGCTAAAAGCCTGATGGAATGAATATACACTTCTCATTAAAGAAAATTTGCTCAATTGATCAGTTTAGCTATTTGCTTTGAGAAAAACTGTTCACTAAAAATATTCTTGATTTTACATACCCTTATGGGATCCTGATGCATTTACATTTCTTATATAAATGCAAATGTTCGAGTCACTTGATGCACTCACGTAAAAAGATGTAGGAACTTCACCTAAGAAATTATATATAGTAATCTTACAATTTTAGAATATGGTAATCAAAAAGAAAGCAGTAAATACAGTCATAGAATTAGATATCAATACCCTTTATATTTCAAAATCAGCATGATTGATATTCAAAGTAATAATTTTGGTATTCAAGGAATAAGCTCTCTAATTTATTTTGTTTCCAGCATTACTCTGGTGTGGTGTATCTTCTCAGTCTTTAAAAGATTTTAGTAAAATGACTATCTCATTAAAAATTAGGTTATAGGGCTGGGGTTGTAGCTCAGTGGTAGAGTAGTTGCCTAGCACATGTGAGCCACTGAATTTGATCCTTAGCACCTAATAATAAGGAAAGAAAGAAAGAAAGAAAGAAAGAAAGAAAGAAAGAAAGAAAGAAAGAAAGAAAGAAAGAAAGAAAGAAAGAAAAAGAAAGAAAGAAAGAAAGAAAGAAAGAAAGAAAGAAAGAAAGAAAGAAAGAAAGGTAGGTATATTTTGTCAATCACAACTAAAAGTTATAAGAAAAAAGTAGGTTATATTACCAAGGATGGGATGTAGCTCAGTAACAGTGTTCATTCCTATCAAGACCAATGGCAGGGGTTCCATCCCAAGCCCCAATAAAAAAAGGAGGTAAAAAATACTAGGGGAACAATTAGCTATCATTTCAAAAACAGTCAATGCTCTTATGACAACATAAGTCTCATATGAGTAGCTATTATCAATGAAATATATGTCCCTATTACTCCAATCCCAACAATTCCTCCTGCTTCCGATAATCTCTGTAGCAGCCATTACCTAATATTTGGATTAAAAGGGAAGAAATATACTGAAGCCATGTGAATTAAATTTTATCAAATTTCCTCATCATTAAGTTCCAAGTTAATTAGCTTACATTTTTTTCTTTCCTTCCTTATTTATGCTGCCATTCTGATTTTAAAAAAATAATGTCTAGACTGGTTGTTTTGATACTTTCCATTTTACATTGTTTGTATGGATTATTCCCATTACTTTCTTCCTCCCAGTTCATTTAGCAATAGCATCTGAAGCTTATAACTTCTACTACTGCATCTTTTTCCCCCTTCCTCTTGACAAGGAACATGCATAGATATAAAAGCAAGCTTTTCTTCTGCCTTGATCTTACTGTATCTTGAACTATTATTCCAAGGCCCTTCTTCCAGATTTCTTTAAAGGTACACGGGAGCTAATTAGAATGAGATCTGGAAACCAGAACTACTGCAATCACCTTACAATGTATTCAAAATGTAGAACCAACATCCTAATTATTCACAATGTGCAATCTTAACATGTCCCCCCCACACATAGATGATTCATTAAAGATTGAGAATCTCTGGTCTTTACTGAATCTGCCTTCACTTCCTCTAACTTCTCTTTTTTTGGGGGGAATCTAGCCTCATGTTCCTCCCTATCACGTCCCCCAAGTTGAAACTGTATAAGAAGTCACAAACTGTCTATGAACATTTTATCAGGTTGTGATTTTCTTGTCTTTCCATAAATAATCTTACAATTTCTTCTCCATTATTTAGTACTGGACTATATGATCCTGTCCTAGGAAATAGCAACACTTTAAAATGACACCTAACTATAGATGCAAATAGCTGTTATATGTGGTAAATTAAACAGCTTTGTGTGTTCAGGTATTTCAATCCCTAATGCTTTTCCAACAGTGAGGGAGATGGGAGGAATGGGAAAATTTTATTCTACTTCTTGGACAAGTTTTGGTTCTAGAAGCTCATAAATTCTTCCCACATTTAATAAGCTGCTCATGCTCTTTCTAAAGTAGTAATGAATTCAATTGTATCAGCCTGCTCATTTTTCCTTCATTTATTCCCTCTATTTTCTGCCTTTCTTAGTCTCCATTTCCTCTTCTTTCTTTTTCTTATTTACCAACTTTCCTCTGGGATTAGCATGTCTGGAAAAGGAACTAATAATTAATTTCCTTTAGTGACATTCCCAACTTAACCTGTAGTTGAAAAGTAATAAGTTATACCACTTAGTATCATTTCACTTCTCTTCTTCCTTACTATTTAATAGTCACTTTTGTCAGTTATTAAAACATGCCAGTGCTCATGTCTTAAGCAAACATTTAGTTCAAAGAACTTGGAACTAAATTGTTATACTGCATAGTTCTTACCTTTTATATGAACACTTACTGCACGCTTTTGTCTTTGATCTGAAGGCGCAGATAGATGTCCAACACAGCTCAGTGAAGGACTCTCACAAATTTTCTGGTGGAATGAATGTCAATAGTGAGTTGCATAAAGATTTCCTATTCACATACTAAGAAGACATCTAAATTACCATTTTGGAAATCAACAAAAATTAAAAGCAACTATTTATTGAAAACCAAATCTTTTCAAGATGAAGCCTAACTTTTGTCTTCATATGGCTACTGGCTCTGAACACTGAGCATGGAAGGAAACACAGAAAACATATTCAGAGAAAATAGAAACCAGTGTCATGTTTCAACAAAGGACCAACTTCAGTATGCCTAACTACTATACATTCCCTGCCAATAACACTAAACCTACATAGTTTACCATAATTTCATTGATACACTTTTTATATAAGCATTCAACATTTAAAATACTACAATGACAGACTATTTTAGTGCTAAAATAAGATAACTGACAAGACTTCAGAGGATGTCATGTGGGACTAAAATTAGAATATGTCACAGCTGCTTCACTTAGGTTAAAAAAGGCTTAGGAAAATTTAAATATTTTTGCAAAATTTTTATTGCAATGAAAGTAGTTGAGGCCTGGGGTCATGGCTTAGTGGTGGAGTGCTTGCCTAGCATGTGTGAGGCACTGGGTTCCATTGTCAGCACCACAGAAAAATAAATAAAGGTTCATCAAGAATTAAAAAAAAAACATTTTATTTAAAAAAAAACAGAAAGTAGTCAAAGAGATGGATAAACTACTGAGAAGAATTTTTGTTTACTTAGATAATAGTACTTATCTTTTAGGTACAGTGGGTACATTTTTTTCATTTAAGAAAGAACATCAGGGCTGGGGCTGTATGTAGCACAATGGTGGAGCATTTACCTACCACAGGTGAGGCACTGGGTTTGATCCTCAGCACCACATAAAAATAAATAGATAACATAAAGGCATGTTGTCCATCTACAACTACAAAAAAAATTTAAAAAGAAATAACATTAAAAATATATACTCATGTAGAAAACAGGCAGTGTAGAAACATTCAGTACCTCCTGAAAGCTATCTCAGTGGAATTTAATCAACACTTGTGTAAATGCACAAGGACATGGATGGGCATCTGTGGGTAAGCACTGGGTCACAACTTTAGAATGATAACAGAACTCATAAAAAGAAAACATCCCAGGAGTGCACAGAACAGAGTGATGTTAGAAAGGGGAAACTCCTCTAAATGTGAGAAACCCATCAATCTCAACAAAATTTAATCTACTATAGGCCAAATGAACAGTCAAGGCAAAGGCTGACTTGAATTCTGCACAAGCTGGCACTAGAAATTTGGGGCGCTTAAGGTTATTCCTGACAGATTCTAATGCTTGGACAGGGAAACATCCTCACTAGGGCTCCTTTGTCTACACCTTCTAAATAGTAGATCAGAAACCCCTCTAATTATTAATAATTATAGTTCCAAGATTAAACTAATACACTAATTCACTGGATGAGCAGAGACCCACCTCAAGATCATGTCAGATCATGCCCCATAGAGAAATTGAGACACAGATCTATTGAGAACTCTGGGCAGCTGGAGAAGCAGTCAAGTAGTTTTCATAAAGGACAAAAACCCAGGGCACTTTCACTTAAATGCTGTTCAAGCTCTGTGAGTATGAAGTTTGTATCTACTACAAACCCTGGGCTGGGATGTGAGAGTCTTCTGTGTGCAAAATCTGCCACCTCAGGGATCCTTAGTGTTGATTCACCTGATATGTCTTGCTAGGCTGTGTCATATTTTCTTCCTAAGTGCTCATTCTGTGTCCTTCCTAAGAGCAACCTTAAACATTTGTAGGAAAACCATTCTTCCAACATCGATAGCTTGTTCCCCTGCTAGAATGTCCAAACAAACTCTCCAAAAATGTTGGTGAGTGCAATCCCCAATAGAGAACAGATCTACCAGACTACCAGATGTGGACACTCCACCATATTCTGAGACATTAGGAGAAGTGTGGCCACCTCCACCAAGAAAGGGGGTCTAGTCACCTCCCTACAGATTCAGAGAGACCTTTCAGGGGTAGTCACAATGGGAAAAGGTTCATGGCTGACACTTTGTGCAGGGGAAAAATCTTCCAACATCTCTCTTAACTGGGTTGGTGGGCTCCCACTCTGAAAATTAGTTTGAGCCAAGAAAAGAGAGTGTTGTACAGAAATGTTGAAAACTCTGGTTGGTAGGAAATACAATCCATTTGATGGCCAGTCTGTAGATTGGAGGTCAAGGAAATCAATGCCCATTTCTAATATGTGGTTTGAACTTCATGGCAGGGATAAAAGTAACTGTATATTGGATCCTGAGGGAGAAGGGTCCAGGAACAGTGAGGCAGAATCTGGAAGACTAATGGTCTGTAGTACTGAATGGTCCACAGCCTCCTTAGGCAAAACGTTTGAGCACCCAGCTCCTACAAGAGCAATGCCTCCAACTGAGGTATAAATAAATACATAAAAAATAGCAATTTTTAAAAAGGGAGGTAAAATTACTATTGTGACTGGCAACTTTTCCTTAGTAAGCCCTATAGGGAAAGGAAGAGAGGAGCTCAGCCTACACTGATTTACTACCAGGGTTAACCTATTCAGTCTGGTGATAGAAAGGAACAAATTGACATGCAATCACTCACATGAAATCTTCTTCCAATGGTGGATTATAAAATTACAAGACTCAGAAAAATGTGTTTGTATCTTAATTACATCAGTAAGGAGCAATGTTAAACTTTTATGGGTTTTGATCTTGCTTTCTGTAACATTTTGATACAGTTTTCACACATTATGTGTCACATTTCTAAGTTTAGGTAATATTTGCATTATCTCTTTGGTATTTGTACCTTTGTCCTCATTCTCAAATGTACTCCTATCTTTTCTCTTCTTTATTTCCTTTTCTCCTCAGGTTTTGTTTTTTGAAATTTTTCTTTGCTCTTTTTAGTTATACATTACAATAGAATCTATTTTGATATACTGATATAAGCATGAAATATATCTTATTCTAATTAGGATCCCAGTCTTGTGGATGTACATGATAGTGAGATTCATTGTAGTGTATTCATATGCACATAGGAAAACGATGTCAGATTAATTCCACTGTCTTTCCTATTTCTACCCGCCTTCCTTCCCTTCATTCCCCATTTCTAATCCATTGAACTTCTATTCTTGCCTTTCACATATCAGAGAGAACATTCAACCTTTGGTTTTGGGGCACTGGCTTATTTCACTTAACACGACAGTCTCCAGATCTATCCCTTTACCAGCAAATATCATAAAGTCATATATATATATATATATATATATATATATATATATATATATATATATATGTGTTATATAAATACATATATATGGATATATCTCACAATTTCTTTATCCATTCATCAATTGATTAGCATCTAGGTTGGTTCCATAGCTTAGCTATTGTGCATTGTACTGGTACAAGCAATGATGTGGTTGCATCACTGTAGTAGGCTGACATTAAGTCTTTTGGATATATAACAAGAAGTGAGATAACTGGGTCAAATGGTGGCTCAATTGCTACTTCATGAGGAATCTCTGTACTGTGTTCCAGAGTGGTTGCACTATTTTGAAGTGTAGCCAACAATGTGCAAATGTTCCCTTTTACCCACATACTTGCCAACATTCATTGTTACTTATAGTCATGACAGTTGCCATTCTGATTGGAGATATAATCTCAGCATAGTTTTATTTTGCATTTCTGTAATTTCTAGAGATGTTGAACATTTTTTCCATATATTTTTTGACCTTTATATTTCTTCTTTTGATAATGTCTGTTTAGTTCTTTTGCCCACTTATTGATGGGGTTATTTGTTCTTTTGGTGTTGAGATTTTTTAATTCTTCATACATCTGGGAAATTAATGCCTTGTCTGAGGTGTGGTTGACAAAGTTTTCTCCCATTCTTCAGGCTCTCATCACATTCTTGATTGTTTCCTTTGCTGTGAAGAAGTTTTTAGTTTGATAGCATTCCCTTTATTGATTCTTGTTTTTAATTCTTGTGCTTTAGGAATCTTGTTGAGGAATCGGTTCCTAAGCAGACTTTTTCTTCTAGATTATGAAGAGTGTCTGGTCTAATTCCTAGGTTTCTGATACATCTTGAATTGACTTTTGTGCAGTGTGAGAGATAAGAGTTTCATTTTATTTTTCTACTTGTGCATTTTCAGTTTTCCCAGCGCCATTGGTTGAAGCAGTTTTTTTTTTTTTCAGTGTATATTTTTGGCGCCTTTGCCGGGTGAGAAATTACTGTATTTGTGTGTTTATCTCTGTGCCTTCTATTCTATTCCTTTGATCATCATGCCTGTTTTGATGCCAATATCATGCTCTTTTTTGTTACAGTAGCTCTGTAATATAATTTAATGTCTGTGTTATGATGCTTCCTGATTCACTTTTCTTGTTCAGGTTTGCTTTAGGTATTCTGGGCCTCTTATTTCTCCTAACAAATTTAATGTCTGCTTCTTCTATTTCTATAAATAATGATATTGTATTTTAATAGGAATTGCACTACATTTGTATTATGCTTTTGGTAGTATGTCCATTTTGATAATATTAATTGTGCCTATTCAAGGACATGTGAGATCTTTCCGTCTTCTAAGGTCTTCTTCAATTTTCTTTCTTTAGTGTTCTCTAGTTTTTATTATGGAGGTCTTTCATCTCCTTTGTTAGATTGATTCCCATGTATTTTGAGGCTTATATGAATGAGATAGTTTCCTTAATTTCTCTATCAGCTGATTCATCATTGAAATATAGGAATGTATTTGATTTCTGGTTGTTAATTTTGTAACCTGCTACTTTGCTGAATTCATTTTTGAACTCTAGAAATTTTCTGGTGGTGATTTTGGGTCTTCTAAATACAGGATCATGTCATGTCATAGGCAATCATAAATACTTCTAGCTCTTCTTTTGTATCCCTTTAATTTTGTATCCCTTTTCTTTCTTTTTCCTAATCGCTCTGGCCAGTTGTTCTAGAAATATGTTGAATAGAAAGAGTGAAAGGGCAGCCCTGTCTTGTTCCAGTTTTTAGAGGGAATGCTGTCTTCATTTAAAATGACATTGGCCTTGGTTTTGTCATATATATAACTCATACAATTCTGAGGGATGTTCCTCATTTACCTAACTTTTCTAGTATTTTAAAACTGAGTGAATGCTGTGCTTTATTGAGTACTTTCTTTGCATTTATTGTGATACTCATGTGAGTCTACTTATGTGATAAATACATTTACTGACTTCCAATGTTAAAAAAAGCCTTGCATGCCTTGCATTAAAATCCTCTGGATCATTGTGCACTGTCTTTTTAAAGTATTTTTGTATGTGATTTGCCAGTATTTATTAAGAATTTCAGTGTCTATGTTCACCAAGAATATTGGTCCCAAGTTTTCTTTCTTTGATGTGTCTTTGTTCAGTTTTGGAATCAGAATGATACTAGACTAGCTTCATAGAATGAGTTTGGATGGGTTCCTCATGTGTTCTTATCTGTCCCTGCCCTCCCGCGCTTTTTTTCTTCTTCTAATTTCTGGCTAATGACTGTTGCACTATTACTAATGATAAATTCTTTAGCCAGTTACTTCTAGATTGTTATTCTTACTTCATTTCATTGTAGATGGTAGTTTAAAGAGGTTGTTTTCAATAAAGAATTGTTTAAGCATATATATGTTTTGTCAAACTGACTGATGGTTATTATCTCCTGTGAGAAAGACATCAATGAGTATGGAAACTAAATTGGGGATTTTACACTGAGATGTAACCTGTGACCAGGATGTAACTTGTGACCACCCCATGGAAAAAGTGGTTCAGTAAAAGACCTATCCATAACAGTGGAAGAGGAATCTATCAGGACATAAGCACAAACCTCAGCATAGAAAAAAAGGCAACATGAGTGAACAATGCATTGATAAGACACTTCCAAATCTTCATAACTACCAAACAACTGAATCTGTAGATTTATTTTCTATTGTCCTCTTAAAATGATGGATAAAAGTGTTTAATGAGATGTACCAAATGTTACATTGAATGCAAATGGGTGTTTGTACTCTAATAACAAAGATTCAATTCTGGTAGGAATGATGACCTTCATTTTCACTAGTGTTTTTATTATAATCCTTTTATCTGCCTTTCCATATGCTCCAAAGTCAAGCAGAATGAACTCTTGAACTATGGCAATTAGTCACTGGTTATATTAAACTAAAAGTTTTGAGTGACTGGGAATGACCACTCTCTTTCACAATGAGTATAATTAAGCTGCCATTAGCTTGATATTTGTTCATAATTTCAATTGTTTATTCATAAGACCCAAATTTTTCCTTTATCATTTACAGATATTATACAAATGGGAGCACATTCAATAATCTTAAAGTGGCCTCACTTCAAAGGATAAATGTTTTGCCATTTTACTATGGAAAATAAACACATTTTAAGATACATAACCATTTATAATGTTTTAAATTAAAAATTAATCTATGATGTATAGATTTATAAATCAATTCTGAAAGGCAATTGCATTTGAACTACTCTACATTATTAAAGCATAGTAACCACTATGAAACCACCAATTAATATTTATATAATTACACACATGTGGCTGTTTCTTTTCTGGGCCATTAAGCCTTCTCTGGTGGTTCTCTGATTCTACTTCCACATGTAGTGCTGCTGAAGAAAAGTAAACAGTTATTAAACAATATAGAGGGCACAGAAAAAGCAATAGTCTAATAAAACAATAGTAATATCTTTTTATTTTATCAATTAGTAATTTTAATGGACCATAATCTTTAGTTAAATATGTACTTCCTTTATTCTTATTTTATTATCTTACAATTCATTTGATTTTATGTCTGTGTTTCTGTGTGTGTGTGTGTGTGTGTGTATGTGTGTGTGTTGCTAGATATTAAACCCAGGGTCTTGTACATGGTTGGCACCTGGTCTACCACGGAGGTCATTCCACAGGTCTTTTTAGTTTATTTCATGACAGGGTCTGTCTCCAGCACCCTACTGGCCTGAAACCTACCAGCAGTCTGCATCAGCCTCCCAAGTCACTATAAATGTAGTGTGCTCCACAGCATCACCTAGGATTATTTCTTTAGGAAATACTTCTATTCATCCCAAAATTCATCAAAACACCTGGTAGGACACTACATGTCACCAGCTTTAATGCATACAAACATCTCAAATGTTAATCCACAAATTCATCTACTCAAATAAAAAAATAATCCCTAGAAATTAAATTTGAAAGTGCCATAAAAAATAAAATTCAAGCCATACACTCTTCTATACCTCTTGATAGAGAATATGAATCATCTACTTTTCATCATTAATGGCTTCGAAAATTACTGACAACTTCTCACATCTTTATCAGTTTACTCCCTGTTCCTCATATCTGAGGTAGTATTCCTTTTCTGTCCCTGAGACTCAGTTTGCTCTGTGAAATCCTACTTAATTATGGCTATAATTCCTTATGATGACATTAATGAGGGCTTCTTTCCTTGGGCCTACTTTACCAATTCATCAACTTCCCTACTATTATTTCACCACTAGAGACATCAACGATTTCTTTACAAGTAAATCTCTTTTACTGCTCAACTGGAAGGGACAATATTTTAGGTCATCTGGTGTAAACTGTCTATTCATTGGATCCTCTAAGTGTTGATTGAGCTCCTGGTAGTGCTAGTATGAATAAAAAGGTGCCAGGGATGGTTTTTCTGGAGGTATTCCTGAGCTGAGACTGAAGAGGTGAGGGTATCCCAGCCAGAGTGCAGGAAAGAGTACAAGCAAGACAGGAAGTAGCAAGAGAGAAGGATGAGTATTAAATGGGGTGTGTGCTTGCCCCAAAATATAGGAATTAGTGAGGAGTAAGGCCAGAGGGAAGGGAAGACAGGAAAGGACAAATGATAGAGAGTTGAGCAAAAGTCATATTATGAAAGCACTAGAGGTAACATTGAAATACTTGCCCATTCATGTCCTTTAGTGGTTCATGAACATAATTTCATGGAAGCTAGATTTTTCTAAATGCTATGTGTATAGTGAATGTCAGGCACATCTGGATAAATGGAAGGAGATGAACAAGTACAAGGGAATATGCAACATTAAGAAGATGCCTGCCTGAAATGAAGAAATTCCCACAAAAAATATTCAATATAAACAATATTATAAAATAAGTTTTTATTCAATGAATATCGGTATAAATATGATTCCCTGGTAAATGAGACTCTGCTCAATTCTCTACAAAAGTATCAAATGATTTGTGAGGTGAATTACAGGGACTGTGTAAGTTGCTTGTGTTTACTTGGTTGGTTTTCACTTTTGTATGTTCCTAGGTCCAGGACACTCATTTAGGTGTTTTGTTAATAATTTCCTGATTCTTGGATACCAAGCCCAACAATGAATAAGACAAGGCTAGGGGTGAGGCTCAGTTGTAGGGAATCTTCTTAGCATGCAAAAGGCCCTGATTTCAAACCCCTTCCTTTAAAAAGAAAAAAAGGAAGTAAGAACACTAAATTCAATGGTACAAGTAAGTACCTGTAAATTTATAGCTCTTAGGAAATACCCTGGAAATAATTGATTTTCTTCTATAAAAAACAGTACAAGATGATAATGTACAGGAAAGAGAAAAATATGAAATAGGTGTGATTTCATAGTACAAACCCAATCAAGTCAGGGAATAAGGGCACTGACTTAACAGATACATAATGTTGAACTAATGTTCAATGATATTATCTGCATAGACTTGGTGTCAAGTTAGTACTAAAACTAGTTTTTAAGGAGAGTTGTTCTCTCGGTTTTAAAAACTTGCCTCTAACTCATGGAATCAAGGAAAACTTTTGTTTTACGCCAAGAATAAGAGATTGTAATGTGCACCAATGTCCAGCAATTCAGTGAGAAATTTTCTAACATATTACAGTCTAAAAACATCAAATTCTGAATCCCTAAAAATTTCTGGGAATTCAAGTGATATAAAGATAAGTGTAGGAACATTCAAGATTAAGATCATTTTTTTTGTAATTGTATATATCTTTTTTTTTTTTCAAACAAGGATACTAAACATTGGCATTTGCCAAGTTTTCTCAAATATTCCCACCAAACATGGAAAAAGAAAAGAAATAAAAATCGAAAGTCTTGGATAAGCAGGATTAATATTATCAAAATGACCAAACTACCAAAAGCGCTTTATAAATTTAATGCAATTCCAATTTAAACCAATGATATTCCTCATAGAAATAGAAAAAGCAACCATGAAATTTATTTGGAAAAATAAGAGACACAGAATAGCCAAAGCAAACCTTAGGAAGAAGAGTGAAGAAGGTGGCATCACTGTATCAGAACTTAAACTATACTACAGAGCTATAGTAATGAAAACAACATGGTATTGGCACCAAAATAGATACCTAGATCAATGGAACAGGATAGAGGACACAGTCACAAATCTACATAAATAGAGTTATCTCTTACTAGACAAAGGCACCAATAACATTCATTGTAGAAAAGTGGTGCTAGGAAAACTAGAAATCCATATGCAGCAAAATGAAATTAAACCTCTATCTTTCACCCTGCACAAAACTCAGCTCAAAGTGGATCAAGGAACTAGGAATTAGACCAGACTCTGCACCTAATAGAAGAAAAAGCAGGCTCAAATCTTCATCATGTCAGCTTAGGATCTGATTCCTAAAGTGCAAGAAATAAAATCAAGAATCAATAAATGGAAAGTATTCAAACTAAAATGCTGCTTCTCAGCAAAAGAAAATATCAATGAGGTGAAGGAAAGAACCTATTTAAGGAACAAATTTTTAGTACATTCACATCAAATAGAGAAGTAATCATTGGGATATATAAAGAACACAAATACTTAACACCAACACTTAACACCTAAAAGCAAGCAACCCAATCAATAAATGGGCTAAGGAAATGAGCAGAGACTTCACAGACAAAGATATACAATTGTTCAACAAATGTATGAAAAACTGTTCAACATCTCTAGCAATTAAAGAAATGCAAATCTAAACTAAGTTTTCTTCTCATTCTAGTAAGAATGGCAATTATCAAGAATTTAAGCAACAATAAGTCCTGGCAAGGATTTGGGAAAATGTATACCATTCATTGCTGGTGGGATTGGAAAATAGTGAAAGCACTTTGGAAAGCAATATGAAGATTCCTTAGAAAACTTGGAATGGAACCACCATTTGACCCAGCTATCCCATTCCTCAGCATATACCCAAAAGACTTCAAATCAGCATTCTATAGTTATGCAGCCATCTCAATATATATAGCAGCTCAATTTACAATAGCTAAACTGTGGAACCCACATAGAATCCCTTCAATAGATGATGGATAAAAAAACTGGAATACACAATGGAATATTAGAGATCAGCCTTAGAGAAGAATGAAATTATGGCATTTACAGGTTAATAGATGGAGTTGGAGAATATCATACTGTGTGAAGTAAGCCTACCCCACAAAACCAAAAGGCAAATGTATTCTCTGATAAGTGGATGTTCCTCCATAATGGGAGCAGGGGGAGGAAAGGGAAGAATGGAGAAACTTTAGGATGATCAGAGGCAGGAAGGAAAGGGGAGAAGGTGTGTGTTGGGGAAAAGACTGTGGAATGAAACAGACAGTATTACCCCATGCAAAGGTATTATTCCATGTATGATGTGACTCTACATCATGTACAACCAGAGCAATGAAAAATTGTGCTCCATTTGTGTAAAAAATTAAATTAATTAAAAACCAACTGTGACACAGAAAAACACAACCAAGAATGTAGGTTTCACAAAACATGCAGTCAGATTGCCAAAACTAGATTATGATTTCCATAACCAGAAATCAAGTAGGACAGTGTTCATTTTCCAATGGCAATATTCCGATTGATGCAAAGAAAGTCTGACCACAGGATAAAATCTTGGCTGCATGAGGACTGTAACATTGTGTCTCCTAACAGTGACACACCAGAATTATTTGCACCTATTTATTACAATGATGGAGACTATCCCTTAGATTCTCCTGTGATTTAGTATGTGAAAAGTTATGATAACAGCCAGTGGAATACACAATTCTCATCAAAGAAAGCTTTGTGAACTGTTCAACTGAGATACATATCTTTAGAATTACAGTTTATTTTTTAAAAAAATTATCTTTTTCCATGTCTGCATTGGACACCAGTGTGCCTACATTTCTTGCATCATCTGGCTGAGCTATGTTTGCTGTTCTCAATCTACTTCTGTGAGAAGATGTACCAAGATCATCTAAAAATTATGTAGAAGAAACTCAAATTATTTGAGTTTGGTAATAAGAAAGGAGAGATAAACAGATATATATGAATGATTAGATATGAATATCCTTTACTTTTCAAAATCCATGTAGTTGATTCTCAAAGTAACAAATTGAGTATTCAAAGATTGAACTATAGAATGTTGCATTCTCTGTACAAACTAGTCCCACTTTGTCTCTTTCCTCCCTATTTAGCAATTGTATTAAAGAATTATACTTTCTGTCACTTCAACTTTTGGGTCCTCCATGTTTGTCAGAAAGCATGTTTGGATATAACAAGAAAATATAAGCCATCCCTGGATCTTGTTATTCCTTGAACTTGTATCCAACAGATCTTTATCCAGATTTTTCTAAAAGGAAGTCTATACCTTGCTAAATAGAATGTGGTCAGGATACCAAAAATTAAAATAAATATAGAAGCCTTTGGGAATGTAGAATTCCAGACCTCCTCTGCTCAGACAGAATGTGCCTTTTGTAACATGGATGATTCTTTGAGGCAACAGAAGCTCTGATGAACTGTATCAGCTTCCAATTCCCATAGTTGATCTCTATTTGGCTCTCACCCTCAGTGTCATGACCCCAAATTGAAGCTGTATGAGAAGTCACAGACTATTTGATGGACATTTTCCTGCTGTGGTTTTCCTGATGTCTCCAGAAAAATCATTTTTTCTTTTCCTAATTCTCATGTGCTAGACTATGTGGCTCTCTCCTAGGAGTACCAACATTTTAAAATAACATCAAATTACACACATGTATGGCTTGCTATGTTCAAAGGTTCATATTCATTTAAGAAAAAAATAGCTCTGCATGATCAGCTACTTTAATCCTTGCTGCCTTCCCAATAGTGAGTAATACAGGCAGTGTTGGGAATTTCCCCTTTTCAGACAAGTTTTGGAACTGGAAGTGCACAAATTCTCCCCACACATGGAATAGCCTCTCCATCATCTTCCTAAAGTATTACATGAATTTCACTCCCACCAATGTATGCACCACCTTCTTTTCTTTTATGCACTCTGTCATTTCTCCCTTTCTTATTCTTCATTCCCAATGCTCACATCCTTTTTTTTTATTTTTCAACTTTCCTATCTGAAGGTGTTTGAAGATTGAATCAATAATTCAGCTCTTCTAGTGATACTCCTAATGAAATGTCTTGCTGAGCCTTTATCCAATATGCCACTCATATATCTTTCATTTCTTTTTCCTTACTACTTATTAGGTGCCTTCCTTCATGTATTAGAATATACCAGTGTACATGCTTTAAGTAAACATTCAACCTGCAAATTGTATAGGACATGTAACTCTTACCTTCTTTATGCTTATTTATTTTCTGTTCACCTCTTTGATCTTCAGCTGCAGTAAACTTGCCAACACAGCTCAGAGGAAGAGGCTCAGAAACACTCTGGTAAAATTAACATTGATAATGAGTTGCAGAAAGATTTCCTTCTTGCTTATTAAGAAGATATCTAAATTCCCATTACTGAAATCAAGGGTACTTAAAAAGCAGACAAGGATTTATTGAAAACTAAAACCTTTCCAAAGAGAACCTCTAGAACAAGAATATTGTGTCTTCTCATGGCTATTGTCTCTGTTAACACAGCATGGAAGAAGAGAGGGAGACATAAAAAAGTCAGTAGATTTAACTCCAGGACACACAGAGAACTTAAAGAACTTAACACCAAAAAGGGGAAAAATAACCCAATAACCCAATTAATAAGGGGGCAAAGGAACTGAAAAGATATTTCATGGAAGAAGAAATACAATGGTAAAAAATATATAAAAAATATTCAGCATTTCGAGAAATTTAAAATAAAACTATAATGAGAATCCATCACATTCCATTCAGAATGGCAATTATCAAGAATGCAAGTTACAGTAAATGTTCATGAGGATGTGGGAAAAAAGTTCACTCCTTCATTGCTGGTAGGACTGTGAATTGGTGCAAGCTCTATGGAATACCGTATGGATCTTAGAAAAATTGAAATGGAACTACCAATTATGCCAGTTTGCCTACGCCCTGGACTATAGCCAAGGGAGTTAAAATAAGCATACTATAGTGACACAGCCACATCAATGTTTACCCCTTAATTCACAAACACCAAGCTAAATAATCAAACTAGGTTCTCTTCAACAGATGAATGGATCAAAAAATGTGACACACATACAATTGAATATTACTCAGCTATAATGATGAATAAAACTTTCATATTTTCTGTGAAATGGACAGAACTAGAGACTTTCAGGATAAACAACAACAACAACAAAACAATGGTCGAATGTTCTCTCTAATATGTGGATGCTAATCCACAACAAAGGAGGGTAGAGAAGAGAAGAATAGAAGATCATTGGATTAGAAAAAAGGAATAAAAACAAGGGAAGGGGAGTGAGTAGAGAAAGTCAATAGAGTTAATTGGACTTTCCTTTTTTTTATAACTGAATACATGACAAGTGTAATTCCACATTATGTACAACCACAAATATTGGATCCTAACGAAATGGGTTACACTCCATGTATGTATAGTATGTCAAAATACACTCTGCTGTTATGTATATCTAAAAACACCAAATAAAAATTTAAAAAATAAAATAAAATGATAAAAGAGAAAAAATCAGTAGAGCTGAGGATAGTTTTGGAATTTCATGTGTGGCCCTGGAGACATAGGGCATTGCAAATTCTATCCTACATATTCTTAGTGGCTGACCAGGGAACCATTTCTTCCAGGTTTCCTTTCTTCAGGGTACTGTATTGTTGATTCATGAAGTTTTTTATACCTGCACAATCCATCTGCATCATTAATTGACTGGGGCATTGGATTCAACTTGTCTTCCTCCTTGTCTCTCCCTGAAAATCCCTCCATCTCTTTTCAGCCCTGCTCTCCATTAAACCCTGCATCCCTCCTCCCATCTTCTCCCCCACAAGATCCCATTCACAGATGCCTGGAGGAATTAGAGATGATTTTACCCTGTCCTACCACCATTTCTGAGGGACCCCTTCCCTATTTGGACCTTGTCTGGTTCTCAGATGGTAGCTCCTTTATACATGAAGGGGTTAAAGTAGCAGGATATGCTATCATTTCCCTCTCATCCATCATAGAGCCAAAACCTCTCCCACCCAATATCACCAACCAAAAGCTGAACTCATAGTTGCCACAAGGGCACGAGAGCTAGCAGAGGGAAAATCCCTCTCCCTATATACCCATCTCCCATGCAGCCATTTGGAAGAAAGGGGGCTATTGAACACTATTGAGCACAATGAAATAGGATAATCAGAAACTATTTGGAAAACTTATACCAGCATTGCCGACCCAAATGAACATCACAAATTTAAACAGATGCAAATCAAGCAATGAAATTGAAGATACGCTGAACCCTACCAACAAAGGAAAGCCCAGGACCTGATGGAAGCTGAGCCCAGTTCAACCAGACCTTGTAAAAAGAGTTAATGGGGAAGCCCCTGAAAAAATTCCATTAAGGAGAAATGGAGGGAACCTGGCCAGACTCATTCTATGAATGCCGCATCACCCCGATTCCAAAACCAGATAAAGACACATCAGGAAACAAAACATGAGGCCAATAATCCTCATGAAAATAAATGCAGAATATCTTAATAAAACATGGGTAATTCACTTACCAAAGCACAGGAAAAACATAGGACACCACGATCCCATGCCATTCATCTCGGGATGCAATTTGGGCTCCATAGATGCAAAACAACAGATGCCATTCACCATACCAACACACATACAGACCAGAATCCCAGGTTATCTCAATAGAGGCAGCACAAGCATTTCTCAAAATAAGGATTCGAAACACAAGAAAAACAAAGGATAGTAGGAACATACCTCAACCTTGTAAAAGCTTTTTTATGGTAAACGTGAGGTCAACATCATTGGAAATGGAGACAACACCAAGCATGTTTCTTAGACATGAAACGAGACAGGGATGCCCCCTTTTATCATTTCTGTTCCAAGCAGTCTATGTCACAGTAGCCAGTGCTATTAGGCCAAGCAAAGAAAGGGATTCATACAGGTAACAAGCAGCTAAAACTAGTGTGGTTTTACTACAACATGATTCTGTACATAGAAGATTTTAAATCTTCACCAGAAAAATTTAGAAGAAAGAAAGCAATTGAGAAAAGGAGCACAATATAAGTTAACCCCCATCACACAATTGCTAAGAGAAAACTAAAAGCAATACAGGGGCACTAATGAAGCAATCTGAAAGTA
Source organism: Spermophilus citellus (assembly GCF_964194105.1). NCBI lineage: Eukaryota > Metazoa > Chordata > Mammalia > Rodentia > Sciuridae > Spermophilus > Spermophilus citellus. The sequence goes on along the minus strand of NC_138195.1, from coordinate 22,781,983 downwards.
CTCAGACAAATCTACACGTGAAAGAAGAACATTAAAATCAGACAGTGTGGAGCATGGGAAAGAATAAATTTCAATATATGTAAGCAATGTGAATTATGACTGACTCCAACACTTCAAATCAAGCAAAATTCCACCAAGTAACATGTACCTCTCATCATTCATACCGAATGTAAATGAGCTTGATTCTTCAATTAAAGGCACTGTGTGGAATATTAAGTGAAGAAATCAAGACCCAAACGCATATTGTTGGCAGAAAATGTACTTCACATGCACAGAGATGCAGAGATCGAAAGGATGGAAAATAGTATTTGCATTTCATGCTGATGGACGCCAACAGCAAGGAGCAATAGCTATTGTCATATTTGCTACATCAGACTTCAACCCTCCATTAGTAGAGGTGACAAAGAAGATCATACCTACTAGAAAAAGGAGTAATCCAATAAGAATGGTAAAGGACTGTGCCCGGAACACCAATGACCCCAATTACATCAGCCACAAACTCCTCCAAGGAAAGGGACACAGGGGCCCTGTAACACAAGTTTGGGTCACTTCTCTCTGCCAAATTCACTAAGAGGTATTTCACTCAGACAAAATATCAAACATTCCTACAAAATTCAACTGTACTTTTTGATCCAGAGGACTTTACAGGTATCTATGGAATACTTCCTTAGAAAAAAGTGCTGTACTCAGGCTTCTTATGGAATTTGCTCTAAAACAGACTCCATATAGGTCATGAAGACAATTCTTAGCAAGTACACACCACAATCAAAGTGATTCCTTTTATATTGTCAGATGCCAGTCAAATAATATTTCAAATGCACACCAAAAAAAGGGATAGAAAGAGCACAATCACAAGACAATGAGCCATATATACTTTGGCATAAAGAATCGGTCCTCCAAGAAATCAGCAAATAGATTAACAGATCATTATAATCAACTGAAAAGAAAAACACATCCCAGTGTCTGCTACACACAATGAATGCAGTCAAAGAGGAAAAGTATAAACGTGGCTACATACCTTATAAGGCTACATACTTTATCAGAGGGATCTCAATTATATAAGTTATAAGGCTACATATCTTATAAGGCTACATACCTTATCAGAGGGATCTCAACTATATAGCCTAGAGATGAATCTCAAGGTCTTAGGGAAACAAGAACAGTCCCATTCCAAATCAAGGACAAATGAATAAATGATACATATTCATGCCAAAGGAATGAAAAAGAATATGAATGAAAATGAGAGTTGTGTTTTTGAGAAGAGAAACAAGTTTTATAAATCTGAACCAAAGTAACCAAAGGAGAGAGACAGAATATAGAAGTGAAATAATTTACTATCTAAAATGTGGTTCTTTTTTTTTGAAATCCAGAGGACCACTTGATACTACTAAGGAACGTTAATTGGCAATGAATGAGAAATCCACTAGTTTCATGTTAGATGTCTTATATTAAAAAAAAACACATAGAATAATATTTTGTGAATGACCTGCTTCAAACTAACATATACACGTATGCAAGTATACCACAGTGAAACCCTCTATTCTGTAAAACCAATGTGCACTGTCTCAAAACTTTGACCATCTTAATCATTTTCAATCTATAATTCATTACTGCTCAGATAAAAAAAAAAATTCCAAATCTCAGTAAGTTGGGAAGTGAATAAATTTATTAAGTATCTAATATGTGTAGTTATATTTATGCATATGTTTGTATATTTTAGAATCACAAAATGACTGTGGTCATGTTTTCTAACACCTGTGATCCTGCCACTCCACAATGTGAGAAGAAGAATGGTAAACAAATGTTCTCTCTGTCCACAATATTCTCCTGCTACACTTTTATGAGGCTGGCTTTCACTCTGCCTGACTTGTCCACTTAATTGTTATACATGGTAAGATCTTCACTGATTCCAGTATTCCACTCACACAACTCTGCACATTGGAACTACACAAGTATTTCAAATATTTGAAAGAAGTGAGAATTATATTTCTTTCTCTTCTTAATTAAAATGCATTTCAAGTGTTTCAGATGAATCTAGTCTACAGTTCCAGGTGTCCTTAACTTCACTCTTCTTGTTGTGTTTGCAGTACCTCTTTATCTTCACTCTCTCACTCAATCTAGATAGTTATGTCATTCTTCTTTCAGGAATAATTCCAATTTTTCTCCTTTCTCACATTCAGATTCACCTAGGTATTCATTTGTTTTTTCTCTCTTTCATTTGGTTTTACTTCCTTCTGAAAGGGCATTCCTAACCACTGATTACACGCTAAAACTTCTACAAATCACAGTCCTGGCACACATGTCTTTCTTGGTGCTGTGCTTATTTGCTATGGTGAACTAGTAGGAACCTTATATTTTTTTCTAGGATCAATGTCACCATTATGAGGATATGGGAGATGATATGTTAACAGGGCCTGGGAAAAAAGTCTTACAATGCATCTTACCTTCTTGCCACGTGAAGTAGGAGGAGTACCATGCAAGCTCTTTACTTTCATATTTTTTGCACAAGTGTTCCAAACTACATTTTCTGTTTCATTATCAGAATCACTGCTGTCTAGCAAGGTTTGATTTCCTTGCTTATTCTGGTCATATTTTCCTTTTATGATAAAAAAATGAAGCAAAACACTCATGAAATTCTCTCTAACTTCAAATTGATAAACAGCACAAAAATGAGCAGTCTCAAAGAGATTACCATCATTCCTGGATTGCCAAAAATATTTACGAACTTCTCCTTTCCCTTCATGGACAGTCTAGAAAGGGAAAAAGGATAAAAATATGGTAACTGTAATGAGAAAGTCTTACATACACTTTTTTCTCTGAAGGGCAAAGATCATTTTCTAAAACAGACCACATATGAGGCCACAAAGCATCAGTTAATACATCAAAAACATGAGACGTGGTTCCTTGCATGCCGTCAGATAATGGAATGAAATTAGAAAGTAACAATACAATAAAAAAATAATAGCTATTCTAACACTTCTAGAATAAATAATTGTACAGCATGGATGATATCTAAGAATACTTAAAAGTGAGAATAAAGACACAACATATCTAAACACTGAGACACTATAAAGGTGCTTATAAGCAGAAAGCTCAGAGCACCAATCTCATTTATTAAAAGAATAGAAAGTCTCAAAATAAATAATGGAACATTACGTCTCAAAGCCCTGGAAACTGAAGAACAAATCAACACTGAAAGCAGCACAAGATGGGAAATAATTAAAATCAGACCTAAGATAAATGAAATGGAAACAAAAAAAGTTTCTAATACAACAGTAGTATAAAATGTTGGCTCTTAAAAAATGATAAAATTGATAAACCCTTAGTCATGCTAACCAAACAAAGAGAATATAACTCAATTTTCTAAAATTTGTGGTGTATAAGGAAATATCACCATGGACAACATTGGAATATAGAGGATAATCAGAAACAATTTTGAGGATCACTACCTATTGGTTAAAGGAATAACTTGGTGAAGGATAATCTTGGTTAAAAGAAGATAACTACCTACTGGTTACAGGAATAAGCTTACAAAAAATTCTAATGAGTATAAATAGTTACTCCCTGAACATCATTGCCTAAGTTTTCATGAAACAAGAACTACTTAAAGAAAAGGAACAGATGGGCCCAAGTAAAATAAATGAGGGTTACTTCAATACACCACACTCACCAAGAGCTATGTCATCCAGACCAAAAAAATCAACAGTTACTATAGAGATCAACTGCCCTTTTGATCAAGAAAACTTTACATATATCTATGAAATATTTCCTCAGACAACAGTAGTAAACCCATTCTTAGAATGTTCTTATAGGCTATTCTTAGCAAACACACAAAGCTATAAAAATAATTCTTGCATATTATCTAATCATAATAAAGTAACATTTCAAGTATACACCAAGAAAAATTACAGAAATAGTACCATCACTGAGAGAATGAGCAATATTCTTTTGCAGGATGCATAGCTCATCAAAGAAATCAGAGAAAGTATGAAAAGACCCTTAGAATCAATTGAAAAGGATCCCAGAATCTGTGGGAAACAATGAAAACAGTTCTAAGATGGAAATTTATAAACGTGGCTGCAAACCTTAAAAAAATCAGAAGGATCTCAATTAAATAGCCTATAGATGATTCGGGAGTTCTTAGGGAAAAAAGTAACAATCCAACACCAAATCTAGAAGAAAGAAATGGAGGGAGGAAGGGTGGGAGGGAGGGAGGGAGGGAGGGAGGGAGAGAGAGAGAGCAGGAGAGAGAGAGAGAGGAAGAAGAATAAGAAGAGGAGCAGAAGGAGGAGGAGAGGAAGAAAGAAGAAAGAAGAAGAAGAAGAAAAGAAGAAGAAGAAGAAGAAGAAGAAGAAGAAGAAGAAGAAGAAGAAGAAGAAGAAGAAGAAGAAGAGCAGCAGCAGGAGGAGGAGGAGAGGAAGAAGAAGAAGAAGAAGAAGAAGAAGAAGAAGAAGAAGAAGAAGAAGAAGAAGAAGAAGAAGAAGAAGAAGAAGAAGAAGAAGAAGAAGAAGAAAGGAAGAAGGAAGAAGGAGAAGAAAGAAGAAAGGATGAGGAGGAGGAGGAGGAGGAGGAGGAGGAGGAGGAGGAGGAAGAAGAAGAAGAAGAAGAAGGAGAAGAAGAAGAAGAAAGGAGAAAAAGGAGAGAAGAGAAGAAAAGGGAAGGGAATGAAGGGTATTTTTGCCAAAATTAATAAAACAGAAAATAATTGAACAATCCAATTGATCAATGAAACGAAGAGTTGGTTCTTTGCAAAGACAGAAATGGTAAACCCTGAACCAAACTAACCCAAGTAAAGAGAAATAAAATACAAATGAATAAATTTACAGGCAAAAATATGGATCTTAAAACAAACAAGTTTCTGAAATTCAGAGACAATTAAGGACTATATTGAAAAGTTAAATGCTAATAAATGGGAAATCCAGAGCACTATTTGGATAATTTACATTATAAAGAGTAGAAAATGTAGAAGAATTGGATGGAGTTCTAGAAATGTATGACGTATAAAAATAGAATCAAAAGGATACTGAAAATCTAAACAGACAAGCAGCATGCAATTATATTGAACCAGTAATAATCAGCCTTCCAAAACAAAGCTCAGGACCAAAGAGATTCATGGCTGAATTTTTCAGACCTTCCAATAAGAACCAACACTGATGCTCCCCCAAAGATAACAAGGGATATAAAAAGGAAGAAACTGGCAAACACATTCAATGAGGTAATATCACACTTACAGAAAACTTGGATAATAAAACAAAAGGGAAAGAAATAGATTTAATAATATTCATTTTGAAGATATTTGCAAAAACCTTCATGAAATTCTGCGAAACTATTTCAACAACATATTTACATAATTATATACAATAAAATTCATGAATGGTTTAACAATGGAAATCAAGAAATGCAGGATACCTCAGAGATACAGGACAGAAGGAGCCTCTGACAAAATTCAACAGTCTTTAATGAGAAGTTTTTAAAACAGAGGACATCAGAAACTTGCTATAGTATTATAAAGGCTGTGTATTCCAAATCCAAAGTAAAGGGCATATAAAATGGTGGAAAATCTATGGCATTTTCTCTAGATTCAGAACTAAGAATGAGGTGTGCTTGTACACCAGATCTCACATTTAAAGGCATACCATGAAATTGTATTCAGGGCAGTTAGAAAGAGGAAGTGAATAAAAAGTTAAGAAGTCAATTAGACAGGGAAATTTTTTTTAAAAAAAGTTAAGAAGTCAAATTATTATGTACACATCATGTGATCCTCTTTGAGAACATTCTCAAGGCTCTACCAGAAGAAGTTAAGATGAGATATAGAATTTTAGCGTTTTTAGGAATAAAAACAACTTCAAAATACAAATATGAAGAATACATCCATACACTAAAAACAACCTCATTGAAACTGAAATTAGGATAACATCTCCATTTATAGTAGAAGCAAAATCATACCTGGGAGTAATCCAATTCAAAGAGGCAATGGCAGAATGATAAAATGAAATTAAAGAAGTATCAAGAGCAAAAAGAAGAAGAAAAGGAAATCATCAGAAAATAGATAACATCTAATATTCAAGAAAAGGCAGACAATGTTGGGAACATATCTATATTCAGAAAATGATTCACAGATTTTATGCAATTTCTACCCAAACTCCAATGATATTCAAGGAACTGAAAAAATTATTCTGAAATTCATATGGTTGAAAAAAAGACCAAAAATTGAAAATGAAAACTTGAAACATAAGAGCAATGCAGAATGCAATATAATAAACAATTTCAAAGTATAACACAGAGCAATAGTAAGGAAAACAGCATGACCCTGGCATTAAAACAAACCAGAAATGACTGAAAACACAAAGACACATCCACAAATTTGCAGTCATCTGATTCCTGGACAGAAATGTCAAGAACAAATGCATGGAAAAAGAAAGTTTCTTGAAAAAGGACCTGGCAACAAAGGAAATGATAAAGAGAATGAAGAGTGAACATACAGAAGAGGAGAAATCTTATCTACAACTCCCCTGAGAGGGAATAAATAAGAATATATAAATAATATAAAACATTTAACATCATAAACACAATTAAGTCAATGAATAAGAACTAAGCAAACATTTCTCAAGAAACATAAATGATCAAATATGTAAGAAAAAATGATCAAAATATCTAGTAATCAAGGAAATGCAAGTCAAATCTACTCAGAGATTTTCCTCTGAATTCAGTTAGAATGTTAAACATCAAGAATATAGACAATAAATGTCAGAGAGAATTTGGAGAAAAGGTACACTCACACATTGTTGGTGGGACGACAAGTTAGTGCAAACACTCTGGGAGGGAGAATGGAGATTTCTCAAAAAACTGGGAATGAAACCACCATGTGGAGATATACTCCTCTGTGTTTGTCCAAAGTGGTAAAATCAGCAGACCAATGGGGATACACATATATCAATGTCTATAGCAAAACAACACACAGTAGCCAAGACATACTGAATGGAATATAAATGTGGTATATATACATAGAAAAGTTTTACCTTGTCTTTTTGAAGGAGATTTCTCTGTGAGCCAATAAATAGATGAAATTGGAGAATGTCGTACAAAATTCAATAAGTGAAATGAGTAAATCAAGCACAGAAAAGTTTTCTCTCATAGGCAAAGCTAAAGCAACCGAAGAGGAACAATGGTGGAATGGATATCATGAAGTTAAGGGAAGATTAGTGAAGTAGAAAATGACTGATGTGGAAGGAGAAATGTTAGATTCCTAGAGGGAATGTGCAATGAATGTGACATAATTACTTGATGTCCATGTGTAAGTATATCATGGTGACCTCCACTTTTATATATCTCAATTATCACTGATTAAAAATTAAAAATTAAAAGAGTGTAAAGGTATCTACTGGAGGAGAGGAAGGTGAGGGAGGAGAAAAAGGAAAGGGAGGAACCCGGGTCTGAAATAGTACCAACAAAATGCATGTATGATTATATCACAATGAACTCAACCCATGTTCAACCATAAGGCTCTTTATAGAAAAACACATGGTATTGGTTAAACTGGATATCCATATGTTGAAAAATGATATAGATCTCTATATCTCCCCATGCACAAGACAACACAAAGCAGATACAAAATATAGATTCAGAGTAGATGTGCTGCTAATGCTTCTAGGTAATCCAGGGAAACATCTCATCATATAACTAGACTAAGGCTTTATGAACAGGAATATTATAGCAAAGGAAATAATAGCAAAAATACACAAACAGAAGTGCACTCAAATAAAATCTTCAGAAGAGCAAAGGAAACTATTAACAGAGTAAGGAGAAAGTTTATTGCATGGAGGACAATCGTTGATGGTTAATCTTTGACAAAGGACTGGTATAATAAGTATAAAGTAAGACTGAAAATACTGGAAATACAAACAGCACTGGAAATACAAACAACCCATTTAATCAAGGCACATGAACAGAGAGGTCACAAAGGAAAATGTAAAATTGCTCAGCATTTATATGAAGTGCTATTCACTGTCTTTAGCCATCAGGGACATGCAAATCAAAATCGAATCCAGAGTCTATCTTACCCCATTCAGAAAGGCAATATTCAAGAATACAAGAAATAAACTCCACCAATGATGATATGGGGAATAGGAATTCATCAACATTATTGTTGAGGATGAATATTATTTTTTGTTGATTTTTTAAATAAATGACAGAATGCATCACAATTCTTATTACACACATACAGCACAATTTTTAATATCTCTAGTTTTATATAAAATAGGTTGACACCAATTCATGCCTTCATACTTGTACTTTGGAAAATGATGTCTATCACATTCCACCATCCTTGCTAATGTCCTGCCCTCTCCTTTTCCCTCTCACTCCTCTGCCCTATCTAGAATTAATCTGTAAGTATGAATATTATTATAGACACTATGGAAATCAGGAGGGTGGTTACTCCTAAAACTAGAAAGACAAATTATATTTCTTTCACTTCTTAGTTGAAATGAATTTCAAGTGTTTCAATAGACTCTCGTCTACAGTTCCTGCTAATCTTGAATTCTCTAATTTTGTTGTTTGCAGTATATCCTTTGTTTTCACTCTCTTATCAATCTACACAGTTACCTTGCTCTTCTTTAAAGACTACTTCCTAATTTTTTGCCTTTTAACCTTAAGATTCACCTAGCTTTCAGCTATTCATTTGGTTTTCTTTCTACATCTTTCCTTCCGCAACAGCGTACATGACAATCTTTTCTTCTACCAACATCTACAAATCTCAGTCCTGCACATAATTCTTTCTTGGTGCTATGCTCACTTGTTCTTGTGAACTACTAGTGGCCTTATATTTTTTTTTTGTAGAAACAGTGTCAGCATTCTGAGGATATTGAAGATGATATGTTCAAAAAGGGGGTAGGAAAAATTTGGTACAAAGAGCCTTACCTTTGTGTCAGGTGATGAAGGAGGAGTGCCATGCAAGCTCTTGACTTTGATTCTTCTGGCAGGAGCAGTCCAAAATATATTTTCCCCTACTCTATCAGAATCACTGTTGTCACCTGAGGCTTGATTTTCATGCTTCTCCCGATCACATTTTGCTTTCATGAAAAAAAAAATTAAAATACACGTGAAACTCTCTGTAATTTTAAGTGAATAAACAGCACAAGAATGGAAAGTTACCAAAGAGATTACCATCATTCTTGGATTGCCAACAATATTTACAAACTTCTTGTTTTTCTTCACAGACAGTCTAGGAAGAAAAAAACATGATAAGTGTAATGAGAAAGCATTACATAAAGGTTCTTCTCAGCAACACACAGATCATTTTATAAAATACACCACATCTGGGGCCACAAAGCATCGCTCAGTCCACCCAAATAATTGAAAACTTACCGTGCATCCCTTCAGATCATCACAGAATGAAATTAGAAAGCAACAACATAATAAAAAAATAAAAGCTTCTCTAACAAATATAAACTAAATGCATGCTTCTGATTGACCAAAGGATAGCAGAAGACATCATGGACAAAATATAATATTTAAAAGTAAATGAGAATAGAGACACAACATATCCAAAACTCAGAGGCATTATGAAAGTGGTTCAATGACGAGAGCCCAGAACACTGATTTAATTCATTACAAGAATAGAAACTCCCCAAATAAATAACCTAATAGAAAAAGAAGAACAAATCAACACTAAATGCAGCACAAGATGGGAAAGAATTAAAATCAGAGGCAAGATCCATGAAATGGAAACAACAAAACAGTTTCTAAAACAACAATGATACAAAAAGTTGGTCTTTTTTTAAAAAAAAATAAGATAAAATGGATAAACCTTAAGCCATGCTTATTAGAGAAAGAAGAAAAAATACAATTGTCTAAAATTTATGGTGTATAAGTAAATACCAAACATACAACTTTAGATTGGAATAGAGAGGCTAATCAGAAAATATTTGCAAAACTTATACTCCAATCACATAGAAAATCATAAAGACATTCATAAATTTCTACATTAAGATTACCTCCCCAAACTGAGCCTTGACAACATAGAAAATTAAAAGATCAATTTCAAACTATGAAATAGAAGATACTATTCAAAGCCCAGCCACAATGAAAAGCAAAAGCACACAATGGGATCTCAATGGATTTCAACCAGACCTTCAATGAAGAATTAACATCAGTCCTCTTCAAAGTATTCTATGAAGAAAAAAATGGAGGTGACACATCCAAACTCCTCTATGAAGCTAGAATTACGCTGATTCTAAAATCAGACAAAGACACATCAAGGAAACAAAACTTCAGGCCAATAATCCTAATGTACATAAAAATTGTTTTGTTTTGTTTTAAACACATACTACAAGGATACAGCCACATCAATGTTTATAGCAGCACAATACACCATAGCTAAACTGTGGATCCAACTTTGATGCCCTTCAGTGGATGAATGGATAAAAAAAAATGTGGCATACACAATGGAATATTACTCAGCAACTAAAGAATAAAATCATGGCATTTACAGGTAAATGGATGGCATTAGACAAGGTAATGTTAACTAAGTTAGCTAACCCCCAAAAAACAAATGCTGAACGTTTTCTCTGATATAAGGAGGTTGACTCATAGTGGGGTAGGTAGAGGGACCTTGGGTGGAATAGATGCATTCTAGATAGGAAAGAGAGATGGGAGAGAAAGGGAGAAGGCAGGGCATTAGCAAGGATGATGGAATGTGATAGACAATATTATTCAAAGTACATGAAGGAAGGCACAAATTGGGTGTCAACCTACTTTATATACAGAGATATGAAAAATTATGGTATACATGAATAATAAGAATTGTAATACAAAAAACAAAGTACATGTATAAAGACAGGAATTGGCATGAACATACTTTATATACAAAGATATGAAAAACTGTTCTCTATATGTGCAATGAGAATAGTAATATATATTGCTGTTGTGTATTTAAAGAAATAAAATCAATTAAATAGAAAATATATAAAAAAGGAAATGTTCTTAAAAAAATTGGTAAATTGCATAGTAAAACACATGAAAAAGATAGCCCACTACAAACAAGTGCATTGCACTCTAGGGATGCAATGTTGGCTAAACATAGGGAAAACAACCCTTATCATTTACCACATCATGACACAAAAAGACAAGAATACCATGAGTATCTCAAAAGAAGCAGAAAAAGCATTTAAAAAAATAGATGTTAAAACACAAGGAACCAGGAAGAGTAAAACATACCTCAACATTGTGAAATATATTTATACTAAAACCAAGGCCAACCTCATTCTATACAGAGACAAACTGAAAGCATTCCTTCTAAAAACTGGAAAATTTCAAGGATGCCTGCTCTTACCACTTCTGTTCAAAATACTCCTTTGTCACTCTAGCCAGAGTTATTATCCACAAAAGAGAAAGAAGAGGCATACATCCAGGAAAAGAAGACCTAACACTACTCTCTATTTCGAAAAGACATGATTCTCAGTTTACAAGACCCAAGAAACTGCACCTGAAAACTTCTGAAACTCATGAACAAATGCAGCAAACTAGCAAGAAACAATGAAAACCCATAAATCACTTTCATGGGAGTAAACAAACAATTCATGACCATTTAAGCCAGCACTGCTGAAGGTAATCAAAGAAATCCTACATATAAAAAAGATTAAAAAAACAGAGCATGCGAAAGAATAAATGTCACTAGAGTAGGTAAGCAACTGTGAATTATGAGTGAATCCAATGTTAAAAGAAAGCAAAGTACCATGAAAAAAATACATACCTGTCTACCATTTACACTGAATGTAAATGGGTTTGATTCAATTAAAAGACATTAAGTGGAATACTGAAGGAAAATATCAAGACATTTCTGTGAGAAAAAGAAAAACATCACATTCAAAGAGACTCTCAGAATGAAAGGATAGAAAATGGTATTTCCATTTTATACAAATGGAAGGCAAATGCAAGGAGCACTGGTTCTTCTCATATTTGCAAAAGCAGACTTCAAACCACAAAGAACCAGACATGACAAGGAGATTACTACCTACTGGTAAAAGGAATAATCCAACAAGAAGATATAATGGCTGTAAATATATCAGTGCCCCTAATTTATGGAAAATATTTCTCAAAGTGAAAAAAACAGATGTATAACAGTTTAATAAGTGTAGGTCACTTCAATTGATCACTCTAACAAATAGCTATGTCATCCAGACCAAAAAAAATCAACAAAAATTACACACTTCAAGGGTACGTTTGATCAAAAGGACTTTACAATGTCCTCAGAATATATACTCAGTAGAATAATAGTATAATATTCATTTTTCTCATAAACAGGTTCCAGAGTAGGCTGTAAAGTCTATTCGTAGCATATACACAAATCAATTCCTCACATATCATCTGATGATATTAAAATAATATTTCAAACTGAGACCAAGAAAAACACAGAAACAGTACATCTTCTTAGAGATGAGCAATACACTTTTACCCGATGTATGGCTCATCCACAAATCAGGTCAGGGGAAATATTAAAAGACCCATAATATCAATTAAAAAGAGAAACACAATCCAGATCTAGAGGGTACAATGAAAGCAGTGCTTAGATGGAAATTTATAAATGTGGCTACATACCATAAAAAATACGAGGGATATCAACTAAATAAACTACAGTGGAATCTCCAGGACTTAGGGAACCAAGAACAATCCAACTACAATTCCAGTAAAAACAAAGGAATGATAAATATTAGTATGAAAATTAATAACATGGAAAATGATTGAAAAAAATACAAAGGATCAATGGAACCAAGAGTTGGTTTTTGGAAAGATAAACAAGATGGATAAAGCCTGCACCAAACCAAACCAAGTAAAGAGAGAGAAGATATAAATGAATAAAATTAAGACAAAAGAAGTGGATCTTACAACACACCTTTATGAAATCCTGAGGAACATGAAGGACCACATTGAAAAGTTAAATGCCAATAAATCCAGAGAATGTTAGGATGATTTACATTATTAAATTTAGAATATATGGAAGTAGTAGATAAATGTCTCTCTATATATGACTTACAAAAATTGATTCAAGAGAATAACTGGAAATTTAAACAGACCAATAATATGTCATCATATTGAAGCAGTTATGAAAAGCCTTTCAAAAAATGCAAGTACCAGAGAGATTCATGGCTGAATTTTGCCAGACCATCAGATGAGAACTAACATGGCTACTCCCCCAAAGATTACATGTGATAGAAATGAAGGACACTGGCAAATGCATTCTAGGAGGGCAATATCATGAAGGCAATATCACTCTTTTAGGAAAACTGCATAAGAACAAAACAAGAAAAGAAAAAAAAATTAAAGAGAGAGTGAGAGAAGAGAGAGAGAGCGAGAGCGAGAGCGAGAGCGAGAGAGAGAGAGAGAGAGAGAGAGAATTTTTAATATTTATTTTTTAGTTCTCGGCGGACACAACATCTTTGTTAGTGTGTGGTGCTGAGGATCGAACCCGGGCCGCACGCATGCCAGGCGAGCTTGATACCGCTTGAGCCACATCCCCAGCCCAGAAAAAAATTTTAATAATATTCTTGAGGAAGGTATTTGCAAAACCCTCGTGGAATTAATGAAAATAATTCAAATAACATATTGTAAGCATCATACAACAACATAAAATTGGATTAATTAGAAGAATACAAAATGGTTCAACACATGCAAATCAATAATTGCAGAAAACCACAGAGACACAAGACAAAAGTCTCATGAAGACCTCAATAGATATAGAAGAAGCCTCTGAAAAAATTCAACAGTCCTTCATGAGATGTCTTAGCAAACAGAGTACAGCAAGAACTTCCTATAGTATTACAAACTCTCTATATTCTAAATCCAAAGTAAAGGGCAAACTGAATGGAGAAAAATCTACAGCATTTCATCTAAAATCAGAAATAAAAATGAGGTGTGCATGTTCACCAGATTTCACATTTCACCAGATCCCCTGAAATTATAGTCAGAGCAATTAGACAAGGGAAGTAAATAAAAAAAGAAGTCAATTTTCCCTATGTACAGATTATGTTAACCTCTTTTGGAAGATCCTAAAGGCTCTACCAGAAGAAGTTAAGATGGGATATAGAACTTTATCAAACTCTCTGAAAACAACTTCAAAATACAAGCAAGCATAATACAATACAAATACAAACAACCCCACTGAGACTGAAATAGGGATAACATCTCCATTTATAGTAGAAGCAAAATCATACATAGGCATAATCCAATCTAAAGTGGCAAATGGCAAAATCATAAAATGAAGTTGCAGAAGTCTCAGTAAGAAAACAAGAGACATTGTAAATTAGAGAAACATCTAATATTATAAAAAAAAGCAGATTTAATGTTGGGAATATATCTATATTCAGAAAGTGGTTCACAGATTTTATGCAATTTCTATCAAACCTCTGATGATATTCATGGAACTGGAAAAATTATCCTGAAATTCACATCATTGAGAAAAAGACCAAAAATTGAAAATGAAAACTTGAAACATAAGAGCAATGCAGAATGCACTACAGTACACAATTTCAAAGCATAACACAGAGCAATATATAGGAAAACACATGACCCTGGAATTAAAACAATCAGAACTGACTGAAGACACAGATACAAATCCACAAAACTGCAGTCATCTGATTCCTGGACAGAAATGCCAACAACAAATGCATGGGAAAAGAAAGCTTTAATTAAAAAAGGCCAAGCAATAAAAGAAATGATAAAGAGAGTAAAGAAAAAAATCTATAGAAGAGGATAAAATCTGTCTACAACTCATCTGAGAGAGCATCAATAAGAATATTCAAACAATACAAAACACTTAATGCCATAAATACAATTAAGTCAATACGAACTAAACAAACATTTTTCAAAAGAAGAAACACAAAAGATCAAATAAGTAAGAAAAATTGATCTAAGTATCTACTAATCAAGGATATGCAAGTCAAAACTACACAGAGATTTTCCTCTGAATTCAGTTAGAATGTTAAAGACCAAGAATATAGACAATAAATGTTGGTGAGAACGTGGGAAAAAGGTACATTCATACATTGTTGGTGGGACGACAAGTTAGTGCAAACACTCTAGGAGGGAGAATGGAGATTTCTCAAAAAACTGTGATTGAAACCACCATATAGACATATATGCACCAGTTATATGTCCAAAGTGGAAAAATCAGCAGACCAATAGAGATGCAAATATATCAATGTCTATAGAAAACAACACACAGTAGCCAAGACATACTGAATGGAATATAAATGTGATATATATATATATATATGTTTTACTCTGTCTTTTCTAGTGAGACTTAGATATGAGCCAATAAATAGATGGAATTGGGAATGTCATACAAAATGCAATAAGTCAAATGAGAAAACCAAGCACAGAAAAGTTTTCTCTCATAGGCAAAAGATAAAGCAACCTAGGAAAAACAATAGTGGAATGGACATCACAAAGTTAAGGGAAGATTAGTGAAGTAGAAAATGATTGATGGGGAAGTAGAAAGGTTAGATTCCTGGAGGGAATAGGCAATGAATGTGATTATTATATCACAATGAACTCAACTCATGTTCAACCACAAGGCACTTTATAGAAAAACACATAGTAATGGTTAAAATGGATATCCATATGTTGAAGAATGGATATAGATCTCTATATCTCCCCATGCACAAGACAACACAAAATGGATACAAAACATAGATTGAGTAATAGGAATGCTGCTAATGCTTCTAGGTAATCCAAGGAAACATCTCATTATATACCACAGACTAAGGCTTTATGTACAGAAATATTAAGCAGAGGAAATAATAGCACAAAGACACAAACAGAAGTGCATCAAAGTAAAATTTTCATAAGACCAAAGGGACCCACCAATATAGTGAGGAGAAAGTTTATAGCATAGAGGGCAATCCTCGCTGGCTAATCTTTGATAAAGGATTGGTATATTAAATATATAAACAAGTAAGAAGATATCAACTATATAAGTGATAAGGCTACATATCTTATAAGGCTAACTACCTTATCAGAGGGATCTCAACTCTATAGCCTAGAGATGAATCTCGAGGTCTTAGGGAAACAAGAACAATCCCACTCCAAATCCAAGACAAATGAACAAATGATACATATTCATGCCAAAGGAATGAAAAAGAATATGAATGAAAAAGAGAGTTGTGTTTTTGAGAAGAGAAACAAGTTTTATAAATCTGAACCAAAGTAACCAAAGGAGAGAGACAGAAGATACAAGTGAAATAATTTACTATCCAAAATGTGGTTCTTATAACCAACAGTTTTTTGAAATCCAGAGGACCACTTGATACTACTAAGGAACATTAAATGGCAATGAATGAGAAATCTACTAGTTTTATGTTAGGATGTCTTATATTTTAAAAAAGAACACATAGAATAATGTTTTGTGAGTGACCTGCTTCAAACTAACTTATACACGTATGCAAGTATACCACAGTGAAACCCTCTATTCTGTAAAGCCAATGTGCACTGTCCCAAAACTTTGACCATCTTAATCATTTTCAATCTATAATTCATTACTGCTCAGATAAAATAATTATTCCAAATCTCGATAAGTCGGGAAGTGAAGAAATTTATTAAGTATCTAATATGTGTAGTTATATTTATGCATATGCTTGTATATTTTAGAATCACAAAATGACTGTGGTCATGTTTTCTTTTTTTTTTTTTTTTGTGGTCATGTTTTCTATCACCTGTGATCCTGCCACTCCACAATGTGAGAAGAAGAATGGTAAACAAATGTTCTCTCTGTCCACAATATTCTCCTGCTACATTTTTATGAGGCTGGCTCTCTCCCTGCCTGACTTGTCCACTTAATTGTTACACATGGTAAGATCTTCACTGATTCCAGTATTCCTCTCACACAACTCTGCACATTGGAACTACACAAGTATTTCAAATATTTGAAAGAAGTGAGAATTATATTTCTTTCTCTTCTTAATTAAAATGCATTTCAAGTGTTTCAGATGAATCTAGTCTACAGTTCCAGGTGTCCTTAACTTCACTCTTCTTGTTGTGTTTGCAGTACCTCTTTATCTTCACTCTCTCACTCAATCTAGATAGTTATGTCATTCTTCTTTCAGGAATAATTCCAATTTTTCTCCTTTCTCACATTCAGATTCACCTAGGTATTCATTTGTTTTTTCTCTCTTTCATTTGGTTTTACTTCCTTCTGAAAGAGCATTCCTAACCACTGATTACACGCTAAAACTTCTACAAATCACAGTCCTGGCACACATGTCTTTCTTGGTGCTGTGCTTATTTGCTATGGTGAACTAGTAGGAACCTTATATTTTTTTCTAGGATCAATGTCACCATTATGAGGATATGGGAGATGATATGTTAACAGGGCCTGGGAAAAAAGTCTTACAATGCATCTTACCTTCTTGCCACGTGAAGTAGGAGGAGTACCATGCAAGCTCTTTACTTTCATATTTTTTGCACAAGTGTTCCAAACTACATTTTCTGCTTCATTATCAGAATCACTGCTGTCTAGCAAGGTTTGATTTCCTTGCTTATTCTGGTCATATTTTCCTTTTATGATAAAAAATGAAGCAAAACACTCATGAAATTCTCTCTAACTTCAAATTGATAAACAGCACAAAAATGAGCAGTCTCAAAGAGATTACCGTCATTCCTGGATTGCCAAAAATATTTACGAACTTCTCCTTTCCCTTCATGGACAGTCTAGAAAGGGAAAAAGGATAAAAATATGGTAACTGTAATGAGAAAGTCTTACATACACTTTTTTCTCTGAAGGGCAAAGATCATTTTCTAAAACAGACCACATATGAGGCCACAAAGCATCAGTTAATACATCAAAAACATGAGACGTGGTTCCTTGCATGCCGTCAGATAATGGAATGAAATTAGAAAGTAACAATACAATAAAAAATAAAAGCTATTCTAACACCTCTAGAGTAAATAATAGTACAGCATGGATGATATCTAAGAATACTTAAAAGTGAGAATAAAGACACAACATATCTAAACACTTAGACACTATAAAGAGCAAAGAGAAAGAAAATACAAATGAATCAATTTACAGGCAAAAATATAGATCTTACAACAGACACGTTTCCGAAATTCAGACAATTAAGGACTATATTAAAAAGTTAAATGCCAATAAATGGGAAATCCAGAGCACTATTTGGATAATTTACATCATAAAAAGTAGAAAATGTAGAAAAATTGGATAGAGTTCTAGAAATGTATAACATACAAAAATAGAATCAAAAGGATACTGAAAATCTAAACAGACAAGCACCATGCAATTATATTGAACTAGTAATAATCAGCCTTCCAAAAACAAAAGCTCAGGACCAAAGAGATTCATGGCTGAATTGTTTCAGACCTTCCAATAAGAACCAACACTGATGCTCCCCAAAAGATAACAAGGGATATGAAAGGGAAGTAACTGGCAAATGCACTCAATGAGGTAAAATCACACTTACAGGAAATTTGGATAATAAAACAAAAGGGAAATAAATAGATTTAATAATATTCATTTTGAAGATATTTGCAAAACCCTTCATGAAATACTGCAAAACAATTTCAACAACATATTTCCATAATTATATACAATAAAATTCATGAATGGCTTAACAATGGAAATCAAGAAATGCAGTATACCTCAGAGATACAGGACAGAAGAAGCCTCTAACAAAATTCAACAGTCTTTAATGAGAAGTTTTTAAAACAGAGGACATCAGAAACTTGCTGTAGTATTATAAAGTCTGTGTATACCAAATCCAAAGTAAAGGGCATATTGAATGGTGGAAAATCTATGACATTTTCTCTAGATTCAGAACTAAGGATGAGGTGTGCTTGTTCACCAGATCTCACATTTAAAGGCACTCAATGGAATTTTATTCAGAGCAATTAGAAAGAAAAAGTGAATAAAAAGTAAGAAGTCAATTAGACAGGAAAAGTAAATAAAAAGTTAAGAAGTCAAATTATTGTGTACAGGTCATGTGATCTTCTTTGAGAACATTCTCAAGGCTCTACCAGAAGAAGATAAGATAGGATATAGAATTTCAGCAATTTTAGGAATAAAAACAACTTGACAATACAAATATGAAGAATACATCCACATACAATAAAAACAACCACACTAAAACTGAAATTAGGATAACATCTCCATTTATAGTAGAAGCAAAATCATACATAGGAGTAATCCAATTCAAAGAGGCAAATAGCAGAATGATAAAATGAAATTAAAGAAGTCTCAAGAGCAAAAATAAGAAGAAAAATAAATCATCAGAAAACAGATAATATCTAATATTCAAGAAAAGGCAGACGATGTTGGGAACATATCTATATTCAGAAAGTGATTCACAGATTTTATGCAATTTCTATCAAACCTCTGATGGTGTTCATGGAACTGGAAAAAATTATCCTGAAATTCATATCATTGAAAAAAAGACCAAAAATTGAAAATGAAAACTTGAAACGTAAGAGTAATGCAGAATGCAATATAATACACAATTTCAATGTATAACACAGAGCACTAGTAAGGAAAACAGCGTGACCCTGGCATTAAAACAATCCAGAACTGACTGAAAACACAAAGACCGATCCACAAATTTGCAGTCATCTGATTCCTGGACAGAAATGTCAAGAACAAATGCATGGAAAAAGAAAGTTTCTTGAAAAAGGACCTGGCAACAAAGGAAATGATAAAGAGATTGAAGAATGAACCTACAGAAGAGGAGAAAATCTTATCTACAACTCCCCTGAGAGGGAATAAATAAGAATATATAAAGAATACAAAACATTTAATATCATGAACACAATTAAGTCAATGAATAAGAACTAAGCAAACATTTCTCAAGAGAAGAAACATAAATGATTAAATATGTAAGAAAAAAATGATCAAAATATCTAGTAATCAAGGAAATGCAAGTCAAAACTACACTGAGATTTTCCTCTGAATTCAGTTAGAATGTTAAATATCAAGAATATAGACAATAAAGGTCAGAGAGAATTTGGAGAAAAGGTACACTCACACATTGTTGGTGGGACGACAAGTTAGTGCAAACACTCTGGGAGGGAGAATGGAGATTTCTCAAAAAACTGGGAATGAAACCACCACCATGTGGAGATATACTCCTCTGTGTTTGTCCAAAGTGGTAAAATCAGCAGACAACTGGGGATACAAATACATCAATGTCTATAGCAAAACAAGTAGCCAAGACGTACTGAATGGAATATAAATGTGGTATATATACATAGAAAAGTTTTACTCTGTCTTTTTGAATGAGATTTTTCTATCAGCCAATAAATGGATGAAATTGGAGAATGTCGTACAAAATACAATAAGTGAAATGAGACAATCAAGCACAGAAAAGTTTTCTCTCATAGGCAAAGCTAAAGCAACAGAAGAAGAACAATGGTGGAATGGATATCATGAAGTTAAGGGAAGATTAGTGAAGTAGAAAATGACTGATGTGGAAGGAGAAATGTTAGATTCCTAGAGGGAATGTGCAATGAATGTGACATAATTACTTGATGTCCATGTGTAAGTATATAATGGTGACCTCCACTTTTATGTATCTCAATTATCACTGATTAAAAATTAAAAATTAAAGGAGTGTAAAGGTATCTACTAGAGGAGAGGAAGGTGAGGGAGGAGAAAAGGAAAGGGAGGAACCCGGGTCTGAAATAGTACCAACAAAATGCATGTATGATTATATCCCAATGAACTCAACTCATGTTCAACCATAAGGCTCTTTATAGAAAAACACATGGTATTGGTTAAACTGGATATCCATATGTTGAAGAATGATATAGATCTCTATATCTCCCCATGCACAAGACAACACAAAGCAGATACAAAATATAGATTCAGAGTAGATGTGCTGCTAATGCTTCTAGGTAATCCAGGGAAACATCACATCATATAACTAGACTAAGGCTTTACGAACAGGAATATTATAGCAGAGGAAATAATAGCAAAAAGACACAAACAGAAGTGCACTCAAATAAAATCTTCAGAAGAGCAAAGGAAACTATTAACAGAGTAAGGAGAAAGTTTATTGCATGGAGGACAATCCTTGCTGGTTAATCTTTGACAAAGGACTGGTATAATACGTATAAAATAAGACTGAAATTCAGCACTGGAAATACAAACAACCCATTTAATCAATGGCACATGAACAGAGAGGTCACAAAGGAAAATGTATAATTGCTCAGCATTTATATGAAGTGCTATTCACTGTCTTTAGCCATCAGAAACATGCAAATCAAAATTCAATTTGGAGCCTATCTTACCCCATTCAGAGAGGCAATATTCAAGAATACAAGAAATAAACTCCAATGATGATATGGGGAATAGGAATTCTTCAACATTATTGTCGATGATGAATATTATTTTTGTTGATTTTTTAAATAAATGACAGCAGAATGCATCACAATTATTATTACACATATACAGCACATTTTTTCATATCTATAGTTGTATATAAAATAGGTTGACACCAATTCATGCCTTCATACTTGTACTTTGGATAATGATGTCTATCACATTCCACCATCCTTGCTAATGCCCTGCCCTCTCCTTTTCCCTCTCACTCCTCTGCCCTATCTAGAATTCATCTATGAGGATGAATATTACTACAGACACTATGGAAATCAGGAGGGTGGTTACTCCTAAAATAGAAAGACAAATTATATTTCTTTTGCTTCTTAGTTGAAATTAATTTCAAGTGTTTCAATAGACTCTCGTCTACAGTTCCTGCTAATCTTCACTTCTCTAATTTTGTTGTTTGCAGTATATATCCTTTGTTTTCACTCTCTTATTCAATCTACACAGTTACGTTGCTCTTCTTTAAAGACTACTTCCTAATTTTTTGCCTTCTAACCTTAAGATTCACCTAGCTTTCAGCTATTCATTTGGTTTTATTTCTACTTCTTTTCTTCCTCAACAGCTTACATGACAATCATTTATTCTATCAACATCTACAAATCTCAGTCCTGCACATAATTCTTTCTTGGTGCTATACTCATTTTCTCTTGTGAACTACTAGTGGCCTTATATTTTTGTCGGAACAGTGTCAGCATTCTGAGGATATTGAAGATGATATGTTCAAAAAGGGGGTAGGAAAAATTTGTTACAAGGAGCCTTACCTTCATGTCAGGTGACGAAGGAGGAGTACCATGCAAGCTCTTGAATTTGATTCTTCTGGAAGGAGCAGTCCAAAATATATGTTCCCCTACTCTATCAGAATCACTGTTTTCACCTGAGGCTTGATTTTCATGCTTCTCCTGATCATGTTTTGCTTTCATGAAAAAAAATTAAAATACACGTGAAACTCTCTGTAATTTCAAGTGAATAAACAGCACAAGAATGGAGAGTCTTCAAAGAGATTACCATCCTTCTTGGATTGCCAAAAATATTTATGAACTTCTCCTTTTTCTTCACAGACAGTCTAGGAAGAAAAAAAACATGATAAGTGTAATGAGAAAGCATTACATAAAGGTTCTTCTCAGCAACACACAGATCATTTTATGAAATACACCACATCTGAGGCCACAAAGCATCTCTCAGTCCATCCAAATAATTGAAACTTACCGTGCATCCCATCAGATCATCACAGCATAAAATTAGAAAGCAACAACATAATAAAAAAAAATAAAAGCTTCTCTAACAAATATAAACTAAATGCATGCTACTGACTGACCAAAGGACAGCAGAAGACATCATGGACAAAATATAATACTCAAAAGTTAATGAGAATAGAGACACAACATATCCAAAACTCAGAGGCATTATGAAGGTGTTCAATGAGGAGAGCTCAGAAAACTGATTTCATTCATTAAAAGAATAGAAACTCCCCAAATAAATAACCTAAGTAATAGAAAAATAAGAATAAATCAACATTAAACGCAGCACAAGATGGGAAAGAATTAAAATCAGAGGCAAGATCCATGAAATGGAAACAACAAAACAGTTTCTAAAACAACAATGATATAAAAAGTTGGTATTTAAAAAAAATAAGATAAAATGGATAAACCTTAAGACATTCTTATTAGAGAAAGAAGAAAAAATACAATTGTCTAAAATTTATGATGTATAAGTAAATATCAAACAGAAAACTTTAGATTGGAATAGAGAGGCTAATCAGAAAATATTTGCAAAACTTATACTCCAATCACATAGAAAATCATAAAGACATTGAGAAATTTCTACATAAAAATTACCTACCCAAACTGAGCCTTGACAACATAGAAAATTAAAAAGATCAATTTCAAACTATGAAATAGAAGATACTATCAAAGCCCAGCCACAATGAAAAGCAAAAGCACACAATGGGATCTCAATGGATTTCAACCAGACCTTCAATGAAGAATTAACATCAGTCCTCTTCAAATTATTCTATGAAGAAAAAAATGGAGGTGACACATCCAAACTCCTCTATGAAGCTAGAATCACACTGATTCCAAAATCAGACAAAGACACATCAAGGAAACAAAACTTCAGGCCAATAATCCTAATGTACATAAAAAATTGTTTTGTTTTGTTTTAAACACATACTACAGGGACACATCCACATCAATGTTTATAGCAGCACAATACACCATAGCTAAACTGTGGATCCAACCTTGATGCCCTTCAGTGGATGAATGGATAAAAAAAAAATGTGGCATACACAATGGGATACTACTCAGCAACTAAAGAATAAAATCATGGCATTTACAGGTAAATGGATGGCATTAGACAAGGTAATGTTAACTAAGTTAGCTAATCCCCAAAAAACAAATGCTGAATGTTTTATCTGCTATAAGGAGGCTGACTCATATTGCGGTAGGTAGAAGGACCTTGGGTGGAATAGATGCATTCTAGATAGGAAAGAGAGATGGGAGAGAAATGGAGAAGGCAGGGGATTAGCAAGGATGATGGAATGTGATGGACATTATTATTCAAAGTACATGAATGAAGGCACAAATTGGGTGTCAACCTACTTTATATACAGAGATATGAAAAATTATGGTATAGATGAATAATAAGAATTATAATACAAAAAAACAAAGTACATGTATAAAGACAGGAATTGGCATGAACATACTTTATATACAAAGATATGAAAAATTGTGCTCTATATGTGTAACAAGAATAGTAATGTATATTGCTGTTGTGTATTTAAAGAAATAAAATCAATTAAATAGAAAATATATTAAAAAAGGAAATGTTCTTAAAAAAATACTGGTAAATTGCATAGTAAAACACATGAAAAAGATAGTTCACTACAAGCAAGTGGGTTGCACTCTAAGGTTGCAATGTTGGCTGAACATAGGGAAAACAACCCTTATCATTTACCACATCATGACACAAAAAGACTAGAATACTATGACTATCTCAAAAGAAGCAGAAAAAGCATTTAACAAAATAGAAGTTAAAACACAAGAAACCAGGAGGAGTAAAAACTTACCTCAACATTGTGAAATATATTTATACTAATACCAAGGCCAACCTCATTCTATATAGAGACAAACTGAAAGCATTCCTTCTAAAAACTGAAAATGTCAGGGATGCCTGCTCTTATCACTTCTGTTCAAAATACTCCTTTGTCACTCTAACCAGAGCTATTATCCACAAAAGAGAAAGAAGAGGCATACATCCAGGAAAAGAAGACCTAACACTACTCTCTATTTCGAAAAGACATGATTCTCAGTTTACAAGACCCAAGAAACTGCACCTGAAAACTTCTGAAACTCATGAACAAATGCAGAAAATAAGCAAGACAATCAAAACCCATAAACCACTTTCATGGGAGTAAACTAAAACAATTCATGACCATTTAAGCCAGCACTGCTGAAGGTAATCAAAGAAATCCTACATATAAAAAGATTAAAAAAACAGAGCATGCGAAAGAATAAATGTCACAAGAGTAGGTAAGAAACTGTGAATTATGAGTGAATCCAATGTTAAAAGAAAGCAAAGTACCATGAAAAAAATACATACCTGTCTACCATTTACACTGAATGTAAATGGGTTTCACGATTCAATTAAAAGACATTAAGTGGAATACTGAAGGAAAATACCAAGACACAATTGTACGTTTCTGTCAGAAAAAAACATCATATTCAAAGAGACTCTCAGAATGAAAGGATAGAAAATGGTATTTCCATTTCATACAAATGGAAGCCAAATGCAAGGAACACTGGCTCTTCTCATATTTGTCAAAGCAGACTTCAAACCACAAAGAACCAGACATGACAAGGAGGTTACTACCTACTGGTAAAAGGAATAATCCAACAAGAAGATATAATGGCTGTAAATATATCAGTGCCCTTAATTTCATGAAAAATATTTCTCAAAGTGAAAAAAATAGATGGATACCAGTTTAATAAGTGTATGTCACTTCAATTGATCACTCTAACAAATAGCTATGTCATCCAGACCAAAAAAAATCAACAAAAATTACAGACTTCAAGTGTACGTTTGATCAAAAGGACTTTACAATGTCTACAGAATATATACTCAGTAGAATAATAGTATAATATTCATTATTCTCATAAACAGGTTCCAGAGTTGGCTATAAAGGCTATTTGTAGCATATACACAAAGCAATTTCTCACATATCATCTGATGATATTAAAATAATATTTCAAACTGAGACCAAGAAAAACACAGAGACAGTACATCTTATTAGAGAATGAGCAATACAATTTTACCCGATGTATGGCTCATGCACAAATCAGGTCAGGGAAATATTAAAAGACCCATAAAACCAATTAAAAAGAGAAACACAATCCAGATCTAGAGGGTACAATGAAACCAATGCTAAGATGGAAATTTATAAATGTGGCTACATACCATAAAAAATGCGAGGGATATCAACTAAATAAACTACAGTGGAATCTCCAGGACTTACGGAAACAAGAACAATCCAACTCCAATTCTAGTAGAAACAAAGGAAGGATAAATATTAGTATGAAAATTAATTAACATGGAAAATGATTGAAAAAATACAAAGGATCAATGGAACCAAGATTTGGTTTTTGAAAAGATAAACAAGATGGATAAAGCCTGCACAAAACCAAACCAAGTAAAGAGAGAGAAGATATAAATGAATAAATTTAAGACAAAAGAAGTGGGTCTTACAACACACCTTTCTGAAATCCTGAGGAACATTAAGAACTATATTGAAAACTTAAATGCCAATAAATCCAGAGAATGTTAGGATGATTTACATTATGAAATTTAGAATATGTGGAAGTAGTAGATAAATGTCTCTCTATGTATGACTTACAAAAATTGATTCAAGAGAATAACTGGAAATTGAAACGGACTAATAATATGTCACTATATTGAAGCAGTTATGAAAAGCCTTTCAAAAAATGCAAGTACCAGAGTGATTCATGGCTGAATTTTGCCAGACCATCAGATGAGAACTAACACGGCTACTCCCCCAAAGATTATATGTGATAGAAATTAAGGACACTGGCAAATGCATTCTAGGAGAGCAATATCATGAAGGCAATATCACTCTTTTAGGAAACTGCATAAGAACAAAACAAGAAAAGAAAAATTTTAATAATATTCTTGAGGAAGATCTTTGCAAAACCCTCATGGAATTAATGAAAATATTTCGAATAACACATTGTAAGAATCATACAACATAAAATTGGATTAATTTTAAAGATGCAAAATGATTCAACACATGCCAATCAATAATTGCAGAAAACCACAGAGATACAAGACAAAATTCTCATGATGACCTCAATAGATATAGAAGAAGCCTCTGACAAAATTCAACAGTCCTTCATGAGATGTCTTAGCAAACAGAGTACAGCAAGAACTTCCTATAGTATTACAAACTCTATATATTCCAAATCCAAAGTAAAGGGCAAACTGAATGGAGAAAAATCTACAGCATTTCCTCTAAAATCAGAAATAAGAATGAGGTGTGCATGTTCACCAGATTTCACATTTCACCAGATCCCCTGAAATTATAGTCAGAGCAATTAGACAAGGGAATTAAATAAAAAAGAAGTCAATTTTCCATATGTACAGATCATGTTAACCTCTTTTGGAAGATCCTAAAGGCTCTATCAGAAGTAGTTAAGATGGGATATAGAACTTTAGCAATCTCTCTGAAAACAACTTCAAAACACAAGCATGCATAATACAATACAAATACAAAGAACCCCACTGAGACTGAAATATGGATAACATCTCCATTTATAGTAGAAGCAAAATCATACATAGGAATAATCCAATCTAAAGTGGAAAATGGCAAAATCATAAAATGAAGTTGAAGAAGTCTCAGTAAGAAAAAAAGAGACATCATAAATTAGAAAAACATCTAATATTATAAAAAAGCAGATTTAATGTTGGGAATATATCTATATTCGAATAAAGTGGTTCACAGATTTTATGCAATTTCTATCATAACTCTGATGATATTCATGGAACTGGAAAAAATTATCCTGAAATTCATATCATTGAAAAAAGACCAAAAATTGAAAATGAAAACTTGAAACATAAGAGCAATGCAGAATGCACTGCAGTACACAATTTCAAAGCATAACACAGAGCAATAGATAGGAAAACACATGACCCTGGCATTAAAACAATCAGAACTGACTGAAGAGACAGATACAAATCCACAAATATGCAGTCATCTGATTTCTGGACAGAAATGCCAACAACAAATGCATGGGAAAAGAAAGCTTTTTTTTTTAAGTCCAAGCAATAAACGAAATGATAAAGAGAGTAAGGAGAAAAATCTATAGAAGAGGATAAAATCTGTCTACATCTCATCTGAGAGGGCATTAATAAGAATATTCAAACAATACAAAACACTTAATTCCATAAATACAATTAAGTCAATTAATATGAACTAAACAAACATTTTTCAAAAGAAGAAACACAAAAGATCAAATAAGTAAGAAAAAAATGATCTAAGTATCTGCTAATCAAGGATATGCAATTCAAAACTACACAGAGATTTTCCTCTGAATTCAGTTAGAATGTTAAACACCAAGAATATAGACATTAAAGTTTGGTGAGAATGTGGGAAAAAGGTACACTCATTCATTGTTGGTGGGACCACAAGTTAGTGCAAACCCTCTGGGAGGGAGATTGGATATTTCTCAAAAAACTGTGATTGAAACCACTATGTGGAGATATACTCAGCAGTTATATGTCCAAAGTGGAAAAATCAGCAGACCAATAGGGATACAAATACATCAATGTCTATAGCAAAACAACACACAGTAGCCAAGAAATACTGAATGGAATATAAATGTGGTATATATACATATAAAAGTTTTTGTCTGTCTTTTCCAATGAGATTTAGCCATGAGCCAATAAATAGATGGAATTGGGAATGTCATACAAAATGCAATAAGTCAAATGAGAAAACCAAGCAAAGAAAAGTTTTCTCTCATTCGCAAAAGCTAAAGCAAAATAGGAAAAACAATAGTGGAACGGATATCATGAAGTTAAGGGAAGATTAGTGAAGTAGAAAATGACTGATGGAGAAGTAGAAAGGTTAGATTCATGGAGGGAATAGGCAATGAATGTGACATAATTACTCGATGTGCATGTGGAAGTATGTTATGTTGACCTCAATCTTTGTGTATCTCAATAAGCACTGATAAAAAATTAAAAAATAAAGGAGTGGAACGGTGTCCAGTAGAGGAGAGGAAGGTGAGGGAGGAGAGAAAGGAAAGGGAGGAACTTGGTTCTGAAATGGTGCCGACAAAATGCATGTATGATTATATCATAATGAACTCAACTCATGTTCAACCACAAGGCACTTTATGGAAAAACACATGGTATTGGTTAAAATGGATATCCATATGTTGAAGAATGGGTATAGATCTCTGTATCTCCCCATGCACAAGACAACACAAAATGGATACAAAACATAGATTGAGTAATAGGAATGCTGCTAATGCTTCTAGGTAATCCAGGGAAATATCTCATCATATACCACAGACTAAGGCTTTATGAACAGAAATATTAGAGCAGAGAAAATTATGGCACAAAGACACAAACAGAAGTGCATCAAAATAAAATTTTCATAAGACCAAAGGGACCCACCAATATAGTGAGGAGAAAGTTTATAGCATAGAGGGCAATCCTCGCTGGCTAATCTTTGATAAAGGATTGGTATATTAAATATATAAACAAGTAAGAAATTCAGCACTGGAAATGCAAACAGCCCACTTAATCAATGCAACATAAACAGAGAGGTCAACAAGGAAAATGTATAATTGCTCAGCTTCTATATGAAGTGCTATTCACTGTCTTTAGCCATCAGGTACATGCAAATCAAAATTCTATTCAGAGTCTATCTTACCCCATTCATAAAGGCAATATTCAAGAATTCAAGAGATAAACACCAATGATGATTGGGGAATAGGAATTCATCAACATTATTGGTGAGGATGCATATTATGACACCCACTATGGGAATCAGGAGGTTACTCCTAAAACTAAAAAGACAAATATCAATTGACCCAGCAATACCATGCCCCACTATTTACAGAAAAACAATAGTCAGTGTACACACAATGGACTAGTTTTCAGGCCTAAGAATTGTGTCATGTAGCAGAAAAATTGATGGAACTGGACAGCACCCTATTGAACCAAATAAGCCAGACACAGAAAGGAACATGTCATTAGTGGAAAGGTTCATCACCAAATTTGAGAGAAGACAATTAGTGAAAAGGGAGAAGAGAGAAACTGAAGGAGGAGGAGATGCTAAGGCTATATTTTGGGAGTGATATGCTTCACACTAACTTATACACATATGAAAATATGCCACAGTGAAACCCTCTATTCTGTATAACAAAGGTGCACAGGTCCAAAACTATAACTATCTTAATCATTTTCATTAGTACTAAGATGAAATAATTATTTGAACTCTTACTAAGAAGGGAAGTGATGAAATTCATTAAGTATCTAAAATGTGTAGGCATATATTTGAATGTGTTCTTATATTTCACAATCATAAAATGATCGTGGTGATGTTATCTCACACCCTGTTCCCAATCCCTCCAGAATATGAGGAGATGAATGGTAGACAAGTGTTCTCTCTGGAGAGAACGTAGTCCTCTCCTAGACCTTTATGGTGCTGGCCCCTTCCCTTCCTTGATGGGTCCACTTAAATGTCACACATGGAAAGACCTTCACTGATTCCAGAATTCCACTCACCCACATCTCCATGTCGGAACTATTTGAGTACTCCATAAACATTAAATATGTGAGATTTATATGTCTTTCAATTATTAGTTAAAATGAATTTCAAGTGTTTCAGAAGACCCTTGTCTACAGTTACTGCTATCCTTAACTTCACTAATTCTTGTTGAGAGCCACAGCCAAAGGGGCCCCAGCAAACTTCCAGCTGCCAGCTGATGATTGGCTCACAGCGGCCCCAGCAACATCTAGCTGATTGGCTCCTCTGCGGTGATGTTCATTGGGCTGTTTCCCTGCCCTTCAGACTGCCGGCTGATGATTGGCTCACAGTGGCCCCAGCAACATCTAGCTGATTGGCTCTTCCACGGAGCTGCTCATTGGGGGACTTCTTTGGCTCCGCCCACACGACCCAGCCAATCGGCCTCAAGAACAGGAGGATTGTGGGAGGTGGTGAGGGTTGTGTGGGGGTGAGAGGCTTGTGGGAAGCCGGTGGTGGCAGTTGGGCTCTGAGGGGTTTTTCCTGAGGAGCGGTTTTGTTTGGCGTTTGTAGTTCTAAAAATAAAGTTAGTATCTTTTGACAAGTGGCTCCTGAATCGTGCCCAGCCAGACTGCGGCATTTGGTGGCTTGCACGGGGAGCGACTGAGGGTAAGTAAACTGCTCGCCCCTGAGGGCAGGGCAAGAGGATGGGTAGCCATTCTAAGATTCCTCTTTTGTTTTGCTTCATTTTTGTTTTAACTTGCCTGTCCCTGGAGAAACCGCTCACATCTGAGGAAAAACTATTTGCGTCTGAGGAAAAACTATTTGCGTCTGAGGAACAGATAGGGAGAAAGGACGGATGCACATGTCAGGAGGATAGAAAGGCTGTCATAATGATTTTGTGTGGTTCCATTTTTATTTCATTCTGTCTCAGTTTTGTTTGGGGTTATCTTGTTGGGTTGTATTATAGTAGAAATACGGGATCAGCAATTAGTAAAAAACAAACCGAAAGACTGTTAAGTAAATTGTTAGAGGAAGGAGGCATCGCAGTAAAATCAAGAACAGTCAGGGCATACGTTGATACAATACAACAATGTAGCCCATGGCTTTTTAAGGAGGAGTTGTTAGATATATCACAGTGGGACCATCATGGTGAGGATTTAAAAAGAATAGAAAAGAACAACCCAGGGACTCTGCCAGTTGGCACATTGACATTGTGGGCGTTGGTATCTGGTTTGCTTAGTCCAAAGCCTTCCATTCAGACAAAGGTAGAGGAAGGAGAAGACATAAAGATTCAAGTAAAAGAGAAGGTCTTTCGAGATAGTGAGGCAGAGGAAGGAAGTTTAGAGCAGAAAAAGCCATCAGGGGAAAAGTTACAACAGGAGACTGCTAATAACACCTTTCTATCAGAGAGTGTAAGTGTCCAACCAACAGCACCACCTCTACAGGAGACTGCTACTAACAGCATTCTATCACCAGAGGGCATAAGTGTCCAATCAACAGCACCACCTCCATATGCTAGGAGGCTCCCAACCCCCGCAGTTGATAGTTGGGATCCTGAGACAGGATCTCAAGTATGCCCTGTATTTGAGGTAGGAGGGCAGCGAATTTACCAGGGTTTAAATTTCAAAACAGTGAAGGAGCTAAAAGAGGCTGTAACAACCTATGGTCCTCAAGCACCCTTCACTGTAAGCTTAGTCGAATCCATTACCAACTTAAGCATGACGCCAGCAGATTGGGCTAATATGTGTAAAGCTGTGCTAAATGGAGGACAATATCTGTTATGGAAGGTTGCCAATGAGGAATTTTGCAAGGAGACGGCTAGGCGAAATGCAGCAGCTGGTTATTCTCAGAGAAATCTAGATATGTTGTTAGGAAAGGGACCTTATGAAGATCGGCAGCAACAAATTGCATATGATCCTGGCGTATACTCACAAATTGCTGTAGATGCAGTTAAGGCATGGAAGACTTTACAAGGACATGGAGGTTTACAAGGTCAATTATCTAAGATAATAAAAGGAGCTAATGAACCTTATGCTGAATTTGTAGATAGGCTTATTCAAACAGCTACCAGAGTTTTTGGGAATACAGAACAAGCAATGCCATTAATAAAACAACTGGCGTATGACCAAGCGAATCGTTGGTGCAGAGATATCATTAGACCATGGAAACAGGAAGATTTAAACACATATATTAAATTATGTAGAGACATTAATGAACA
Source organism: Spermophilus citellus (assembly GCF_964194105.1). Classification (NCBI taxonomy): domain Eukaryota; kingdom Metazoa; phylum Chordata; class Mammalia; order Rodentia; family Sciuridae; genus Spermophilus; species Spermophilus citellus. Next base: position 22,749,616 of record NC_138195.1, on the reverse strand, counting down.
AGAGCAAGTCATGGCAGCTGCAGTAAAACAGGCTTTAGATGCCAGAGACATTAATGAACAAGGGCAAATTGTGGCAGCTGCAGTAAAACAGGCTTTATATACCAGGCAAAGAACATGCTACATTTGTCAACAAACAGGACATTTTAAAAGGAATTGCCCCATAGGAGGAGGGTTTAACAAAACTAGGTATCGAAGGAGTAGAATACCAGGTATTTGCCCACGATGCCGTAGAGGGAGACATTGGGCTAATGAATGCCGTTCTCAAACCACCATAGAGGGTACTCCATTACATTGGGCTAATGAATGCCGTTCTCAAACCACCATAGAGGGTACTCCATTATCAAAAAACGAACAAGGACAAGGTGTTTATCCACAATATCGTGGACAAAGGCATCGGGCTCCATTGCCAAAAAATGGACAGGGGGCCCCAATGCTCCGGGGCCCCAAACCACAAATATACGGAGCACTGGAGGAACCCAGCAACCCCATCAGGGTAGTGACCAGGACACATTGTCCATCAGATCCCTCATCAGACAAACCAGAGGGAGCGCAGGGTTGGACATCTGCGCCTCCGCCAGATCAGTACTAACTCCAGAGATGGGAGTTCAAATCATTCCCACAGGGGTAAAAGGACCTCTTCCCAAAGGAACAGTAGGCTTATTATTGGGACGCAGCTCTTCTACTCTAAAAGGACTTTTGATAAGTCCTGGGGTAATTGATCCCGATTATGAAGGTGAAATAAAAATTATAGCCAGTTCTCCAAAGGGTATATCAATAATTTCACCAGGAGATAGAATAGCACAGTTACTAATAATACCAAGCCTACATGATAAATTTTCCAGTCATGCTGTAGAAAGAGGTTCCAAGGGATTAGGCTCCACAGGTGTAGATTGGGCTATGCTTTCTTTAAATTTAGATTCTCGCCCCATGCTAAAACTAAATATTCAAGGACATGAATTTAATGGGCTACTGGATACAGGTGCAGACCTTAGCATCATCTCTCGTCAAGAATGGCCAAAACATTGGCCATTACAACAAGCCACTCAAACGCTTCGAGGCCTAGGAGTGGCAACTAATCCTGATAGAAGCGCAATGGTATTAGATTGGAAGGATCCTGAAGGATGTGAAGGAACTATACAGCCATATGTATTGGATCATCTTCCCGTAAATTTATGGGGACGAGATGTCTTAGATCAATTAGGTTTGACATTAACAAATAACACCAATCAAAATGCACCCACTATTATGGCTAGACAAGGTTTTAGGAAAGGAAAAAGATTAGAAAAACAAGAACAAGGTATAGCAGCACCAATACAAATAGATCAAGGAACAGACAGACATGGGTTGGATTTTCACAAAGGGCCACTGAGACAATAAAAATCACATGGAAATCAGAAAGACCAATATGGGTTCCTCAGTGGCCCTTGACTAAAGAAAAGATACAAGTAGCCCATGATCTGGTCAAACAACAATTAGCGGAAGGACATATACAACCTTCTGTATCTCCCCATAATACTCCCATTTTTGTCATCAAAAAGAAATCTGGTAAATGGAGATTATTGCAAGACTTAAGAGCCATTAATAATGAAATGGTCATTATGGGACCTGCTCAATCAGGGATTCCTCATTTGTCTGCTTTGCCAAAAACTTGGTATGTTTTAGTTATAGATATTAAAGATTGTTTTTTTTCAATTCCAATTCATCCTGAGGATAGTCCACGTTTTGCATTTACTATCCCTGCACTAAATCATGAAGGTCCTGATCAGAGATATGAATGGAAAGTACTCCCTCAAGGGATGGCTAACAGCCCAACTATGTGTCAAATTTGTGTTAACAAAGTAATCCAGCCACTTAGAAATCAAAATCCTGAACTACAAATATTTCACTATATGGATGATGTATTATTAGCACACAAATCTAAAAACACATTGCTAGAATGTTATGCCACACTTACAAATTTATTAAAAAAATTATAATCTAGAGATAGCAATAGATAAAGTACAATTAAATTTTCCAATTAATTATTTAGGAGTTCTATTATCCTCAACCATGGTCCGTCCACCAAAAATTCAAATACGAGTAGATCAACTCAAATCACTTAATGACTTTCAAAAGTTATTAGGAGACATAAACTGGATAAGGCCTTATCTAGGTATACCAACAGGAGAGTTGGGACCTTTATTTGATATCTTAAAAGGTCCATCAGATCCAAATTCACCCCGAATGTTAACGCCTGAAGCAAGAAAGGCATTAAAAATCATTGAAACATATATGGAAAATATGCATTTGGATAGAATTGATATAAGTTTGCCTTTATTATTTATTGTACTACCAACAAAAAATATTCCTACAGGAGTATTTTGGCAAGAAGGTCCATTATTATGGATACATTTATCTTATTCTCCTAACATTATTCTTACTAGGTATCCTGAGGCTGTAGGACAATTAATACTCAAAGGAATAAAAACAGCAAAGGGAGTATTTGGAATTTCTCCCAATAAAATTATTACTCCATATACTATGAATCAAATTGATGAATTAGCTAATGAGTTAAATACTTGGGCAATAATCATGTGCAAATCTAATGTTTCATTTGATAACCACTTACCATCTAATCCTTTATTGTCTTTTTGGTCATTGCATCCTGTAATTTTTCCAAAAATGACAAGAAAAACACCTATCATGAATGCTCCAAATATATTCACTGATGGGTCAAATAATGGTACAGCAGCAATAGTTACACCTGATCAAACTTTTACATTTTTCGTACCCAAACAATCAGCTCAAAAGGTAGAGCTTAATGCAGTATTACAAGCTTTTGTGATGTTTAAAGATTCTGTATTTAATTTATTTTCTGATAGTCAGTATATAGTTAATGCTATAGTATCCCTTGAAGATGCTGGTAGGATTTCCCCTTCTTCTACAGTTTTCTCTTTGTTTTCCACTATACAAAGTTTAATCTGGGACAGAAAAGATCCATTCTTTATAGGACATATCAGGGCACATACAGGATTGCCTGGAGCCCTTAGTTTGGGCAATGATTTAGCAGATAAAACTACACATGACATACATATTTTCTCTACACTAGAAGAAGCTATAAATTTTCATAAAAGGTTCCATGTCAATGCTAATACTTTACAAAAGCGTTTTAAAATAACTAAGGAACAAGCTAGACAAATAATAAAACAATGTCAAAATTGTGTGACCTTTTTACCACAAGTTAATCTTGGAGTCAATCCTAGAGGATTGATACCTAACCATATTTGGCAGATGGACGTCACACACTTACCAGAATTTGGAAAATTAAAATATTTGCATGTTACAGTTGATACTTCTTCTGGATTTTTGATGGGCTCCCTTCATGCCGGAGAAAAAACTAAAGATGTTATAGCTCATTGCTTACAAAATTTTGCCACTGTGGGCATTCCAAAACAGTTAAAAACAGATAATGCCCCTGATTATACTTCTACCTCTTTTAAACAATTTTGTTCATCATTTGGCATTACTCATATAACAGGAATCCCATACAATCCACAGGGACAAGGCATAGTTGAAAGAGCTCATCAAACTATTAAAATGTACTTATTAAAGCAAAAAGACGGAATTGGGAAGGGGTATATATTCCCCAAAGATAAACTTAAAATAACCCTTTTTACTCTAAACTTTTTAAATTTGGATTCATCAGGACTTAGTGCTGCAGAAAGGCATATGTGTCCAAAAAATGTACATAAGCCCAAGGTACTTTGGAAAGATATTCTAACAGGACAATGGAAAGGTCCTGACCCAGTAATTGTCTGGAGTTGGGGGTCTGTTTGTGCGTTTCCACAGGAAGAACAGCAGCCAATTTGGATTCCGGAGAGATTAACTAAAGTCCTGACCCAGTGATTGTCTGGAGTCGGGGGCCTGTTTGTGTATTTCCACAGGGAGAACAGCAGCCGATTTGGATTCCAGAGAGATTAACTAAAGCGAATTCTACAGACCAAAAAGAAGATGATTTGGCTCAGATCCATAACAGCTGATATCCAAAACTCCAATTTGGCTATCCTTACATCTGCGACAGAACCAGGATGCTTTTTTCAATATCTATTTTATTATTGCCCTTTCCCATATCATGAATTTCTATTTTGTTTTTTGAGCTCATACAGACCTAGGTTAATGTTTTGCTGATCAGTTCTATTTTTTTTTTTTGACTATAGAGTTTTTAAACATTGCAATGGAGATTTCACCTGTAAAAAGTTATAAGGCCTTTACTATTATGTTATGTGTTGTATGTATTATATTATGTGTGCACACTTGTGTTTTGTGTTATTTGTTTGAATGTACGTATGTCCATATATCATATATGATGAGCGCTCATGAAAAAATAGATCCAAATATTTTTTTTTTTATTCACGTGATTTAAATGGTTCAATTTAAATTGGGTAAATAACTATTAAGAATTGTTTTAATATGTAAACAAAAAAGGAGGTTAACAGATCTGTTTGTTTATTTTCACCCTTCCTTTTCATTATATTTAATAATTCTCACCTTACCTTTTCATTATATTTAATAATTCTCTTCAAGATAATGTAAATTGTTAAGAAAATTGTTTTCTTTTAGTGCCTTCTGGAATGTTACATAATTTTTTCTTTAGCCATTATTGCTAGAATTCCTATCTTCATCCCAGTGCCGGTGAAGACAAAGATAAAACTAATCTACAGTTTCGGCAATAGCCATCACTGAACTGCTTGCAGAACTTGCCTAAACTATGTGTCACTTGTATGCATTGTGAACTCACTTGTATGCATTGTGAACTATCTGTTGGTGCAGCGACTTGTGGTAGAGTTGGGGTATTTTTGCTGATGATGTCATCGGTTGTACAATTTTTCCAACAAGAGCCGTCAATTGCCTTGGTGTATCTTCCTCCCTTCTGCTTGTCATGACAAAGACCTCTCCACAGGTGTGGCTGTATACTGGACCGGTAGTCAATGACGGGTAAGATCCAATTACAATGGTACCAACCTAAGACAGGAGGCTGACGCCCTGAGGTCAGCTCATCCGAAGACGGGTAAGGACCATATGTAGTATTGGACAACCTAAGGCAGGCACGGTCCCCAAGCCACATGCTTGTTGTTTAAACAGAGAGGGGGAGATGTTGAGAGCCACAGCCAAAGGGGCCCCAGCAAATTTCCAGCTGCCAGCAAACTTCCAGCTGCCAGCTGATGATTGGCTCACAGCGGCCCCAGCAACATCTAGCTGATTGGCTCCTCTGCGGTGATGTTCATTGGGCTGTTTCCCTGCCCTTCAGACTGCCAGCTGATGATTGGCTCACAGTGGCCCCAGCAACATCTAGCTGATTGGCTCCTCTGCGGTGATGTTCATTGGGCTGTTTCCCTGCCCTTCAGACTGCCGGCTGATGATTGGCTCACAGCGGCCCCAGCAACATCTAGCTGATTGGCTCTTCCACGGAGCTGCTCATTGGGGGACTTCTTTGGCTCCGCCCACACGACCCAGCCAATCGGCCTCAAGAACAGGAGGATTGTGGGAGGTGGTGAGGGTTGTGTGGGGGTGAGAGGCTTGTGGGAAGCCGGTGGTGGCAGTTGGGCTCTGAGGGGTTTTTCCTGAGGAGCGGTTTTGTTTGGCGTTTGTAGTTCTAAAAATAAAGTTAGTTTCTTTTGACAAGTGGCTCCTGAATTGTGCCCAGCCAGACTGGCAATTCTGTTGTTTGCAGTACATCCTTTGTGTTCACTTTCTTATTCAATCTACATAGTTATATTGCTCTTCATTAAAGACTACTTCCTATTTTTCTGCCTTCTAACATTCAAATTCACCTTTCAGCTATTCATTTGGTTTCTTTCTACTTCTTTCCCTCCACAACAGCATACATGACAATCTTTTCTTCTGCCAACATCTACAAATCTCAATCCTGCACATAATTCTTTCTTGGTGCTATACTCATTTGCTATTGTGAACTCCTAGTGGCCTTATATTTCTTTTTAGGATCAGTATCACCATTATAAGGATATGGAGGATGATAGGTTAAAAAGGGGGAGTGGGAAAAATTTGTTACAAGGAGCCTTACCTTCATGTCAGGTGACGAAGGTGGAGTATCATGCAAGCTCTTAACTTTGATTCTGACAGGAGCAGCCCAAAATATACATTCTGCTCCTTTATGAGAATCATTGTTGTCATGTGAGGCTTGATTTTCTTCCTTGTCCGGGTCACATTTTGCTTTCATGAAAAAAAGTAAAATACACATGAAACTCTCTGTAATTTCAAGTCAATAAACAGTACAAGAATGGAAAGTCACCAAAGAGATTACCATCATTCTTGGATTGCCAAAAATATTTACTAACTTCTTCTTTTCCTTCACAGTCAGTCTAGAAAGGGAAAAACATAATAAATCTAAGGAGCAAGCATTACAAACAGGTTCTTCTCAGAAACACACAGATCATTTTATAAAATAGACCACATCTGAGGCCACAAAGCATCTCTAAGTCATTCAAAAAATTAGAAAATTACCTTGCATTCCATCAGATCATCATGGAATGAAATTAGAAAGCAACAACATAATAAAAAATAAAAGCTTATCTAATAACTATAAGCTAAATAGTATGCTACTGAATGACTGAAGGATAGCAGAGGATGTCATGGATAAAATATAAGGATATATAAAATAAATGAGAATAGTCACACAACATATCCAATACACTGAGACACTATATAGGTATTCTATGAGAAGAACTCAGAGCACTGATTTCATTCATTAAAAGAATGAAAACTCTCCAAATAAATAACCTAAGATTACATCCCATAGCCCTAGAAAACGAAGAGCAAATTAACACTAAATGTAGCACAAGATAAAAATAATTAAAATCAGGGTCAAGTCAATGAAATGGAAACAAAAAAAATTCTAATATAACAATGATACAAAAAGTTGTTCCTTTAAAAAAATTAGATAAAATTGATAAACATTAAGCCTTGCTAATCAGAGAAAGAAGGAAAAAATTCAATTTTTTAAAATTTATGATGTATATGGAAATATCACCACAGATAACATTGGATTGTAATACAGAGGTAATCAGAAAATACTTTGAAAACTTAATCTCTAATCACATAGGAAATCATAAAGACATTGAGAAATTTCTACATAAAGATTACCTACCCAAACAGAGCCTAGACAACATAGAACATTTAAAGATCAATTTCAAGCAATGGAATAAAAGATATTATCAAAAGCCCAGCCACAAAGAAGAGCCAAGGACACATGGAATCTCAACTGATTTCAACCAGATCTTCAATGAAGAATTAACATCAATCCTCTCCAAATTATTTATGGAAAAAAAAGTAAAGGGAGACTTCCAAACTCCTTCTATGAAGCTAGAACCAAGCTGATTTCAAAATCAAAGACACCTCAAGGAAACAAAAATTCAGTCCAATAAGTCTGATATACATAAATGGAAATATTCTTAATAAAATATGATATGTTCTTAATAAAATGGGAAATTGCATACCAAAACACATAAGATAGTGCACTACAAGCAAGTGGTTTTCACTCTAGGGTTGCAATGTTGGCAGATCATAGGGAAAACAACCAATGTAATTCATCACATCATGACACAAAAAGACAAGAATCCCATGACTATCTCAATAGAAGCAGAAAAAGCATCTGACAAAGTTAAAATTAAAACACCAGAAACCAGGAGAATAAAAACATACCTCAGAGAGATTCATGGCTGAATTCTGCCAGACCATCAAATGACAACTAATAATGATGCACCCCCAAAGATTACATGGGAGAGAAAAGAAGGAGACTGGCAAACACATAATATTTGAGAAATTATAGGAAAACTGAATAAGAACGAAACAGGGAATGAAAATTATTTAATTATATACTTGAGGAAGATATTTGCAAAAACCCTCGTGGAATACTTGAAGACAATTTCAACAACACATTTAATCATCATAGAACAACATAAAATTCAATTAATTAGAAGAATGCAAAATGGTTCAACATATGCAAATCAATGCACTACACCACATACACAATCGAGGACAAAAATCTCATGATCACTACAATAGAAGTAAAAAAAGCCTCTGACAAAATTCTACCATTCCTCATGAGAAAAGTCCTAAGAAACAAAGGACATCAAGAACTTGTTATAGAATTACAACAGTCATGTATGGCAAAGGCAAAGCCAAAGCCAATGGCATACTGAATGGTGAAAATCTATGGCATTTCTCCTAAAATCAGAAACAAGAATAAGCTCTGCATGCTCACTACTCCTGTACAAAATAGCACCTGAAATTTTAGTCAGAGAAATTAGACAAGGGAAGCAAATAAAAAGTAAGAAGTCAAATTATCCCTTTTTACATATTATGTGATCCTGTTTTAGAAGATCTTAATGGCTCTCCCAGAAGAAGTTAAGATGGGATAAACAAACTTAGCAAAGTAGCTGAAAACAAAATCAACATACAAACATAAATGATATATGTATACAATAAAATGAATGAAATCACGATAACAACTCCACTCACAATAGAAATAAATTTACATATAGGAATTAACCAAGGTAAGAGATTATATAAAAATTCAAAGAAAATTGCATAATGATAAAAAGGAAATTATACAAGATAAAAGAAAATATAAAGACCTCTAATATTCATGAAAAGACAGACAATATTGAGAAAACATCCACATACATAAAGTGTTAAAGAGTTTATGAAATCCCTAGCAAACCTCCAATGACAGCTAGGAAGGCTGAGACATGAAGATCAAAAGTTCAAAACTCGTCTCAGTACTGGTGAGCGCTAAGCTACTCAGTGAGACCATGCCTTTAAATAAAATAGAAAATAGGGCTGGGGATGTGACTCAGTAGTTGAGTGCCCTTAAGGTCAATCCCTGGTACCAAAATACAATAAATAAGTACAGAAACTTCTATAATTTGAATCTTAGAATGTGACATGAGATCTTGGAGTGAATATGTTAAAACATAACTATGTAAAAACAATCTTGTAATTAATGTTGTACAATATGGTGAGAGTTTTTGTTTCTGGCACTATTATTTGTAATATATCCTTCAGATGGATGAAGAGATTTAAATACTCTTTTAATGGAAGTACTCAGAAAACATGGGGGCAATACCATTGACATACAAATTTTGAAAAACAGATTTAAAATTTCTAAATTTTCACAGTTCTTAACAAAATCTAGTGTAAATTTAGAACCAAGGATGGAAAAGGAGAAAAATCTCTACCAAAAATGATGTGATACTAAAATATAAAGTGGCTCAGAGAACAACTACTACAGGCAATGCGCTGTGCAGCTTTCAAACAAAAGTCACCATGATAATTACCAAAACTAATTAAATAAAAATTAATTAAAATCCAAATATTATGTAAGTTACATCAGTAGGACTTAGGTCACAGTAAATAAACAAAAATCCCTGACCAAGTTTCATTATTTATCTGCAGCTGGAAGGCTCTACAATCCAGTTCTTGTATCACTACATATTTTCCAGTTGCTACCAACCTTAAGTGCTTGCAGACCATCGCTATTACAAAACTATAAAAATAAAATAAAGAAAAATTTCAAGTGCACATAACATTGTTTATTTTGCAAAATTCCAACATAAAATAATCAGAAGATCACTGCTAATTGTAATGGTACACACTTCACAAAACAAAATTCATACCAAGAATATTAATTTCACAATGGTGCACTTTACCTTGGCATCAGATTTATTGATGACCACATTGTTTGTAAGCCCATCTTCAACAGAACCAGATTCCCTGGAAAATCATTTGAGCAAAAATGAAAAACAACATTCAGTGAGCCCAGGTTTTCAAAGAAATAAAAGCTGGTCAATATCTGGATATCACTATATTACATGATTTTTCTAGATTGATGTAATTAACATATGACCTCTGTTTTTAAAAACATTATTTTAACCCCCTTAACTCCACTTTTCTAATCAATGGAATAGTAAAAGAAAACATACTTAGTTCTGTTTCAAAGGTGATGGCCAGGTTGACAGAGCCTGAGAATAAAACTTTTTAAAAAATGGTCCTGAAGTCCACTCCTTACATGTTCAACCCCCAGTACTGAAAGAAAAAAACAAATAAATAAGTTCAATCAAGAGAATATTAAAATTATAATAAAAATCAAGTATAATGGAAATCCAAAGAATGCCATGCACTGAAATTAGTATCCTAAAACTTTAAAAACTTTAGATTGACGGTTAAATGTCCAATTTCATACATACTTGACTTGTGACTTTATCTAGTTTCTTTTTAATTCTTGAGTCTCCTCTTCTAAATTAAGGTGACAATCCGACAAAACTTTAAGTGAAGCACATTCTTTTTGAAGTGGTCTCACTGCCACCTGGTAAGATATTTCTGTTAATGATTTTATAAATCACCTTATGATTTATGTATATTAACCATACTTAACTCTTACATAGTTCTCTGAAAAATATCACCACATACATCAATCTGTCTTCTGTGGATGGCTCTTATTTCTGGATTCTGTTGAGGACACAGACAGTGTTGCCTTCATGTCTGATCACGTTTATGAGCTTTAGACAACAGATTCTGCCCTCTATCTGTTCCTCACCTGATGCAATGCTTGACAACCTACTGAATTCTCAAACACACATGGGTATGTGGATTGGACTAGGGCTGGTGAATTCTACAGAGAACATTACCCCTCTTTTTACTTCGAGGCTCAAGTTGACACAAGAGTTCCTCACATATTAACTCCTCTTCTCATGTCTTTCCAAAAGATTCCCATCTCAGAATAAAAAGGTGACCTGGCCTCCACCTCCTTCCCTGACCACAGCTCCTAAAACTTGCTCCACTCCTCACTCCATTCCTGATGAACATGAGTCCTGCCACACTTTGCTAGTCTCAAAATGGGGATTCAATGCCCAATTAGTGAACCACAGAGAGCTACAATTATCTTTGCATTGGATGAACTTGTATCCTTTACGACAGTAACAGTTAAGTCTGAACAAATTGTCTGCAAACATGCATGATTAATGACAGAAATGATGAGTAGCTTAAATCAACTATGATTTTGCTGCCATCCATCCCATTATGATTTCACAAAAAGTAGATGCTTTGAAAGAGGTGAGTGGTCATAAGAAATTGAGATGGTGATTTTCAATTCTTCTACTAAAATTGCCATGAATAAAAATAAAATTACTAAGCAGAATAGATGAAATGCTAGTGAAGGAGAATTATTACAAAATATATCATCTACACTTCGGCTCAGCTGTCAAAATAGCCCACTTAACTCAATCTACATATGAGCATTTCTGTTTGTCTACTTTATCATGGTCTTAAAACAAGGGAACATAAAGGTATTACAAATATTATTCAGGAGTTGAATGTAGCTCACTGGGAGAGCATGTGCTAAGCATGTGCAAGAACGTGGATTCAATTCCCAGCAGTGTAAGATAGAGATAAAGTAAACATTGTAAGTCCTTAACACATGAAGGGTATGTGGGAATTCTTGGTACTCTAGCAAGCTTTCTGTAAGTCTGAAATTGAAAGGTTTTCAAAATATCTTCTCATGTTTGGTTTGATAATCACATTTCCACAGAAATCTGTACATTATATTTGGTTGGTGTGGAGCTTCTGGGTCTTCTAATCTATAACAGTTCTTATTTCTATTTTTCGTGCTGCTTATTTGTTTGCAAAACTGGATCATTTGTTTTGTGTTTTTTTGTTATGTATTTCTTTATTTTTTACTTTTATTTATTTTATTTTTAAAATACAGGATGCGGAATGCATTATAATTCATATTACACATATAGAATATAATTTTTCATATTTTTGTATATAGAGTATGTTCACCCCAATTCATGCCTTTATACATGTACTTTGTTTTTTTGCATTAAAATTCTTATTATACAAATATACAACAATTTTTCATATCTCTGATTATATATAAAGTATGTTGACACCCAGTTAGGTTATTCATACATGTACTTTGTTAATGATGCCCATCACATTCCATTGCCCTTGCTAATCCCCTGCCCCCTCCCTTTACCTCCCACCCCTCTTCCCTATCTAGAATTCATCTAATCCTCCCATGCTCCCCCTCCCTACCCCAATATGAATCAGCCTCCTTATTTCAGAGAAAACATTCAGCATTTCTTTTTTTTTTTTTTTGGATTGGCTGAATTCACTTAGCATTATCTTCCCCAATGCCATCCATTTACCTGCAATGTCATGCTTTTATTCTCTTTTAATGCAGAGTAAAGTTTCATTGTGTATATATGCCACATTTATTTATCCCATCAGATGAAGGGCATCTACTGAAGGGCATCCAGGTTGATTCCACAGTTTAGCTATTGTGAATGTGCTGCTATAAACACTGTTGTGGCTGTGTCCCTGTAGTGTGCTGCTTTTAAGTCCTTTGGGTATAGACCAAGGAGAGGGATAGCTGGGTCAAATGGTGGTTCCATTCACAGTTTTCCAAGGAATCTCCATACTGCTTTCCATATTGGCGGAACCAATTTGCAGTTCCATCAGCAATGTATGAGTGCACTTTTTTCCCCACATCCTCGCCATCACATATATTGTTGTTTATCTTCATAATAGCTGCCATTCTGTCTGGAGTGAGATATCTTAGAGCAGTTTTGATTTGCATTTCTCTAATTATTAGAGATGATGAACATTTTTTAATATATTTGTGATTGATTGTATATCCTCTTCTATGAAGTGTCTTTTCAGTTCCTTGGCCCATTTATTCATTGCATTATTTATTTTATTTGGTGCTTAGCTTTTTGAGTTTTTTATATACTATAGATATTAGTGCTCTATCTGATGTGTGAGGGGTAAAAATTTGCTCCCAGGATGTAGGCTATCTATTCACCTCACAGATTATTTCTTTTGCTGAGAAGAAACTTTTTTTTTTGGGGGGGGGCTCTTTTTTTTACTTTTTTTTTATTGTTGGTTGTTCAAAACATTACATAGTTCTTAATATACCATATTTCACAGATTGATTCAAGTGGGTTATGAACTCCCATTTTTACCCGTATACAGATTGCTGTGTCACATCAGTTACATTTCCATTGATTTACAAATTGCCTTTCTAGTGACTGATGTATTCTGCTGTCCAGCCCTACACCCACCACTTTCCCTGACTGGAGGAGGCCACAGCTGTTTGGCGCCACTGGAGGGGAAGGGCTGGGCCAGGGAGGACTCCTGATTCCAAGGTGCTCTGCTGGTTCCCTGCATGGCTGAGAGGTCCCGGGAGCAAGGTCTTCGCCCTATCCACATGCCCCGGGGTGGGTACAAAGGGGCTCATGCTTCCTAGAACTTCTGTTCACAGCCCCAGAGAGCCAGGCCACAGGCAGTATACACAGGCAGCCTGGTGACATCCTCTTCCCTTTTGACTGAAATGCTACCTTAGCTGGGGGCTGGGGCCATGCCTGGCATGTCAGTGTCTCCAGTGCAGCGCAAATGGGGACAAGCTACCACTCCTGCAGCACCTGCCACTGGCTGTGCCCAGGCCTCCTTGTATTTCCAGAGAAGAAACTTTTTTAGTTTCAATCCATCCCATTCACTGATTAGAAAAAATCAAGAGAAAATTCTTCTATAGAAAATGTATAAGTTAATTAAATCTTTTTAGGCCTTATGACCAAAACACACAACATTCATGAAAAATATCTATTTAAAATGCCATTTGGGCAAGAGAGATCTCCTACATCAGCATAATATGAATAAAATGTTCACAAGGAACTGCAATGCTGTTGTCTCTTTGCAATCTAATTTTGAGTATATCAATTTGATAAATTTTAAACAACTTTATGAGATTCTTTCCTACTGTGTTAATGAGCACCTGGCCCTAATAAATATTTGCTGAGTGAATGATAAATGCATTAATGAATTGAAATATGAAAGCATGAAAACACAATTACTGAAAGCATACTAGAGAAGGTACTCCCTACCAAGGTTAGCAAAACTTAATATATTAATTGCGAAAATATCAGATTAGAAACTAAAATTAAAACATTATTATTATAGTTTGGATATGAGATGTCCCCCAAAACCACCTATATTAATGCAAGAATGTTCAGAGGTGAAATGATTGGACTGTGAGAGCTGTAAGAAAAGCAATCTATCCCAGTTTGAAAAGACTGACTGGGTGGTAACTGGAGGCAGGTTGGGCATGGCTAGAGAAGGTACACGTGACCTAGAAGGGTTCAACTTCCCTGTAGCCCCTTCCCCTCTCTGTCTCCTGATGATCATGAGGTAAGCTGTTTTCTTTAGCCCTGTCCTTTGATTATGATGCTCTGCTTCATATTGGGACCAGAGCAATGGAGTCAGCCATCTTATGGACTGATTCTTTTTACTTACAATCCATGTATTTTAGTCAACTTTACATTACTATGATCAAAAGACCCATATAATTTCCTAAGAGAATATATCAGAAAAATGTTAGTAAGTGATGAGTTTAGGACATACTGCTCCAAACTATACTAAGCTGAAAGATTTGAGAAAACAGCTTAAGAAGTTCACACCCTGATCTTTTCTTACCTTTTCCAAAATAGGTCATAAGACTTCCATGAGCAGGTGATCTACCTACCAACACATGATTTGTGCTAAATAGCATAATGAATGTTACCAGGAAATTATTTAAGATTTTCATTTAAATATTATTATATAATAAGGAAACTAGGTGGGCATTGTATTTTAGAAAATTAAAATTAGAAAGTATTAATACTATAGGAAAATATTTTCAAACTGTTAAGAGAAGCAAAAAAAGTTCAATAGTTGATTCATATGAAACTCTTAGAAATATATGTAAAGTTCTTAGAAATATCTATATAAATTAAGATACATTACTACAAAATATGATACAAAAAGAGTTCTTGTATAGTAGAAATGGCTAGATTCTATTTGGAACATTTATCATTACTGCAATCAAATTTTGTTACTGTCAATTTTACCTCTAGAATTTAAATAAATGAAGCTTTTAGCAAAACAAGTAATATGAAGAGTAAATTCCAGAACCATTGCTTTTTAGTCACTAGACTTTCCTTTAAAAAAAAAATCACTAAACATAATCAACATATTAAGCCCCAGAAAAAAAACTGGATATAACAAATTGCACCAGAATACACAAATAGGGTAAAATACTCAGCTTGAAAATGTTAGAGAAAAATTATACTTTAAAATGCAAGGGTTACCTAAAAAGAAAGAATCTGCAAAAAACAAAATGTAAGTGTAAAAAAAGGTCTCATTTAGGTTAGCTCTAAACAAATACTCCAGTAAACATTAAAATAATAGGCTCAAGGTCAAATCGTCAGCACAATTATAATTTAGCTACCGAAGACATGGTTTAGAAGTAAAACGAAAAATGCTAAATCTTTGCATTTCCAGTTTAGTATATGCTTCCTCTTATAAAAATGTCAGAGATAATTTAATAGTATATATTCAGTATGAAACCTAAGAAATAGATTTGGTGAAGATTTGTTTTTCTTTAAGCTCCCATGTAATTTAAGCTCCAACAATTAATTTATTTTATGAATAAGAATATTTATTTATGTTACAGCAGAATATATTGCTAAGTAAGAAAAATTAATTCAGTGTTATTTCCATAGTAAACAAAATAATTATATACAGTCAAAAGTAGGGAAAGAAACATATCTAGTACAGAGCTTAGGTCAACTGTATTTCATCCATGTTTAACTTCCTAAAATGTACCCTACTAAAACTGATAATATATTTAAAAAACACTAATTATCAAATGATACTTTCAGATACTGCCAAAGCAAGCACCAGTATTCTAATTTATTCACTCTAATAAGCAGTTCCACACCTGACATGGATCTCAAACACTGACAAGGAACGAACATTGAAAAAGGAAAAATAAGGGCAACTGAGAAACAGTTTAGACTACCAAATTTCCAACTATGTCCACAATTTTACTCTCTATGAGACATGGATGTATATTTCTAATGGCCTTCTACACATTTCCATCTAGATATTTCAAAAACATTTCAAATCTAAACTGACCCAGAGATTACTTTAATAGATTATTACACCAAGCCTACCTCTTTATGTTCCCTCCATCCAATAATTCCTATTTTGTTTTTGTAGTGTCAAAATATACCCAACTTCCCAATCTATCAAAATGAGCCATTCTCAACTCAATTTTCATGTCTCACTTGAGATATTCCAATTTAATTACAAATTTACAGATCTTTACCTTAGAATATTCATTGATTCCACCACTAATTTTTACCTGTCTTGTTTTAGGAATCCTACCTATCATAATTAGTTATCATTAACTGGTTAAACTCCTGGAGTTCAATATCATCAAAAGGAATGCCAGAATACCACTTCTAAAACCCCAAATTTAATATCTCTTTCCTGATATGTTTTGGATGTAGTTTGTCCCCAAGGTTTCTTGCGTTAAAAGTGTGATCTCAGTGTGGCAATGTTAAGAGATGTTGGGATCATTAAGAGGCAAGGCTTGGCCAGGTGTGGTGGTGAATGCCTGTAGCTGCAGCAATTTGAAAGGCTAACAGGAGAATTCTAAGTTCAAAACTAGCCTCAGCAATTTAGTGAGACACTATGTCAAAATAAAAAATAAAGAACAACTGGGGATGAAGCTCAGTGTGGATCACCCCCACCCCACTCTTCCCTGCCCAGAGTTCAATCCCTAGTACCAAAAAAAAGAGGTGAATGCTTTTTCTATTTCTATGAGGAATGTCATTGGGATTTTGATCAGAATTGCATTAAATCTGTATAGTGCTTTTGGTAGTTTGGTCATTTTGATAACATTAATTCTGCCTATCCAAGAGCAAGGTAGATCTTTCCATCTTCTAAGGTCTTCTTTGATTTCTTTCTTTAGGGTTCTGTAGTTTTCATTGTATAGATCTTTCATCTCTTTCATTGATTCACAAGTTTGTTTTGTTTTTTTTGAGGCTATTGTAAATGGGGTAGTTTTACTCATTTTCTTCTCTGAGGATTTACCACTGATATGCAGAAATGCTTTTGATTTATGGGTGCTGATTTTATATCCTGCTACTTTGCTGAATTCATTTACTAGTTCTGACATGAACAGACACTTGACTTCTCAGAAGAGGATACACAATCAATCAACAAATATATAAAAAAAAAAAATGTTCATCATCTCCAGCAATTAGAGAAATGCAAATCAAAACCACTCTAAGATATCATCTCACTCCAGTCAGAATGGCAGCTATTATGAAGACAAACAACAATAAGTGTTGGCGAGGATGTGGGGGAAAAGGCACTCCCATACATTGCTGGTGGGAATGCAAATTGGTACAGCCAATATGGAAAGCAGTATGGGGATTCCTTGGAAGACTGGGAATGGAACCACCATTTGACCCAGCTATTCCTCTCCTGGGTCTAACCCAAAGGACGTAAAATCAGCATACTACAGGGACACAGCCATATCAATGTTTATAGCAGCACAATTCACAATAGCTAAACTGTGGAGTCAACCTAGATGCCCTTCAGTAGATGAATGGATAAAAAAAAATGTGGCATATATACGCAATGGAGTATTACTCAGCAATAAAAGAGAATAAAATCATGGCATTTGCTAGTAAATGGATGGAGTTAGAGAAGATAATGCTAAGTGAAGTTATCCAATCCCAAAAAAATCAAATGCTGAATATTTTCTCTGATATAAGAAGTCTGACTCATAGTGGGGTGGGGAGGAGGAACATGGGAGGAATAGACAAACTCTAGATAGGGCAGAGGGGTGGGAGGGAAAGGGAGGGGGCATAGGGTTAGCAATGATGGTGGAATGTAATGGACATCATTATCCAAAGTACATGTATGAAGACATGAATTAGTGTGCACATACTTTATATATAAACATAGACATGAAAAATTGTGCTCTATATGTGTAAAAAGAATTGTAAAGCATTCTGCTGTCATGTATTTAAAAAATAAAATCAATTAAAAATAAGAGGTGAGATTTTGTACTTGGTAGGAGGTCATTAGCTAATTAGGGCATTACCCTTGGAAGGGATTGAGGTAATTCTTGGGGCCCCTGGTTGTCTCTGGCAAGAGTATTATTAAAAAAGACAGACAAGGTCATCCCTGGTCTCTCTCTAGCTTCCTGTTTCACCATATAATTTCTCCTTCTCACAGATGATTTTACCATGATGAGGTAGCCAGAGGGCCTTTGCTAGACAAGGGCCCATACCAGAGCCAGTGCCATGCTGTTTGGACTTTCAGTCTCCAAAACTGTTAACTAAATGAACCTATTTTCCTTACAAATCACCCAGCCTCCAGCATTCCCTTATAGTAATGGAAAATTGAAAAATATACTTCCTTACCTAAAAACTATGCTTATCTACAGCATTGTTTCTCCAATGGGTCACTGACATGAGCATCATCTGGAAACTTGTTAGAAAAGCAAATTTTTGGGCTCCACCCCAGATCTAATCTATCTGAAACTCAGGGGATGGAGCTCAGCAATCTGTGCTCTAACAAGCCCTCTAGGATAAACTGTGAGAACTACTGAAAACTGAAAACTGATTTAAATATTTTTATTAAAAAGATGACTTCAGCAAACATCATCATTTAACTTTCTTTGTAATTATTTTTAAACTAATTTTAAAATAGTAATACGAATGGCATACATTAAATTGTGCCATATTATGTGATTTTGGGTGAGTAGCAAAATAAAACATTGCCTACAACTCAGTGCACAAAATGGTACAGTGTATAAAAACATGTGGTTCTATTTCCTGTTTGTTGAAATTCAAGCCACCAAAAATATGATCAAGTAAAACATTACAAACATCATGTACTACATGTAGCATTCAGTTAGTTGCAGGAAAGGTTCACCTGCATCTGTTTGGATTTTCTTCTCATCATAACAAATTAAACAGGTTAAGGAATTGGTCTGAGTTTTGTTTATTTCATCTCTAATTATATTAATAATTAAGTTACTTCTAAGTTTGGGATACAATTACACTTTTTCCAGTAATAGGTAATAAAATAATTACCTATAAAACTAGAAATGGATTCCTAGATACACAAGAAATACTAACCAAGTTTAACAACGGATATACCATTCAAAGTGAAATAAATCTGCTAGCATCTCTGAGAAATACTCAAAGTTAAAATAAAAAGATAGTCATTTATCATTAGTACTTAATTTGTAATGATAAAATCTGACAAGTTTTCATTAAGTTTCACATGAAAAGATTTTGCAAAATAGTGATATAATCTCTGACAAAGTCCATAATTTTGTAACAAAATAGTAACTGAAGTTGTAAATCTGACAATGGAACAGTCATTATGCCACTTACAAAAAAAAAAAAAGCATATACAATTGGAAAAAAACTCATTAAATCCTGCATTTCTCATATTGCAACCAATGTTAAATAAGTATGCTGTTTTTTTTAAAGACATGTGCCTTGATACATGTCTTAAAATGCAGAGAATACAAAACTATTCAACACATATACCTGATTAATTGAAATGCTAAAATTATATAAAATCTTTCTAATTTAACTGAATGAGTTTATGAATGTGGCAGATTTCATTTGTCTTTGTAGTTTTCTAAGTAGGTAAATTCAAAAAACAGTAAAATAATGGAGAAGAAAAATATATTGTCTAAATCAGTTCTCAAAACATCATCCACCAAATTGTCAGAAATGTTGAGACAACTATATTAAGGGAAGTATATAATATAAAAAAAAAAATTCCTATAAAAGCTATTGCCAGATTTTATAAAGTAGTAACTGTGCATTAGTAAGAATTAGACACGGAGGTATTTCAAAGTAATTTTGGATAATCACATATAAAATGTCCTTTAAATTGTAGGGTTTTTTTCTCTAAGTCAACTATAATATTATAGACAGAAAATTTCAAAACCCATTAGCTGAGTGTCCTGAAGCAAGGCATAAGTGCTTCAAAAGAAATATTTTTATTAATTAAATTTTTTATAAATCCTTTGAATATAAATAACTTGAGCAAACCAATTTATCTAACTCTTTAATAAAATGAAGAAAATGATAATACATTCAGAATGTCAGTAAGTTTATAAATGTAGATAAGTTTTTCCCACCTGTGCTAGGCAAGCACTCTATCGCTGAGCCACAATCCCAGCCCAAATATGACTCATTGTTAATGAGAGTTTGGTTAAGAAGTAAGGATGTATGGTACCTACATAAATTTCATAGTATATATCAATATAATTGTACATATTCTCAGTTATCTTTGACACTTTAAAACATATTAATAGAATTATAAGTGCACTTGGAAATACCTAATCATAAATAGTCTTTCTAAATTTTATTATATGAAAGCCAGATTCATGTTAAAATTAGGATTTGTTTTCTGTCTATCAGACACAATGGAATAATAAAAGGCCATCCATCTTGGGACTAACCCCACACATTAGCTAACATTGTTGTGCTAACAGTCAGGTTTCCACAGTTCTCTGCATGACCTGCATAATCTTAAAATCCTGATAATATGTTAAATCAAAATGAGCATACAATTTTCTATCAGAAATTCTTTTATATCTTTCTTTCAGGAGACACTAACTTGCATTCTTAATTTTCTATCTAACATGTTAGTAAACTTTTACAATAAAGAGTCAGACAATAAGTATTTTAAGGTTTATGGGCTATGGAGTCTATCACAGCTACTCTTCTCTGCTGCTGTGGCAAAAGAATAACCGTGGATAAACATGCAAACAAATGGGCATGGCTGTGTTCCAATAAAATTTTAGTTGTAAAAAAGACAGGTCAGTAGATCTGGCCTAAAGACCATAACTTGCTGATTTCTAGTCTACATCATAGATGCAACTTTAAAATGTAACCACTAGGAATCTATCACATAGTAGATGATTATTTTGATTCTTGTTGGCATTAGTAACCAGCTTTTAAAATGTTAAAGGCTGAGAAATTTACCATAGCATTCAAATTAGTGGACACGAAGAAAAGTATATTGAAAAAAAAATGTTGTGCCTTGTCTTTAAAGGCATATGTCTGGAAAAGCTACAAGTCTTTCATACTATAATTAGATAGCAACACTCCCACAGGCTATAGAAACAAAAGGACAGATTTATTTACTAAAGTTGCCACAACCACTATAACAAATTGTAGATACGCAAAATTCCCAGAGAAGTCTGTTCTTTAAATGAGCCACAAACTAGGCTCAATTAGTCATGAGAAACAAAACGAACCAATTCCAAGTGTCATGCTCTTTGTTCAATTCACATCTATAGAGCAACTTCAAAATGCAGTTTTTGTTTGCGTTTTTAACAAACCTGATTGTAGATTCATTTCATCTTTGGGGTTCAAAGTTGACCATCCCCAGGATATTATCACTCTTTTCCTTCAAGGAGTAAGATACAAGCAAAGCTCATTAGAGACTAACACTAAGTCAAATCCTAAGCTTCCCCTTTCACATAAGTTCTGGAATCCCTAATGGAACATGCATTTCTATGAGCAATTCTTCTTTGTATTCTAGAATTTTTCTTCCCATTATACAAGAATTGATGAATATTTATTGTAACCTTCCAAGGGGTCTCAATGTTGTATTTCAAATGTTTTAACATAACTTAAATGTTCTTTTTGTTTTATACTAATCCCTCTAAAAAGTCTGTCAGGACTCAGACTGGAGACTCTATATCTTTAAGCAGATGATTTTTCACAATCCTCTCTAAATATCCAAATGGTTAGTTTTATACAGTAATGATTCTAAAAGTTTTATCATCAGATTGTAAGAAGTTTTTAAGGAGTAGGAATGAAGAAAAAGAACCTAAAATGAATTTAAGGTCTCTCAAGGGGATCCATACTAAAAACAATGACAAAGTAGTACACAATATTTTTCTGGCAATATAGTATCTATGAGAGAGGAAAGAGGCCCTGGAAAGAGCTTAGGACATACTTGGATATTCGCTAAGACCTAAAATTTGAAACGTAAAACCTGATGTCATCATGATGTCTAAATATCATTTCCTTTCTCCTTATTTTTATTTTCTATAATGATTCTTCTGATTTTCAGAACTTTCCAGACAAAATTCTAACATTACTCCTAATCACATTTCATTTTGTCTGAAAATTCAATCATCAATTCTTTTTTTTTTAGTTTTTTTTTTTGAGAGAGAGAGAGAGAGAGAGAGAGAGAGAGAATTTAATGTTTATTTTTAAATTTTCGGTGGACACAACATTTTTGTTTGTACGTGGTGCTGAGGATCGAACCCGGGTCGCACGCATGCCAGGCGAGAGTGCTACCGCTTGAGCCACATCCCCAGCCCCAATCATCAATTCTTTAGTAGTTACTTTATAGATTTCTTTTATACCATTGCCACTCATTATCTTACATAAAAGATTGTAAAGCTTTCTAATTTTTCTGCCTACTTCTTCTATACATTTCTACTAGAAGCCTTCCCAAACGCTAATTTTACTTCTAAAATGTATGTGTATGAAACATTACCTGCTCAGTAAGATATTTAACTACTGTCTGGTAATAACAAAATATTTTAAACAGTTAAGGCATGCGTTTTCGAGTAGTCACATCAGGATTTAAATAATAAAAGACAGACAAAAGACTTTTACAGAGAAATTTAACAATAATGGAAAATAAATCCAAGAAAGAGGCATATTCTACAAGGCAAAACTTAAATTATGAATTTACTAAGGACAAAGAAGGGAAATCATAAACTAGAAGGATCATGCTTGCTGCAATAAGCAATATAACTGTTGTTAACACTGAAGTCCAGGATACAATTCAAAGGAGGAAAAGTATATTTACATCAGAGTAAAAAAAATCAAGATTGGGCATACACAAGGTGGAAATACTAGTGGAGATAAAACCAAGTAGTCTGGGACATTGTGTAGATACTGTTCATTATAGAGTGAATTTCTGACCAGCCTACCTGGGCAACAGAGCAAATTGCCAGTGTTACTACTTATGACACATCAGTCATTCTACCACTGGAGGGAGTCTGGCCACATATCCTTTGATGAGACTTTTACTGTAATAACTTCTTGGTCTTCCAGGGGAATGAATGAGAATCCCTACCAAGAATATGAAATTGTTTAACATAATTCTGATGAGTTCCAATTTTTAGTTTCTTTTAAGTTCTTATTTTTGTTTTTTTCCATATTCACTAATGAGAATTTGCAGCATTTTAATAGTCATACCAGAGTAAAAGAAATGAATACAGAGGTCATATGACCTCGTACAGAGCTATCCTTAGAAAAAATATTTTAAAAAGTACTGAAAAAGAAGACAAAGAAGCGCTCTTATGCAAACACCTACTCAAAATAGTACCTAAGGTCATAAGGCACAAGAAAAGAAAACAAAAAAGATTTGAATTAGAAGCTGAAAACATATTTTAGGGCTAAGGCTAACAAAAATTATTGATGAGATGGTAAGATAAAATCAAGGGATAAGACTACTTAACTGTGATTTTTAAATTTACTGTTCTTTTAAAATACATAATTTAGTTTGCATTAATTACTCATAAAGTAGAAGATTTCCTAACTAAACAATACACAACTGAAATTATGAAAAACAACATAGACTAATACATTAGCAAAAAAAAAGAGAGATAAAGCAGTAGTTTAACTCAATAACATATTTGGAGAATAATATTTCATTCACAATAATTATTACTCTATTTGTATACTATATACTTCATTTTATTATTTCAACACTTCTATACAACTGACATTACTATGCCCACTTTGTTAAAAATGTTAAGTCACTTGCCTACGGTTGGACAGCTATGGAGTCAATATTCTAACCAAAGTCATATTTGTTATGGTATTATTATACACACATACCCCCACAGCATGTCAGTGAGACTGAGTAATTACATCATTGTAATAAAGAGTATGAGTACTTTTCCTAGATGTTTGTTTCAGAAAATGTTATCAAGGATTATCTAACAGGCACTGTGCTCCCCAGCATGTGGATTACTTTGTTTTGAGTCAAAATTTAATTTACACATGCATGAGCATAAATAATGAGGTTCAACAGATTTGTAATTTAAATAGGTATGATAAAGTCCACATTTTAAGAAATCTATTTTTTTAAACATATAAAAAGGAGAAAACTGTTTTTTCTTTTTCTTCACAGAACTATTGTTAGAAACAAAGAAAGTTAAATCTGTCAGCTTCTGTGTAATTTCTTTAAAATTTATTCCCATCAGGTCAACGAGCATCTGAAATTTCTACAAGAAGAAAAGAAATGACCTGGAAATGAGTTCCCATATTACTGATGCTAACAAATGAAAAATTATTTTTTCCTTCCATTTTTTGAGAAGTCATAATGAAAATCATACCATGTTTGCAATCTGAGTATATTTCAGCACAGCAGAGGTGGAGAAACAAAAATAGTCTCCTATTTCCAATACAGACTTATAGGAGCCCCTAAATCTACAGTGCATCTTAAAGATTTCCTAATAGAAATCTATCCGGAATCCTTATTTGAACTTCAAGTAACTTCACACCTGGGCAGGGACCAAGTACTATCAACCAAAAGAAAGACTACCCATAATGTATATGTTTCTCTCTGTTTGTGTGTTTATAAGAACCCTCTTGCTTAATTAAAAATCCAATT
This sequence comes from Spermophilus citellus, assembly GCF_964194105.1. Taxonomy (NCBI): domain Eukaryota; kingdom Metazoa; phylum Chordata; class Mammalia; order Rodentia; family Sciuridae; genus Spermophilus; species Spermophilus citellus. The sequence goes on along the minus strand of NC_138195.1, from coordinate 22,725,043 downwards.
ACATGACCACTTGAACTCTAATTTATATTCTTCCAAGACTACTAAATATTTTTATAGGCTAGGAAAAAAGAAACATTGTGAATTGATGCTAATAATGTAAACATCAATGTATAGGAAAATAGGCAAATAACAAATAAAAATATAAAATAGAAGAGCCAAGGGAACATAAGACATACAGTTATGTTCCTAGATGCTATAGCTTTTAGTTCATACAATATGCAAAACATTATAAAATTTAAAACATGTATGAGTGGAGAGGGTAAAGGAATGTACACTTTATTATACTTTTAAGGAATTGATGTTTTATTTTTTTCATTATCAAATTAATAGTGGAGTAAAATGAGAAAAATCTATTTCAATGATCTTAAAATTATGAAAATATAATGCTTATTATGTACTTAAGCACATAAGTATGTCTTCTGCCACACACTTATAACTGTATAGTGTAGAAAGGCAAGTGTGTGGCAGAAGATATACTTATGTGCTTAAGCCAAAAGTAAAATAAGGAGACCTGAGAGGAAGGAAAGTAAATGAAGCAAAAGGAACAAAATACCACCCAGCTGAAAATTTCTCAATGTAAAATGATGCTAAATAAGGTCTGATTGACAAATTTAATGCAACACTTTATGAACTATTTTTCAAAAACAACTACATTACCCCCTCTAAATAATTCCCATCGAGACAATTTAATATTTTTGGAATTGATACATAAGGTAGGATCATAAAGAAAAAAAAGTTAACCATTTAACAACTGCCTACACTAGTCATTCCAAATTTTTATGAATCTTCTAATAGAATAGTTAGCTTGTTGTACTCATTGGTATAAGCTATTTTACCTACTGAAGCCTACTTAGTCTCTAATAAATCAATCAGAGGTCTTCAAATAGTAATTTTCATAGAAACTGCTTATTGCAAATATTCCCAATTAAATGTTACATAATTTGCTAGTTTTGCAAAATTCACAATGTGAACAGAAACAACTACAAAATGTAACCAGAACAAAATAGCTACTACTCTAGAAAAGACCACAATAAAGGTAGCATTAATTTTTGCACTCTACATTAACTCGCTGTAAACTTCATTTAAGAAGTCCCTAAACTTTATTTTCCCTAATATCTTTGAAACATGATTAATTCACTTTAAATATCGAGATTACTGGGATCTGAGGAACAACAATGAATTACCCACTTCCAACTACTGACATCTACTTTTTATTTGATTCTTCATTTCCTCTCAAACCAATCTAAGAAAATTAAAATATTTGCAAATTAAAATGGTAGCATTACAAAGTCACTTCATGAAAGTATAAATTAAAACTCAAATAACTTATAACTTCCTATGTGATATATTTAAAATAACCTTTAGTCTAATCACGTAAACTTATATAAGGCATTCCAAAAAGATTTTTAGATGAGCTAAATATACACACTTAACCATCCATGAATAAAGGAAATATAAGTAGCCTTGGTAAGAATACATATTTATTCATACTATACCTATTTCAGAAATTATTCAAACTGTCATTGGTTTGAATTTTGGTTCCAAAATTAGTAGATATTAACAGAAGTAAACTAAACTTTGGTGTTTACTTAACCTAAATATACCAAACAGCAACACCTAAACAACTTTAAGACCATTTAAATGACTTTGCAAACAAGATTTCTGCTCCCTATTTGGCCTACACTAATAAAATTTTATGATCTTACTGGGAGCATATTGGTATCTCTACATAACTTTGGTTTAAAAATGTTTTACAATCATTAGCTCTCTATATAGTTAAACATTAATTTCATTTATACTCCAAAGAATTCAGAGTCCTCTTGACAATCTGTAAATTGGTTTTCTGTTGTCAGATGTAGAATTTTACAATTGTTTGGCCAACCAAACACCAATTAAATGACTTCTTTACAAATGAAGTTTTATTCCACATTACTGCAAAAGCATTGACTCTCCAGCTAATCCAACACACACAGATGCCCTGTAACCCACACTGCACACAGTACTAGTTTATCCCTTTAACGCTCAGACCTGTGTCCAATTTCCTTCTTTAGGAGACTGCCAACTTTAACAATAGAATAAACAATACAATTTCGGCACACAATGGTGCTTAGCTCGCATATAATCTGAATCACAGCAGCTATATTAGGCCAATTCCTTTACAGACATTTTTTTTTATTGGTTGTTCACAACATTACAAAGCTCTTGACAAATCATATTTCATACATTAGAATCAAGTGGGTTATGAACTCCCATTTTTACCCCAAATACAGATTGCAGAATCACATCGGTTACACATCACATTTTTACATACTGCCATATTAGTGACTGTTGTATTCTGCTACCTTTCCTATCCTCTACTGTCTGAATCACAGCCCTGAACCTTGAAGCCAGTGCCTGTCCTTGGTGCTGAAATGCTTGGGATTTCCAACCCACCCCACCCTCGCCCCTTCACTAAAAAACTGTCACTCTCACCCCAATTTGAGAGGATAAATGGACTTAATTTAGGGAGTCTGAGGATGGGAGGCTTCCAAAAGCATTGTCTGATAAGTTTCTAGGCAGGGAATGCTAACTACTGTTTGCGTGCCTGATGGAAGTGACAGAAACCCCCAAAGGGCATTTTCCCTCAGTGCCAAGAGACCCGGGAAATCCGGACTGCGGCAAAGATCGGAAACGCCTGGTCCCGGCAGGAGCCGCGGGCGCCAACCGCGCCCTCCCCGGGCCAGGCAGGCGAAGGCGGCGACCCACGCCGTGGACTAGGGCGACTTTCCGCGCCAAGACGCAAGCCCTGGGGTCCTTTTGTTTCTGGGGTGAGAGGGGAAGGAGGGGACCTCGCACCTGCATTTATTAGCACCCTGGGGGACAACAAAAGATCCTGCCCCCCCCCCCCAACGGGCGACATCGGCGGGGCCCGGGCGGCCGCAGAGCCTTGGCGCGGGCTCAGCCCCTCTCCTCTCGGTCCCGGCCGCTCTTACCTTCCCGGTCGCACAGCTGAATGGCCTCCAGGCTAAGGTTTTTGATCACCTCCTCACAGGGGCTGGTGGGGCTGTTGAGGGCATGATCCAGGCGCGGCACCTCCATTTTTCCCACCCCCTTCTCAAGCCCGCCTGCTTCGTATCCAGGCTCTCTCCGTGCGGTGGGTGGGTCAGAAGGGCGGGAAAGGAAGGGTAGTGGTGAAGCGGGGAGGAGATCTGAGACAGGGCGCCAAGAGGCCAAGGCTGAGCCGCTGGGCTGAAGAAACACGGCCGAGGCGACCGCCCTGGCAGGAGCTCTAGGGAAAGTGCGGCTGACAGACTGAGCGGGACCCGGCGCGAGGGCGGGAGGCGCGCGCTCTCGGCGGGGAGGGGACGAGGCGCACCGGGAACGTGAGAAAGAGTGCGCGCGCACGCGCGCGGGAGGACGCGCCCACCTGCTGGCGCGCGGTGCCCCCTCCCTTTACGCGCGCACGCGCCCGGGGCTGCCCTGGCGCCGCGGCCCCCGCAACCTCGCGCGTGAGGCGTCGGACGGCGGAGCACGCGGGAAAGACGGGCACCTGGGGGCGCAGCTCTCTGCGTGGCGCGTTCGCCTCGCTCCCGCTCCTAGCGGTGGTGGCTTGCTGTTTCTCTTTTCTCACGGTGTCAGGCGGAGCTGGTATTGGCACCAAGGCGTCTGTCTGAATGGGGAGGCGAGGGCGAGCAGGTTGGTTGTTTATCACGGTTTGGAAAAACAAGGGCCCAGACTCTTTGTTTGGGGTGTTGGAGCCAGAGGGCTGAGTCCAGGTCTGCTTGCTGCCCACACTCAGCTGAGCCAGAAAGTCCTCAGAAACAGCTGCAGCTGTGTGAGAAATTAGCGGGTTACCTGAGGAGTGTAAGGATATAGGGGCCCGGGTTTGGCCACCCTGAGGGTGAGGAGATAAGGAAATGCCAGCTAGCCTGCTGAAAAGATTGCATACCTGCTTCAGGGCGACAGTCACTTCCCAGCTCGAAAACTCAAGTATCTTTCATTTGTTCAACAAATAAGTATTAAATGCTCATTTTGGGCTAGGCATTGTTCTGGACGCTAATGGGGTTTCTATACTTATGTATAGAAGGGATCTTTGCTACAGTAGAAAATGAAGATTGACGTTGCTTCCTCAAGTTACCTTAAACTTATATGCCCATTGCTTTTAAAAGCATTTAAAATTCTGCAGTGCACTTAGTAAATGTGCAGTGTTTTAAGAATAAAAGACAAAAAGCAAAGCCTATTGACTTCTGTTCCCATTTGCTGTTTTGAAATAGGATTTAGTTTTGTTGCTATCTTGGAATCAAAAATAGTGACACTTGACCCCCTTTTTGTAATGGGTGGTTGTTGGAAATTAATTTAAGTTTCTTTTAATTGATTTTCCAATTTCAAACATAAATGTTAACCAATAGAGAAATAATTTACATATAGATTGCTATATGCTACCCTTTCTAGTCACATCCATTTAGCCATGACACAACTAAATCTAGTTAATTGAAGCCTCCTAAAATGGAAGGACCGGCCTGTGAAAAATCTTGGCACAATTGCAAGTTGATAAAAAATCTGTGAAAGGTAATTGGATATGGTAAAGTGAAACACCCTCTTTATAAATTTAGGTATTAATGAAGATGGATCTCCTTTTTGAAGTTTGAAAACATACCGTTATGGTAGGGGTGTTCCTAAGGATAGGGTAAATTATTACTTGTCAAAAGATATGACAAGGTAGTACTTAGGGTGAATTCCTTGTATTCAAAAGCTTTGCTCTGTAGAACTAGAAATTGATAGCCTAACCACAGTGGGTTTGTCTTTCTGGTTTACAACTGAGAAATATAACATGCATATAATTAGGACTATAACTCTTAGAAATATTTGTTAATCACCTAGGACAATATCCAGGTGTGGAAATGTGGAGTTCAAATCTATCAGGAAAGACAGCTATTTTAAAAGATAAGTGTGATAGAGGTGAAGGAAAAAGTACAGGAACTTCTGCAAGTGCATATAAGGGTTATAACTTAGTCTGGATTGTCATGGAAAACTCTAAAATGACTTTATCTTAGGCTGGGGATGTGGCTCAAGTGGTAATGCGCTTGCCTGGCATGCACGGGGCGCTGGGTTGGATCCTTGGCACCACATAAAAATAAAAAAATAAAGATGTTGTGTCCACCAAAAACTGAAAAATAAATATTAAAAAATTATCTCTTTCTCTTCCCTTCTCCCTCCCTCCCTCCCTCCCTCTCCCTCTCCCTCTCCCTCTCCCTCTCCCTCTCCCTCTCTCTCTCTCAAAAATAAATAAAATGACTTTATCTTAAGGAAATGATAAATTGTTAAAAAATTTGAAATAGTAAATTAGCATGATCACATTTGTAAACTAGACTGTATAATCAGGAAATGGTTAATACTTTGAGAATTATTAATGTGACTTTCTGAAGTCAAGTCAATGCAAGGCACCTTTCTGCTGAGGATTTGGATTATGACAAATACAAAAGAAGATGGAATGAGATAATGCATATAAACTCTATGAACTGTAAAGTACCCTATAAAATAATGATATTATTATGGGACACTGAGGACCTCTTTAAGAAAGGATAGCTGGTCAATTTTATAATACAAAGTCCTGAAAGTATTTTAGTAACTTTTAAAACACTGAGGAAAACTTCTATATTTATTATAACTTTATGGTTTAAGTGTGTTCAGGCTTGTAAAACAGGAGGATGTTTCAACCTATGCAAATCAGTGAATGTGATGCACCATATTAAGATAATGAAAGAAAAAAAACTATATAATTATGTCAGTAAATACAGAAAGAGCATTCAAAAGCATAATGGCACACATCTGTAAACCCAGCAACTGGGAAAACTGAGGTAAGAGTATTTCAAATTCAAGGCCAGTCTCGATAATTTTGTGAGATCCCATCTCAAAAAATAATAAGGGCTGAGGGTATAGCTCAGTGGTAAAGTGCCCCTGGGTACAATCCCCAGTACAAAACAGAAAAAGAGAGAAAAAGAGAACATTCAATATTCAACATACTTTCATGACAAAAACCTTCAACAAATTAGATATAGAATAAATGTACCTCAATGTAATAAAGGCCATACTGGATAAGCCCATAGCTAATATCATACTCAACAGTGAAAACTTAAATATTTACCTTTAAATCAGGAACTAGATAATATTCATACTTCTGTTCTAGATTACTGGAAGTCTTAGCCAGAAGAATTAGATAGGAAAAAGAAAAGGCATTCAGATTGAAAGGAAGATCTTAAATTGTCTGTTTATACATGACATGTTCTTTCGTATAAAAAAATCCTGAAGATTCCACCAAAAACAAATGAGAATAAGAAGATACACACACAAAAAAAATCTTAGAACTAATAAATTCAGTCAAGATGTAGGATACAAAAACGGCATACAAAAATCTGTTGTGCTTCCATAAACTAATAATGAACCATTCATAAAAGAAACCAAAGAATCCTATATTCTCGATAGCTTCAGAAAAAAATATAATACTTAGGAATAAGTTGAACTACTGAGGTAAAAGATCTGTATGATGAAAACTGAATGAAAGAACTCGTAGAAGACACATTTGTTCATATACTGGAAAATTAGTGGTGTTAAAATTTCCACACTAACCAATGTGATGTACAAATTCAGATAATCCCTATGAAATTTTCAATAGTGTTTTTCACAGAAGTCAAAAATTTAAAACTCATATGAAACTACACACACACAAATGCATCCCAAAGAACTAAAGCAGTCTTGAGCAAGAACAAAGCTGGAAAGTATCACATTTCCTGATTTCAAATTATATTAAAAAGCTGTAACAAACACTGTGGTACTGGCATAAAAATAGACACATGGACAAAAAGAAAAGAGAGCTAAGAAATAAATGCTTATCTCCAGTCATCTAATTTTCTACAAAAGTGTCAAGAATACACAATGTGGAAATGATAGACTCTTCAATAAATGTTGTGGAAAAACGTTATATTCACATAAAAAGAAAATGAAATTGGATCTTCTCTTATACCATACACAGAAGTCAATTCAAAGTGATTAAAGACTTAAAACCTGAAGCCAAAAATCTCCTAGAAGAAAACATGGAAGAAAAGCTGCTTGACATTGATATTGGCAATGAATTTTTTTAGATTTGACACCAAAGCACAGGCAACAAAAGCAAAAAATGGACAAGTGAGACAATAAACTAAGAAGTGTTTGCACAGTGAAAGAAATAATCAACAAAATGAAAAGACATCCTACAGAATGGGAGAAAATATTTTTTAACCATATATTCAAAAAGGAATTAATATCCAAAATGTATAAGAAACTCATGCAATGCAATAGTAAAATACAAATAACCCAATTAAAATATGGGCAAAGGACTTAAATAGACAAAGTTCCAAAGACGACCTACAAATTGCTAACAGATATATGAAAAGATGTTCAATAGTATTAATCATAAGGGAAATAAAAAGTCCAAAACAACAATGAGATATCATCTCAAGTCTGTCAGAATGACTTATCAAAAAATTCAAAAGATAACAGGTGTTAGCAAGAATATGAAGAAAAGGAAAACCTTGATGATGGGAATATAAATTGGTACCATCACTATGGAAAACAGTATGGAGGTTACTCAAAACATTAGAAATTGGACTACCAAATGATTCAACAATTCTGTTGGGTATATGTCCAAAGGAAATTAAATCAGTACCTCATCGAGATATCTGACTCTCATTATTACAGCATTATTTACAATAGTCAAAATGTGGAAACAACCTAAAACCTGTTGGTGGATGAATGGAAAAGGAAAATGTGATACACATACACACATTAGACTACTATTCAGCATTTACAAAGGAGATAATCCAATTTGTATCAACATGGATAGATCTTGAGGACATTACACTAAATAAAATAATCCATATCTAGAAAGATAAGTGCTGCATGATATCACTTATAAGTGCAATCTAAAACAGAATTAAGATTTACAGTGGTTTTTAGGGGTTGGAAGGTGGAGAAAAGAGGAATAGGCCAAAGAGTGCAAACCTTCAGCTATGAGATGAATGAGCATTAGAAACCTAATGTACAACATGGTGGCTATAGTTAACGTGTATTTGAAATCTGCCAAGAGACTAGATCATAAATGCTCTTACACACAAAAAGATAAATATGTGATGTTAATTAACTTAATTTGGTAATAATTTCACAGTGTATACTAAAACATCACATAGTACATATAAAATATATGGGATTTTCATTTGCCAAGCATAGTTTAATAGAGCAAAAAAATTTTTAATTCTAAAATAAACATGATCTCATCTTCTTTCCTGGGGGAAGAAAATGGAAGCTGAAGTTTCTCCTTTGTTCCTGTCCTTTATTCACTAGTTTCTGGTTAAACCTACTATGCTACCTATTCAGTGCATTGTATTACAGGGTAGAGTTATCTTTCTATTTCCCTACCTCCAGTTTCTTCAGTTTTTCTCTTCCTTTTTCAGTCTTTTCACATCACCAATGTCCTTGTTTTAAAAATTGTCTTACTGAACAATTTATTCAATTTCTTAATATTTATTCCAATGTATATTAGGAACCCATCGTGAATTGTTACACTCTATAAAAGTGTTATTTATTGCTCCATTTACTTTTAACCCTCCACAACTTATCATCAGTCTTTAGTACTCTGATTCTTATTCTTCAGAAGTCATTTGGATTTGATGACATTTCAGAGCACCAAATATAAAGACCTTTTATCATCTGCAGTCACTTTGATATCTCAACGGTTTACTTCTGTTGAACTTCTGTATTGCTGAACTCTATTGGATCTCTTTCTATATGTGTCCTTAATACTTATCAACTCTTAACTTCTATGTTGCTCTCTTGAGTGTAGGTGTTCTATAAAGTTGAACCTCTGACATTATCTTCTTTTCCTGTTTAAAGAAATTTCCTCTGGGAATTCATGTTTTAATCTCTTAATGTTTAAATTTTCACCTTTGTTTTCTTTTTTTATTTGTTCGTTTTAGATATACATGACAGTAGAATGCACTTTGACATATTATACATAAATGTAGTACAACTTATTTTAATTTGGATCCCATTACATGGGTTGTCCATGATGTGGAGTTCTACTATTTGTATATTCATATCCTGTCTCAAGTCCCCAACTCTCAACAGAAGCCATTGCCCTATTTCCAACTCTCTAATGAACATGTTTATTTACATTCTTATAATCATTTCTAATTAATCAATTTCTCCTCAAACTGATTTACTTTTCTAATTTTTCCCATTTTACTCTTTAGTAGCAGTAACCTCTTAATTATATAGTACCATCAAACTTTCTGATTTTTACCTTTCTTCTATTTAAATCAAACTATCATCAAAACCATTGAAATTTTAAAATATTTCTTGGTTGTGTGACTTTTCCCTGAATTATTAGTAATACTACCATATTGTTATCATTTTAACCAAATTATTGAAATTGCCATGTATTTATGTAGTCTTCCTACTTCCCTTCTTTAATCTGTACTACTATTAAGATCAACATACTAAAACACTTTGTTAATCAGAACTTGGTCACTTACATTGGAAGCCTGTTTAGATGCTATAGTTAATGTTGAGCTACTGAACTTTTTAGACTGCTATATGACAAATTGCAGTTATGTTATGATAATACTCTGCCTGTGTTTCATAAGATGAATGGAATGGAGGGAGTAGAGTTTGGGAGAATATTATAGTCCAAACAAGAAATTATAAGGTATTATAGAGCAGGACAGTATAATTAGGGATAAAAAGGAAACAATGGATTTAATATAGTGATGTTATACTATTATGTTTCTGATATTGTAAAAAAAATTACAAAAAGGAGAAGTCCTTCAATATGTTGATATTGTAAAAGATAAAATTCTGATATTTATATACTATAAATGTTAATATTAGAGCATAGCATCATAAAGCATATAAAGAAAAATGTACACATTTTTCAGTGTATTTTCCAATGATAAATAGTTTGTCCTAAGAACATTTTTAAAGCAACATCTTTAGCTGTTGCTATTCCAGGTTTTTGAATAAACCAACCTAACTGAAAAACAGCATTTAGAATATCCTATCTTGAAATATCCTCTGCTAAAACCAGTCAAAAATTGACAGGATTTGGTATTGAGAGAAAAAATCTTGAGAAGAATGGAAAAGAAAGAACTTTATATACAGAACCACTCAAATTTTTTTCTTCTTTGGTTCTGTGCCTTCTATTCAGTGTCTGTTGCATAGAGAATATTCAGGATGTGTTCAAGTACACAGTCCTCCTTAAGTACCTTGTCATGGAAGAAATAAACTGCACAGGTTGAGAAAGGTTATAAGTATATAATCACAATTAGTTTGTCATATGTTCCAGGTAGATATTGCCTTCTCGATATATCCTTCTAGTATTGAGGGATTGTGTTGTTGTTGTTGTTGTTGTTGTTGTTAGGTACAAAACTAATTTCCTAAGTTCTTCATGGGCCAAAAAAAAAAAAAGACCTTTAGTTTTGTACACAGCTCAAAACTGCTCCCCTTAAATGCTGATTTAGTTAGCCTTCTCTTAAATATAGCCACAGAAATGTCACAAGGATTTTTATCTCAGCAAAATTAGAGCTGTGACTTTTATAATGATGAGTACAATTTAGTTTCCCCCAAGTTCTTTCTAGGCTAAAACAAATGCATTTAGGACCTCTAAAGCAGCCTCATTTTTTTTTCTGAACATTCCACAACTCCTTCTCAAATTTTATTGTAGTATCAGTGACATACACTAATTAGTATGATAAGAAAGGACACTTTTAACAATCACATTTTCCTTGAGATTTTCTCTGTAATATTTATATTAGTAAAATAATCATAATACAAACATTTGAAGTTAACTTCCCAGGCTCCAAATTATTTCTGCTCTAAAACATATGATGAGAAAAACTTCAGGGTATGTAGAGGCTTATTACAGAGATTACTCAGTCAATAACACCCACTTAATGATGATCCAAATCTATGTATGCATGGATGTAGAATATATATGTATTTATATAAAGTACATTATTGAATACACTTTCAGTCTTATGTTATGATACAAAGACATTTTCCTTCCCAGCATATCCCCTACACCTGAACTGTTGCTATTATCTTAGAATTCAGATAGATGGAGTTATTTCTGGTTAACTATTCTTAGCAATGGGGGATAGCATCATAAATATTAACTCAGTAGCTATTCATAGGTGTGGTTTCAGTTAGAAAGTAGCAATAGGGAAGGCTGTGGAGACAGATGACTTTTACCTTCCACTGTTATTAACAAGGGACTCCAGTGTTGGTACACATAGATGAGACTATTTATTGTTCCTAACTATACTCATGTTTATTGCATAACATTCATAAAGGTTTCAAATGCACTCAGATTGGAACATGTCTTTTACCACTGCCTTTCCTATGTATGAAATTTACCCATTATAGCTAGCAAAGTTGTATGTAAATATGTGTAATAACTCTAGAACTATTTCCTCTTGGGGTAGCCTGTTCCATCTAGAATGCTATTTATCTCATTATGTGGAATCAACATTCCCCACTGTGAATGTTTCCTTACTTGTCTTAGAGACACAGAGAATAGTTAATTTTTCACATGGCAGCCATGATATCTCTTCTGATTCTTTTTTTCTTTCTCTAGATTAAATCTTTCCACATACTACAGCTTTGTTCCAAATTATAATGTCCTTGTTGTACTCTAAAATTTCATATTTTCCTCTTAAAATACAATGTTCAAAACTTATAAGCACCCTATAATGAGAGTGATCTGATAACTATAGTTGTGTAGCTATCTGAGCTATTTGACTACAAATAAGTACTTTTAAATCAATTACCAGCTTATTCACATTGAAATTTTTCTTTATTATTTTTCATTATATGGCTGTTTGTATGCATAAAGTCCTTCACAAAACTTTCATTTATTATTCTGCACAATAGTCTTCTTGAAACTTGTATTTCTAAGATGAAAAAAATGCTTACAGGTTTCATTTGTACAAATCATGGATGATTTTAAAGCTAATTATGCATAGCATATAAAAAGGAAATGGCTGCTGCAGTGTAGTTACATTTTATGTAGTCTTTTGGTTACTCTATGATCTCTAAGACTTAAATCAGCACATGTCATAAAGCTTGATAATAAGATTCTCTATTTATGATAAGTGTCATATAACCAAAAAGTATCTGTGGATTCACACATTTGTGGGACAGATCATGAGCTAATCTTCCATGGTGTGGAAGGTGTTGACAGTCCATGAAATGTAACAAAGTCTTATTTCAGATATTCACAGAGCAAACCTGGCAGCTTTGTATGGATTTAGTTGATGTTTCAGTAGTGATGAAGGAGATTATTTCTTTGGTCTCTCATGTGATACTTCTCTTATGATAGCAAAATACTACATTGCATTTAATTTTTCCTCCCCCCAAAATTGTTTTGCAGCTAAAACACTGATTTGCTTTTTTAAGATATCACAGAAGTTAATTAAACATAACCAAAGAAAGACTAAATCTATAGCAATACTACATGAACAGTAAGCCTATGAAAAAGGTCCAAATATTCCAAGAAACCTGAGTAATACAAAATTCAATTTTAATCCATTATCTTGCAAAATTTAGCTTTAGAAGCAAACCAAACATATTTAGTTTGTTCTTGCCACATAACTATCTTACTATATTCTATTGCCCTGGTTTCTGTTCAATATTATTTCACTATCTCAATTCATGAATCAATCATTCTTTCTAGATCATTTTCTTATTTCTTGTTTGGTAATAGTCAAATGCCCTTGTGGATGGTGGGGCAAGAAAAGAGAACAAAGCAAAGCAGATGTCACACTCAATAGGACTTAAGGGCCCTTAGTAGTCAGCTTATCTATTTCTCTTTTAAGGATATCATTATACATGTGACCCAAACATATATTATTTTAGGATATGTATCAGTATATTTTAAATCAAATAAATCTGTCTATGCCACATAAACAAATCAAACATCGAATTTGTTGGTAGTTATTTATATTTTCACTATTATGTATTATAATTACAATGCAACAATACAGTTTTTAAAAGGTAAAAAAATAATTAAATAAAATGTAATACATTTTCAGTTGAAACCATACAAGAACTTTGTAAAACAACTCATGATGACTTTGTCCTTTGTCTTTCTTACAAGGAAGCTGAAGCTGTGAATTTACAGTAGTAGATGATACAAATGTTATTGTTCTCACCTGTGGGTGTGCAGCAAAATCTATACTGGTCCTAATATGATTGACTTCTTTTTCCTGCCACCTCACAAGAAGACTTAATTTGGATATGTTGAATTTCTTTTAGAGGCTCTTGTCTTTTCTTTCTCCAAAGGCCTCAATGCCTTTGTCAAGACAGTGATTTCTAGGGCTCCAGTTGTGGCTCAGTGAGGCTCCTAGCACTCAGGAGGCATTGAGTTTGATCCTCAGCCCCACATAAAAATAAAATGAAGGTGTTGTATCCACCTACAATTTAAAAAATTTAAAATAAAATAAGACAATGGTTTCTAAATGAACTAAAAGGGTAAACTTGTGAAATTGTCTTTGGCATCTGAATTATAATTTCAAATTTATAATTTTCAAATTATATTTCAAATTTCAAAATTATAATTTCAAAGTTTCACCCTTGACCAGATCTGTTTGCTCTCCCTCAGCTCCCCAGACTACAAAAAAAATATCTAAAGCTAAGATGGGTTAAAATCTCTCATTCTTCCTCTCTCTCCCTCTCACACTCTCTCTCATTTTTTCCCTACCCTCATGCCCTCTCAATAGAAATGGCTCATGGATAGTGAGTAGTGGAAAGAGGTTTGCCTTAAAGACAAGAATCACACATAAAAATAAATAAAAAATAAAGGCATGTGTCTAACTACAACTAAAAATATGTGAACTCCATTGGCTTAATGTACTTTTAACAAAGAATTTAGTTCTTTCTGTTGTAAAGCACTAAGTACTAGGATACAGAGAAGTAGAAGATATTTATTCAGAAAGTGAACTTGCTCATGAGGAGATAAAAGTCTGTTTGCCATCAGCCTGACACAAATTATCTGCTTTCCATAATTTGGTATATACTACAAACATTTCTTGGTCGGTAACACACACAGTTTTCTGGCATACCAATATCTAGACTAAAAATATACAAAATCATGGTTCCTTCATTCTAGTTCACACTATTCTTTCATTTTCCTTGTTACTTGTTTGTCTGATAATGCTACTAATACTTTGAATTCTTCATAGAAAGCATGTGCTTTGGAGTATTGATTTAGAAATGAAAGTTTAATTTGGAGGGAAGAAAGAGAAAAACATTAAAAATTGTATTGAGATATTTGTAAATATTAATAGTTCACCTTTTACATTAAAAAGTACAGCTTAGAATAAGGCAACATACAGCAAAGACTATATGAGAGAAAGGAATCATGTGCTGTATAAGCACAAAAAGGGGAGAAATTGATTTCAGCTAGGGAAATCTATGTGAATAAAACCCTTGTCCTGAGCACTGTAAGTATAATAAACTAAAGTGCCATCAGGTTGCTTCTCCAGGCTCTACATTGTAAAGTGCTGCTGAGTCAACCATTTTAATCTGTAGAGGGATACACAAAAACATTCATCTTACCCCTAAAAACACTTTGTAAAAAAATTTTTTCCATAGATATATCAGAAAAATATTATGTTTTTTTAAAGAACAGGGAAGATTGAGTGTTTTCTGTGCCATGGCAATTAAACAATGATGAATAGGAAACCAGATATGTAGGCAACTTTGATTTCATGTAATGAAAATATATGTATAGATTATAAAATACATATTATTTTAAAGTTTAGTACTAAGTCATCTTTATTTTCTTATTTTATCTAAATATGAGAATCACTCTGATGATGCTATTGTTTGGAAATCTGGGCTTCTTATTGATTGAGTTTTCTGATCAGGTCTCTGTTTGGTTCTGAATGAGTATCATATCATAAATTTTAGTTTTGAAATAATTACAATTAGGGCTATAGATGTGGTTCAATAATAGAGTAGTTGCCTAACATGTATGAAGCCCTGAGTTTGATTCCTAGGACCTCAATGAATTATTATATAATAGTTTCCTTACAATATAGTCCATGACCATTATATTCAAAGTGAGACAGTTTGGTCTCTTGTAGATAAAAGAATAATTTTCTATTTATTAGAACCATGGTAATTTCCACATTAATATCCTCACTATTTCTTTTCTTTGCACATATCTTACAAAAAAGCCTGGAAAAGAAACTGAACTTGTTTTATAGATTCTGCCTAACATTGTCACAGCATGTGATTTCCCAAACAGATAAGCAAATTACATAGTTACTCTATATTGCTCTGGGGACAAGCACTATGTAATAGAAACATTTTATGTAACTTTTATTGTCAAATATTACTCATATAGCTTTTTTATCAAGACATACATGCATTTGTCTGTCTATATAAATTTCCAATTATCTATTTTGTATAATTAAGTTCCATGTGTACAACATATGAAAAGTCTTTGTATTTCAGTTTAGTACATTATGAAAGCATAATTTATTTTTATAGTAATTCACATGCCATTACCAGGACCATTTACTCTTCCTTTTTCTAGTTATATCTTCTGGACTTTAGCTAGTTGTACGCCATAAAGACATAACTCACACTTTCTCTTTGACCTCAGTGTGAAGTTATAGGTATGAAAAGAAAAATGCAAGTAAATATTTCTAATACACTAATGATTTCCTGTAGCTAAAAATATCTAAATATGGATAATTATAAGGCACACTTTGGGTTATTCTGTTATATGATAATTATCAGGCATATGGGATTATAGGTGGTATAATATGTGTTCTCATAAGATTTTTTTTACTGATACTTCCGTATAAATTAATACATACACGGCCTTCAAAGCTGAAATGATCCTGTACCTAGACTGCTAATGTCCTCCTGAGTGTGTATGTACTCCTTAGCATAGCTAAACATGATAAATCCTTGAGGATTAAAGTGATATTTTAAACAATGACAACTAATATGATGAAACTTTCTGAGTTAACCAATTCGTTTTTTAAAAATGACTGAAATGGAATTGGCTTGGGTATCATATAATAATGGTAGGTAATCCTTTATTTACTGAAAATTAATAATCATATTCTAAGTACATTACATGTATGAACACATTTAATAGTCATAACAATTCTATGAGTTAGATACTGTTTTTATCCACATTTTACAGATGAACACAGTTTAAATGTTTACTCACAGAGCTTGGATTTGAATTGAAATAGCTTGACTTCAGATATAGTCTATATATGTGTGTGTGTGTGTATATGTGTGTTTGTATACACACACATACGTATACACACTTTGTTTTGCGATGTAAATAATCACAAAAAGAGAAAGGAGGAGATGATACATGTGTATGAGCTCAAATCCACTGTTTTCATTTCTAATAAGGGATACTGGGAACAGTTTTACAATTTCTGTAGTTAAAATTTTTCACCTAACTTACAACTTCAACTGTCAATAGACAAAAATTTATAGATACTGTAACCTGGTGGTGTTGTCTGTGGAATTGTCTACAGCAAATTTATGAAAAACTCAGAATGAAAGAAAATGAAAATACCCTTATACTTAGCAAGTTGGAATCTTTAGACTTACAAGTAATTCACTTGATGATGTTTACTTAATTAATGTTATACTGTACATGTCAAGAAATTAGCTGTCTATCTTTAGAACAATTAATTTAGGCTATTTGCATATGCACAAGGTAATTAAGGAAAAGAAAACAAAATTGCAATCTGATAATTATCTCTATATTTTCTTTAATATACAAATGTAACTTGATCACATAATCACTTGGAATTTTCTATACATAGGAGAAGCATTAAATTGAAAGTTTTTAAATGCATATAATGTATATGCTGGCAAACTGACTTCACAAAGCTTTGATTTGTAGTTCCCAGGCTTTTTGTTATAAATGCTCCCATATACTGATTTAAAGTTACCAATGGTTTAATAACTGGCTCAAAATTTTTCCAAAAATTTGTTAGTTGATCTCATACACAACTGAATACATGCTCTTGTGCCTTAGTTGCTTAGCTCCAACGACGATGACTGTAATAGATTGACTGTATTAATGACCCCAGTTCTTCATACCTCATATATCCACATATACATTTGATGCCAAGTAAAATTGTAGTTTCTTCCTACTGATTTCTGCATCCAGCCAAGTGACTTGCTTTGACCAATGGAATGTTAGCATTTGCAACAAAAATGGAAGGTTGAAAGAGATCTTCTATATTTTCCTCCTTCTTTTAAACTTCTACAATTGCTGTATGCACATACTTAGAAAAGCAGAGTCAAATTGCTCCTGTCATTATAATACCATCTGCAATTAACTAATACCAAGATAGTGCAACCAGGATCAGGAAATCTACCTGATCTACTGTTGAATACAGATGCATGAGCAAACCCAGTTAAACTCAGACAAGCCAAGCCCAAGTAGGGCAAGCTACACAGATATGTAAGGTAAACACATTTTTCAAAAAGTATTTGTTAAAAGTTTTGAGGTTGTTCATTATGAAGGATTATTTTGTCAATAGATAACTGATACAATGATATTATTCTTTGTCAAGCTTTAATTACGATAAAAAGAATTTATACAGAAGGCAATATGATTTGTAAGAAGGAGCTTTGGAATCAGTCAAGTCTGGGTTTGAATCCAGTATCTACTACTTCCTGAGAAATTTATATAACTCCTTTGTGCCTAAGTTTTTTCATTTAAGAATTGTGGACAATTTGCCTTATAGTTATGTAAGGATAGAGAACATACATATATATAACACTATACATATATATAGTTTTATATATGTAACTTTGTATGATAATATGTGCAATATTCAATTGTGTATATATGCATTTGTGTGTGTGTGTGTGTCTGTGCATGTGTCAGTAATTAAGAATAAAAATCTGGAATTAGATGTCCAGGAATTGATTCCCAGCTGCCCCATTTTAATATTTGAAATCACTTGGAATTATTATTTTGCACTTAGGGCCCATATTAGAGGAGCTACCTATACTGGAATTTGATCAAAATAAAGCACCTGTCACACATAGGAATTCATTAAAAATAAGTATTATGTAACATAGCCATTCATTTACTAAGGAAAAGCAGACTTGATATTCTGGTAAAGTGAGCTCCCCTAATTATTGTTGAATGCTATCAGAGATTACCTGAGAGAAGAGCTAAGTGGTCAGCTAGGTAAAGGCAGTATTTGTAGGAAACCATTTAATCTCCACAACATGGGCCCATTAAATCATTCTTACAACTTCTAAGAAGAACCTTAAAATTTCAACTTGAAAGCCCTTAGTATAAATTTGGGTAGTCTGTTTAAATTGCTGGCAGGGAAAGGATTTTTTTTGCCTTCCTATCCAGCATACTCAGGCAAGTTAGCTGTTCTGTTTGCAGATAATCTAAAAAAATTGAGAAATATTCATCAAAACCCTGACTTATATGGTCAGGATAAAGTCTTCTTAAATAAGATGAAAAAATATTCAGAAAGCAAGTCAAAAAGAAAAAAAAGTTCCAGGAAATAAAAAGCAATCAAAACCAGTGCCAAGAGGTTAACATGGAGTGGAACCTGCCCCAGTTAACATGGAGTAAAACCTGTACAGAAAAAGGAATAGAAATTCAGCACAGTTAATTGCAAATCTGTTCATGCTGTAGGTGACTGAACATTCCTTATTTCACAGGCCTAGAAGATAGGGGAGGACATGGTCAGTAATTGGTGTTTACAGTCAAGATATCATTTCTTGAAGGAAGATATGTCCTACTCTTAATGGGTGACTTAATATCAGGCCTGAGTAACTTAGTAGACTTTTATATTTTGACATTATGGCCTACAAAATCATCTAAACATTTTTTGTTGTCAGTAGAATACTCCAATCAGCTCAATTTGGCTCACAAAAGCCAAATGTTAAATTTTCAGGAACTTTGCAATCCAGTTGCTATCAATATAACCATTACTAAAAATTAAATTACATAACAAAGAAATAAAATTATAAGTATTTAATGCATCATTTTTAATTCATTTTACTCTCCTGTATGGTTTTGAGGTTATTTACATCTATTTTATCTATGTGGAGAAATACCATACAATAGTGTGCTGTTATTCATTACTTTCAAACCCTGTTTTCAGTGATGTCATGGTGGAAGCTTGAAATTGGCCATAATGGGAAATCCATTAGCTAATGCTACAACTCAGAAAGCCCCCTGACCTATAGCTAGTTGTTAAGCCTTTATCACTCTCTGAATGCAAAACTAATAAACTCTATCCTACTGCAAATCCTATACCTTAGTACTCCCACTTGAACTTCCATTTGTAGGACTTCAGATATATATTTAAAACATGATTTCCCAGTAGTTGGTGTTAATAGTGATTCACGTTGCCTAATAATCTGTCTTAAGGATCTCAATTCATTAAATTGCCCATTTTATTTTCTATTAAATTTGGAGAGATATTTTTTCCTCTTAGTTTGGAAAAACTAATCAATCAAGCTGTCATTTTTTACTTACCTGTACTTTTACTATCTCTATTCTGAGAAATTTTACTTTTTTAATATTTATTTTTTAGTTGTAGTTCCATACAATACCTTTATTTATATGTGGTGCTGAGAATCAAACCCAGGGCCTCACACATGATAGGCGAGCACTCTACTGCTGAGCCATAACCCCAGCCCTGAAATTTTACTTTTTAATACCTCTTTATAAAATCTATTTTTGATCACTGAGTTATTTCTTCTCAATTTTTTTCTGGTCCATTCACATTTCAGTCTAGCTATGTGAAAGAGGCCACTTTGAGAGAGGAGTATTGGGGATGAAAACTACTTTGGAGACCAAGGTGAGATCTAAATTTAACCAGAAAGTATGAGAAGAAAATAAAAATAATAAGGGGTGGCAAGATAGCCCAGTTGGTAAGGGCACAGGCTCTGAAGGAAGACTTTTGCATTCTAAATTCTAGCTCTGCTAATTACTATTGTGTAACTTTTAATGTTACTTGACCTCTTGGTTCATTATTTTCCATCTCTATCATATGAGTATAATAACTGGATCCATTTCATATGGTGGTTGTACAATAAAGGAGTCAATGCCTACAATAAAACATTGCCTGGTGAATGGTAGGTATTATGCTAGGATTTTTAATTATTCCCTATGTAAGTCAAAAATAGGGATTTTTCTCCCAAAACAGCAGGTGGATCTTTAACTTGTTACAAACTTTCAGTCAAGACTTTGTTTAGTTAAAAATATTGAAAGTAGCTTATACTTAGAATATTTATTCTATTGAAAAACTTTAAACTTTGGGGCAAGTGTTCCAAACTAATATTCCTCACTTTTTAATTATATTCTTATTGCATGAGCTGTTGCAGTTGAAACAAATAGACATAACAAGAAAATTCATTCAATCCGTCCGAATGTACTATATAACAAATCAATTATGGAGTGACCTACTTGGATCTTTAAGAAAGCTAAATAAATGACATCCTGTGTGAACAGGTGGCCATTTGGCCATATGTAGACAGAGCCCTTGGGACAACTACTTGGGATCAAAACCCAAAATGGGACGTTTGACTTGTCCTAAAGTGTGTAATATTAATATTTTTAAATATGATTAAAGAACTGTGAATTTTTATTTAATAATTATTGTAGAATTAAATATAAATGATCCCAATAGAGATGACCCTATTTTTTTAAACATTTCTCTACTATCTAGTGACTCAGAAGTAATTATGGGTGAGAAAATTTGATTTGAGGTTTTATATGTAAGCAAAGTTTAAAAACATAAAAAATTGTATAAAGCAAAAGATAATTTGGAGGTATTTTATGAATAAATAAAGACAATGGCCAAGTACTACTTATTTTTGTCATAGGCTATTAATAAAATCATTGGATACAATTATAATGTTTTTATTATCTTCTTATTTAAAGGTTACAATTATTCATATGGCTTGGGTTTATGTATACACACACGTTCCTAGCTGGTATGTTTCCCTCAGAGTCAAATTATGGGTATTTTCTATTTTCTCACTAAATTCATGAATCTCACATGTTGTTACTCCAATCACATTATTACCATCTGACCAGATTTAGGAATAAAAATACTAGGCTAACTCATTACTATTACTGGTTTATAATGATAACGAAAGATTTTTATCCTGCCATGAAATTTCAGCTTTTCATGTTAAGGAGAAAAATACTTTGGGTAATTAAATCTATAGATAAGAAAAAGCACACTTAATCAATTAGTTTGGATCAGATATACAAGTTCAGGCAATACCATACCTGTGGATGACATAACATAGTTAATTGTATCACTTACATGGAGTCTCTTTATCTGGAGTCTCTTGTACCAGGCATTTAGCAGATAGAATTAAGAAAATTATTCAGTTTTTTCACCATTTGATTCTTGTTTGTTTCTTATCCCCTATAAAATAGTCACTTGAGTGCAATGGGAAAATTATATATGAATAAGTTATAGAATGTGACAAAGGCTCCCCTAAATCAAACTTACCTCCTCAAGTTTAATGTAGAATTTTGTTTTCCTTGACAATTGAATGGATTTCTTATGAATCACAACTTAATATTTATATCCAGAACTTAGTCTGGTGTGGGTACATGTGCATGTGTGCATTCTAAATGGTATGTTAGGTATTTTATGGTAGCTGATTGATCTTTTCATGTGAAAGGTTGAGTATGCATATGATATCAGAGATTGCTGATATTCTAGGAATACATACTCTAGGACTAGGCAAAATCCTGCCTTTTATCCCCCATTTTCATCCTTTTTGTCTTATTTTTTGCATCTTATTTTCTGTCTGCAAACTCTGTCCTATCATTATCACAGAGGATTTATGTACATGGCTGATTCAGGAAATGTATACATAGGTTTGTGATATGTATGCCCATCTGCCATATCAGACTGGATTTTTTTGAAGATATGTTGCCTGTACACAAGAGGGATTTTGATGCCTCAGTTTATGTCTCATTGACAATGATGAACCCAGTGCCCTAGTTAACATCACCTTAGATAGATGCAATAACTACCAGATTATTGCATCAATAAAGACAAAAAGTAAAACAACAAAATTTAAAGAGGGGAAAGAACTCAAGTCTACATTGAATAGATTGCTGCTTATCATTTCCCCCATATTTTCCTTGCCCCCATCTTTTTTTTTGTCTTTTCTTTTTTGGAACTGGGGATCAAACCCAGAGCTTTGAGAATGTGGGCAAACACTTTGCAGCTATGTTACATTCTAGCCCAACATTTTCCCTATTCTCAAACAAGGAAAATATCTATCACTTTGTTATGTTTAAGAATAGTTATTAAAATAAATAACATTTACACAGGGAAATTTTATGGGAGGCCATACATTTTATGCACTAAAATATTAACTAAAGGCATCTCTCTCATTTGGGGAACTTATTTTAGACAATGATTCAGAAGTAGTTAGTAGAGAAGGGTGTAGTCTTGTCAACAAATAAAGCCAATTAAAAAAAATTATATCATGGAACAGAGGAAGTCCGATCCATAGCTCATACCTCAAACCATACATGAAAAGGTAAATTAAAATAATTAAAAATTTAAATTAAAAAATCTAAAACCATAAGTTCTAGAAAAAAAAATGGGGAAAATCTTTGAGGTTTCATGTTAGTAAAGATTTTCTACAATATGACACCAAAACTATAATCCGTAAAATTTGAGCTTCACTAAAATTAAAAATTTCTCTTTAAGAGACAGTTATTGTACAAATTAAAAGCCACATACTGGGGGCAAACATTAAAAATGCACCACCTGTTAAAGGACTTACATCCAAAATATATAAATAACTCTATAAGTTGGTAAGAAATGGTAAGAAAGCGAAAAACTACAATAAAGATATATAAATGTTTAAAATATGCTCTACATGATTAGTTATTAGGTAAATGCAAACTTAAAGCATGATGTGTTAATACTACTGATCTACTATAATGTCTAAAATTGAAAAGACTGCAGAAAGTATTGACAAACACATGGATATACTGGAACTCTGATACACTACTGATGGGGTTTTTAAAATGTTACAACCACTTTGAGGAATAGTTAGACAAGTTTTTGAAAAGATCCTGAAGCTTCCATAAGATATCTGACATTACCACTCAAAATACATGCACATACATACCAGACTGAATTTCAGAAATATAGTCCATGAATTATATGACCCAGCCACTCCTCCTATTTACCCAAGAGGGAAAAAAGTATGTGAGTATGAAAATTTTTTACTATATAAAAACATTTGTAACAAATATTCACAAAATCATATTTGTAATAGTTTAAAAACAATTCAAATACTCAACAGGTGCATGGATAAAGAAACATAATTGTACAATAGGCTCAGCAATATAAGAAATAAACTATTGATTTACACAACAATATGGGTCAATCTCATTAATGCTGAGTGAGAAAAAACAGACACAAAAGAGTACTTAAGGATTTGATTTATATAAAACATTTTTTTACAAATATATACTGGCAATGGCTTATTAGTGATTGCTTGGGGATGAGATATCAGAGGAAGGGTATGGAGAAGAATAGGGAGGAAGGATTACAAAGGACCAGAAGGAGTGATGTAAATGATAATTATTTTGATTGAATTAATGGTTTCATAGGGTATATATACTTATGTTAAAATGTATCAAATTGTGTACCTCAAGCATACACATTTATTGTATGTTATGCTTCAAAACTAAGATTTATGCATTTTTATCTTGCCAAATATTTTTATTTAACGAGAAATTTTATTTTTAGGAGATAAACATTAACTAGTTCAATGAATACCAGTTATGGGGCATCTTAGATTTGCTTACATATATAATTTGAAAAATAATAGTGATAGATATTTAAGTTTATTGCAATAGAGTGCTTTTGTTTCAGAAAAAAAAATTGTTATTTTCATTAAGCAAACAGAAATGTTCTAGAGGGCAATTTGGTACAACAAAATGATTTTTGTCATAATTATGAAAGATATTCTGGCTTATTTCCAGCTCTGCAATGCACATTGTTAAATAGAATAAATTAAAACATTACCTAAATGTATGCAAAGCTTAAATTTGTACTCCAATTCTTTACAGGTTTTATGAGAAAAATGCAGATCTTTGAACACCTGGGAAGATCTATGAATAAACTTGGCAAACATAATTTAAAATAAATGGGGCTGGGTTATGACCAACTGACTTAGATTCAATGATTGAGCACAGAGACCTATCATGATATTAGAAATTCAATCTAGAAAAAATAATGTTATTTTGTACAAGAAGAGGTTTAAGTCCCAATGGAGAATGCTACATGGGTGTACTTACATGTAACTAATGAGAAAACTGCCCAGGGCCAACCTGCTTGAATCTTAAAGGTAGTTGATGAGGACACCTACTTCTCCTCTATCCCCTTGAGCATTCAGAGTTCATTATGATAAGTGAAAGAAGGAAAGAAAAGCAAATAGTTAAAAGCACAAAATTTATAAATTTACCATAGAGGAGATGACCAGCACTGCTAAAGGTCCTTCTTCCTGCTCAGGATGGTGTAAGCCACCTAAGAAATTAAAGTCTAAAATAATTAGTGAAGAACAAAAAACAAAGTTGGAAAAATAGTTTAAAAGGATGGAGCACCTGATAGGTCTAGTCCACACAGGATCTGAAGCTAGACAATTAGAAAATGGCTCCAGTAGTTTATTTAAGGGGGTACTTCAAAAGCAGGATAAGATTTCAGGGATGGAGTCTTGCTTCATGGTGTCTTGGCAAGTCACACCCATCTCAGAGAGGCTATGTAACTGCAGCAGGTCACCCCATCTCTGGTGCTATGTGGGACTAGCACCAGAATAGGGTTGATAACTTGAATAGGGTTCATAATCTGTCTGGGCAGTCTTAGCCAGAGGAAATTTCCACTGGAAGTTCCCAGACACCAGATTCTCCTATTCACTAGGCTTCAATGCCAATCTAGTCCACACACAGCCCAGGAATGGCTCTTGACATTCCCACAATGATTTGTCAAGGCAACACAGTGCACAAACCATTACCACAACAGTGCCAAATGTCTATTGAGTTGGTGATGTTATTCATTCATCATTCAGTAGTGTATCATTTAGTCTCCATTTGTTAGAGTAGCTTCTATTTTTTTATTTTATTGTTGATTTCTAATTTCATTCCATTATGATCTGATTGTGAATACAGAGTATTATCTCTGTCTTTTCATGGGATTGCCAGGCCCAGATGGGCCCACACAGACCTAGTCACAATCTGATGGATCTGGGCTTCAGATACTCCAGGATTGGCCATGCTGCATTCCCAAGATCTCAGTGCTGTTCCAACTTGCAGAGAGACCACCTAGAATGCACTCACACAAAAGTGTGACCCTGTGAAGAAGCAACAAGATGTCAGCCAATAGCACTTCCAACAGGAAGATCTCAGGTGCAGCCAAACTTTCAGGGACCCTGACACTGGACCTCCAGGCACTGGCTGGTGTCCCTATATGGAGGTGGCTGCACCCTGAGATGGAGATGGCAGTGGACCTCTGGGCAGTGACTGGGTGGTGGTGGTGGCAGTGGCACCCTGAGAATAGACCTCTGGTTTGTGGCAGCACTAGCAGCACTAGCAGCAACAGGGACTGTGGCAGCAGCCACCGCTGAGTCTTTATGTATTTTAGAGGAAAATCATCTAAACTTAAGATTGTAGTGTTGGTTGAAAAAAAATATGAATAGTCTAACAATTATTTTGTTGTACACATTATTTTGTGGTACTGTAAATTGATATCGCATACTTTACTGGGTAGATTGTAAGTTATATGACTCAATAAATCTTTTAAAAAGGTTTATATAAAGAAGGTATAGATAGGGGCTGGAAATATAGCACAATTGGTAGAGGGCTTGCATAAGTCCATGTGTTCAGTCCCCAACACCCCCCCCCAAAAAAGGTGTAGATAATTAGCCTAGGTCAAAGTAACAAAAAGAAAAAGAAGAAGAAGAGATTTCCTTTAAAAATAACCCAAATGAAACAAACGCAAATAACTATATTTGGTGGTTTAGTCAAACAGAGAAGAAATCTTTCAAGTAACTTGAAAACTCAGTAAATATAAACTTGAAATATAAACTCAGAAATATAAACCTGAGTTCATATTTCTAGGAGATACGTGTTGAAGACAAAAAAAATGTAAAACCACATAGTAAGCATATTGGTGTTTCTATTTTATAATTAATACATGTATGTATTAGGTTCTTATGTAATTCATTAATTTATTCACTTACCCATGAATAATTATGTTAATATCCTTAGGAATTCTAATTTCCAAGTAAGTGAAAAGAGGCACAAATATTGATATCAAATGAGTTATGGAAAATATTCTCTAATCTTAAATTTGGTTTATTTATCTTGCAGAATTTAAATTGCTTATACTAATATAAATTCATGATGCATTTTGATTTTTGAAAAATTTAGGTTATAATTTTATCCACTGACAGATTTACTGTTTTGGTTTGAGTGAATGAGATTATTTTCTTCATTCTTTTATTTTTAAAAGAGATAAAGACATGAATATTAAATAATATAAAATGTAGAGAAACTACCAAGGGCAAAAATAAATAATTTCACAGATTTTAGGAATCAACCATGTATACTTCATCTCTGGGTGTGGTGAGACCTCTCTCATAATACTAATGAAGTATCACCCATATTACTCATCTGTTGGTGGTGATAATCCTCATCATCATCCTTATTGTCATCATCATTAGCAGCATCACCCTTACAGGAAAGAGGACTGAGTGGAAGAAAATGAACATGAAGGGAGAAAATAAGATATAGAAAAATGGACACAGCAAAAGAAAGGTGGAGAAAGGAATGGAATAAGAAGAAATTTTAGTGAAGATTGAAAGAGGTAAAGGGGGTAAGGAACATAAAAATAAGATAATGAGATTTGCAAAACAGTTTGCTGTTTATGAAGACCTTAATATGTATTATCTAAATCTAGTCTTTATGCCACTTTTTTTACATGAAACAGGATTCACTTTAATTTTTATCTACTATGTACATTTTGTTTTGAAGTATGTAATGGCTAAATTGATCTAATTTATATCACTTTCTAATGATGTTTTATATATGGATGAGGAGAGATGGACAGGGCTAGAAGAATACAATGTAATCATTAATATTTTTCTTTTAAAGTTATTTTGATCCAGCCACTATGCTAATTGTTCAAAATATTATAAGCAAACAAACATGATATCTACCTTTATAACTTACAGTCAGTCTAGTAGAGTAAAAAAAATCATTCTCTTACAGAACCAACTGTAAAGTTGCAACAAATTTAGAGAACATGGTACTAGGAAACAGAATAAAAGGATTTCCTGTAATTAAATTATTCTGATTACAGGTGTTTTGACAAATATGAGAAAGTTACCTTGCTTGAATCTGTTTTTTGGATACATTTCAACCAAATATGATTGCACATTAAATAAAGAAATATTTTCCAACTATGCTTGCATTTTAAAAATAAGTTTTCCAGGGCTGGGGTTGTGGCTCAGTGGTGGAATGTTCAGCTAGCAAGTGCAAGGCCCTGGGTTTGATCCTCAGCACCACATAAAAATAAATACATAAAATAAAAATATTGTGTTCAACTACAACTAAGAAATACAAAAAATAATTTCTTATTAAAATTAAATTATTAAAATAATTTTTATTCAAAATAAAAACCTTGCTTATTTTTATGCATAGAACTGTCTTATCTTGCCACCATTTATTGAATCAGGTTTCCATATTTTGTAGTTTTTAATAAGAACTGGCTAACAAGGTCATTTAGGGGCAGGCAGAGAAAAGCATATTCTAAAAATGAGAATTTAACTACTACCTGTGTACCTGTGTGACCATCTATCAGTCAGGAGATGATTAAAGTCTGTGCCTCTAGTCCCTAGAGTTTCCCTTTTCTTAGACTTCTTGGAGTAAATGTTAGCTTTCTGCACCACTAGATAGAAGAGTTGATGATCAAATAAGATTTGTATTTAAAAACTTCTGCTCTACAAGAAAAAGCACACAATTTAACCACTGATTGTCCAGTATTACTACTCTAAGACATAAACCCTGAATGAACCATCTTCTCAAATTACCCCAAATGGTTTCAGATTATTAAATCATTAATTATTCTAAAAGGCCATGATCTAGGTTGTATGAATAACAGGAAGCTACAATAACAGGGATAACAGGAAACTGCAATACAAATAGTTGAAGTGAGTATTCTGGGTTCCCCAAGTTGACCAAGAACAAAATTTGTAAAGCTTCTTTTTCTCAGTATAAACAGGTTTCTAAATGAAATAATCAGTGTTTATCTTTCCTAAAAATGTGGACTATGACCATAAGTGCTAAATAATCTATTATTTATTTCCTGCTTTCCCTATTTTTGAGAATCTTCACGCTTAAGGTTTACTTTGTAAGATTTTATTATTATCCAAAATTGGGGTTTGGACATTTAATAATAATTGCTGTCCTTTATATTATCTTTATAAATATTTTCCATTTAATAATATTTTGATGAAAGTTTCAACACTATCTTTTCAAGGCATCCCTTAGTAAGTTTTCATATTCTTTTGATTTTCCTCCATGAAATTCTTAGATATCTGTTACTGATTTCTTATTTAATTCCATTGTGATCAGAAAGCATACTTTGTGTAGTTTATTTCCTTTTTCCTTTTTTTTTTTTTGGTGACCATAACATGTACATTTGAAATTAATATGTATTTTGGCCCAGGTGGTTGATATTGTTGTTCAGATTATTTATCCCTTTACTGAAATTGCCTAGATATTCTATCAAATTATAAGGGAAGGGTGTTGATATCTGAGGGATAATAAAATCATATGCTTCTTTTTAATTCTGTCAACTTTTGCTTCATGTATTTTAAAGATCTGTTATTAAGTATACATATAACTTTTTCTTTCTTATGAATGGAACATTTATCATTTATCATATCCTCTTTTATCTCTGGTTGTATTTTGTCTTGAAGTTTTATTTTATCTGATATTAATAATGGGTCTGCTCTTTCACCTTGGTTTTTTTTATACCCTCCTTTTTATTTTTTATTTATTTATTTTAGATGGTGCTAAGTATTGAACCCAGTGCCTCACATGTGCCAAGCAAGTGCTCTACCACTGAGCCACAACCCCAGTCCTTCACCTTCTTATGTTTACTGTTTACATAATATAATTTCTAATTAATTTACTTTCTTTTTCTCCATAGCTGTACATTTAAATAAACCCTTATAAAAAGCAATAATTGAGTCTTTTTATTATTTCTTTATGATAATCTCTAAATTTTATTTAGTATATTTAGCTCATTAAAATTTATTATAATTGTTGATATGGTTAGATTTAGATCTAATGTGTTGATTTTCATTTGTCTTTTCTATTTTGTTTTCCTTTGTTCCTTATTGCTAGCTTCTATAGATTATTTAAACTTTTTAAGGAATCCATGTTAATATATTTATTGACATTTTAACTCTACCTCTAAATGTAAACAATATAAGCTTTTTATAGTCTGCTTAGGGTTAATACTACTTAATATAAAACACAGAAAGCTTGAACCTATATAGGCCAATTTACTGCAATGCTCCATCCTTTTTACTACAGTTGTCACATAAGTTACATCTGTATACTTAAATCCCACAGAACAAAAGCATACTCTTTTTGTCTGGAGGGAGAGGTGTTGTTTTGGGGACCAAACCCAGGCATGTGCTCTACTACTGAGCTACATCTGCAGCTCTGGTATGATTTTTAAAAGTCACATGTATTTCATTAAATAACAGTAGATAGTATCTTTCATATTTACAATTTCAGATTCTATTCATTTCTTTCTCATATTCTGAGCTTCAATCTGATATTTCTCATCACCCTGAGAAATTCCTTGAACATTTCTATGCATGTCTGCTGACAGTTAATGATAAATTCTCTAGTCTGAAAAGGTCTTTATTTTACCTTCATTTTTGAAGAATACATTTCACTTGATATAGAATTCTTGGTTGATAGATTTTCCCTTTCAACCCTTTGACAATTTTGTTCCAGCGTCTTCTGGCCTCCTCCGTTTCTGAAGAGAAGGGAGCAGTCATTTAAATCATTGTTTCCTGTATTTATAGGTCATTTTCCTCTGGCTACCTTTAACATTTTCTAGAATACTCTTTTATTGAATAATGTTTCTTCCCTCCATCCAACACATACTTACATTCCAGTGGCTGGGTTTGTCCTTCATTTTGACTTCTGGTTCTTCATGGAAGAAACTGTAGGATTTCTTTATTTTCTTTACTTTACTTTTTTTTTTAGTTTTTTAAAAAATTTGTTCTAATTTAGTAATACATGACAGAATGCATGTTGACACATCATACATAAATGAAGTATAACTTCTTGTTCTTCTAGTTGTATATGTTGCAGAATCATACCAGTAATGTAATCATATATGTACATAAAATAATAATGTCCAATTCATTCTACTATCCTTCCTACTTCCACTCCTTCCCTCCCTTCACTCCTCTCTATTTTTCTCTAGCCCCCCTCCCCAACCACTTATTGTGAATTAGTATCCGCACATCAGAGAAAACATTTGGTTTCTGGTTTGGGGGACTGGCTTATTTCACTTAGCATGATACTCTCCAGCTCCGTGCATTTACTGGAAAATGCCATCATTTCATTCTTCTTTACAGCTGAGTAATATTCTACTGTGTATATATACCACATTTTCTTTATCCATTTGTCTGTTGAAGGGCATCTAGGTTGGTTCCATAGTTTGGCTATTTTGAGCTGAGCTGCTATCAACGTTGATGTGGCTGTGTCACTATAGTATGCTGATATGTCCTTTGGGCATAGACCATAGCTGGGTCAAATGGTGGTTCCATTCCAAGTTTTCTAAGGAATCTCCATACTGCTTTCCATAATGGTTGCAGCAATTTGCAGTCCACCAGCAATGTGTGAATGTACCTTTTCCCTACATCTTTGCCAACTTTTATTGTTCCTTATATTCTTGATAATTGCCATTCTTACTGGAGTGAGATGAAATTTTAGAGTAGCTTTGATTTTCATTTCTCTAATTGGTAGAGATGTTGAACATTTTTTTTCGCATATTTGTTGATTGATTGTATTTCTTCTGTGAAGTTCCTGTTCAGTTCCTTAGTCCACTTATTGATTGGGTTATTTTTTTTTCTATTGGAATTTCAGGTACTCCATACAGTGTCTGCTGTGGTTTTACCTCAAGCTAAAAGTCTTTCTTCACCTTGTTAAGTCTTATTCATTGACCAAGACTCAGCTTAAACATCATCTTTTCAAAAAGCTTCTCTAAATATCTAGATTCATGTGGATGTGTCCAGAAGTTAGGAAACATCCACATGTATGCATTTAATAGAAAATATTATTACAGTAACTTGAAGGAAAAAAGAACTGAGTTGACTTTTCTCATATGATAAGAAATTCAGAGGTAGGCAATTCAAAACTGATATAACTACACAGATGAGGGACCTATTTTTTTCTATCTAATCTGCTATTCAAAGAAAGCTTTTGTCATCATAGTCTCAGAGGAAAATTTATGTCCTTGTGAATCACTTTCATTTTCCATGTAGGCAGAAGAGTCAAGAACAATTGGTAGGTTGACTAACTCATCCCAGTTTGCCTGAGACTTGCTCATTCTTAACCCTGAAAGTCCTAAATTACAGTTGTTGAAGATAAAATAAAAGAGAAAGAAAAATCACATGAGTTGTCACACATAGTGTTTGTTTTCCATGCATAAAATATAGTCTATAAGACTGAAAAATAAGAATCATAGCCTATTTATCCTTGTATGTAGATGAGATTTGATCAAGCTATGGTTGCAACTCATATTCACAATTTTGGATTATAATATATTGCTAGATTCTTTGGATCATGACATTAACAATATAGTTGATTATTTCAAGAGATTTCTATTCCAAAATTTATTTAGGTAATTTTTCTTAGGATCTATTCCCATGAATAGCTGAATTAAATATTAATATCACTCTTGATTATTTTACCAAGCTTCTAAAGTTCAATATTTTTATTATCAAAGTACACAAAATAAAAGGAAAAATCAGAAATACATATTTCTTTAACATTTTCAAATGTAAGTGCAAACAGTAAGATAAAAATAAAATGAACTAAAAGAAATCTCAGTGCTCTGATATCTCCAATTAGTAAAACCATAAATTTAAACATAAATATATTAAAATTAAAAAATAATCATTTATATTTATGGTAAACACAAAAGAATAAAATTTAAATATTGTTGTTTCAGAGAAGAAATGTATTCCTTAGGTGTGAAATTGCCTTCATCAGACTGTTTCTGATATCAAAGAAGTTGAAGAACATAAAAAAAATAATAATTAATGGTACATATTCCAAGGCAATTTAAACTTATTTCTAGCCTATTCATTAATTGTTTCTGTCAAGACATAAAATATCATTTCCTAGCCCTAGGATCAGGATATATATCTTTCCATGATAAGCATAAACTATAAAATATGGCTAATAATTGTGTAAATTCTTTCCTAAATAATCTAATATTATGTAAGCACACTTAAGGATATGTAGCATGTATATAGTTTTTTAAAGCCATGAAACAAACATAATACCTAGTATTTTCTTTTTCCTTGCCTCATTTTTCCCTCCATTTTTGTATGAACTGCTGATCACAAAGAGTGAATTCTAATAAAGTAATCCTTAACTTTTAATCAGAACGTTTTCATACATTTTTCTCTTAAGCCTAAGAATTATTTGACACAAATGCCCTTCAGTAATGTTTCAGCAATGCTAAATATGTGGGGTTTTTTTCTACAAATGAAAACAGGAATTCATTTTCTTGACTAGAAATTAAATATATTTTTAGTAATATTCTCTGACCCCAAGACTTCCAAGGAGCTACTCCTCTGACTTCAGTTGCCAAATAAGTCTAAGTAGGTATGTAACTGAATTTCCCAAAGGGCTTGGAAATAAAACCTGGTTTAGGTATATATGGATATTTGAACAGATGTGGCTGTTTTCAATGACTTTTAATAAGTGATTAATTGAGAAGATGTAAGAGTTTACAATTATATGAACTGTTTGATGACCCCCATCTCAAGTCCGGGTCCATCCCTTCCTCTCAATCTTAAAGCCACAGTCTAATCCAGGCCTTAGAAAACATTCTCTATCCTCAGATTATTAACTTTAAATCTGGAGTTCACTTCCAAATTCAACTTCAAAATTTAAATTCACTTCCAAATGGACAAATTCAACTCCCTTCTGAACCCAGTATTTTGGATATCATTGTGTCACTAGTTGGTACTCTTAACCACTAAGATATACTGTCTACTCAAATTCCTGCAATGTCAATTATCTTTTAGCAATAAAGAGCAATATAAGTTAGGATCTTTCTCAACTTTTTCCACCTGAGAGCTCCAACAGCCAAAATACTGCACATGATTATATTGGTACAACTACATGTTCAACTCCCAAAGGTCTAACATGCAAAGCTTAGGTGAACTTTCCATCACAATGAGATAGCACAACGTTATAAAATCTCTTAGTGAATACCACAGTTTGAATCTTGAGTCCCCTAAAGGTCCCTATGGGTGAAGGCTTGGTCTCCAAAGTGGTGGTATCAGAAATGGTAGAAACCTTAAGACTAAATGGAAGATCTTCAGGTCACTAGGGCACGTCCTCAAAGGGGATTGAGTGATCCTGATCTCTTTCTCTGCCTCTTTCGTTATGTCTATGAGGTCAGTGAATTTGCTCTGCCACATGACCCTACCAAAAATGTGCTGCCTTGACACAGGACTAATCGCAATGGGGCCAACTGATAATGGAATAAAACCTCCAAAATTAAGAGCCAAACTAAACTTTTCCTCTTTATAAGTTGACTATCTCAGGTATTCATTATAGTGAAAGAAAGCTGACTAACCCGGAATTATTCTTGTTTGTAAAATTACTCTGTTTCATTAGAAGTTTATCATGTTCACTACCATTAGAACTCTTATTTGGATAGCTGCTCATGGAGACAAGATTTCATGTTACATCTTTTTACCTGAAAATGAAAAATTATTCTTCAGTCAACCTTATTATTCCATAGTTAGTCTAGAAGTATAAAAGAACCATTTCCCGTGTATTAGAATCAAGAAATCACACACAGAAAATTAATGTATAATAGTATACCTTTCCCTATTATATTTACTTCTTGCCAAATCTTTAAGTCAATGTACATTTGTAGGCAAATTCTAAGTAATGTTAAAGAAGGCATCTTTTGTCTCAGTACATGGAAGTATTAGGAAAGTTACAAATAAATAAGGTCAAGAGACAATATAAACTGGTGGAAACTTCAGTTTTACAAACGTGTATGCATTCATTTGGCTTAATTAATAATGCCCCAAAGTTCAGCACAGGTATGTGCCATGTATTCAATAAATGCTTATAAAATACTATGAAGAATAACTTTTTTTAAAAGAGAGAGTGAGAGAGAGAGAGAGAGAGAGAATTTTTTAATATTTATTTTTTAGTTCTCAGCGGACACAACATCTTTGTTGGTATGTGGTGCTGAGGATTGAACCTGGGTCGCACGCATGCCAGGCGAGCGTGCTACCACTTGAGCCACATCCCCAGCCCCAGAATAACTTTTTATTTTCTACTAAAATGGTATTTATGTGGGCTGAAGAGTAGAATATACTATGAGACAAGTAGAAAAGAAATGTAGAGTCATAAGGGTGGATATAAGTCTCTACCATTTACTAGTGGGATAACCTACAAGGAGTCATTTCACCTCTTAGCTTCCTGCTTGAAAAATGCAGACTGAAATTACTCTCACAGGGTGTAGTGAGAAAAAAAATACACTAAAATGGGTGAAATTACTTTATTAATATAAAAACCACACAAAAGTAAAATGGTATTTTTAATTTAGAATAATAAGAAAAAATATGTTTAAATTTTTTTCTAAGACTAAATATTCTCTAGAATTTTTGCACATAGAAGTTTGATCATGGGCTGGGGATGTGGCTCAAGCGGTAGGGCGCTCGCCTGGCATGAGTGCGGCCAGGGTTCGATCCTCAGCACCACATACCAACAAAGATGTTGTGTCCGCCGAGAACTAAAAAATAAATATTAAAAATTCTCTCTCTCTCTCTCTTTAAAAAAAAAAGAAGTTTGATCACATAAAAAAATGGAGTTGCAAAATTCAGAAGATTAAATCAGATTTGTTTTCTCATTTTACAGTTGACAAAATTGATGACCAATGGTGCAATGTCCTAATATATAAGCTGTATTTATGTTTGTGCTAGATCCTGTTTTCCTAAATTAAAAAAAAATCATATATATATATATATATATATATATATATATATATATATATATATCTTTGTTTTACTTTGACAAGTTATAGAAAAGTATTTGTCAATACCATTCCACAAAAGGACATGGAGGACTAATAAAAAATATTCTACTATCTACCTTAAGGCACTCTACACATTCAGGATAAAACTTAGTAAACACACACACATAAAAACAGCACCATATTTTATCTTAATGTTCTTTTAAATTGCCTCCAAAGCTACATTCAAAAAGTTATCAACATATTATAATCTAAATGTTTATTTAGAAAGTTGCTATTTCTCATATTTTTAATGCTCTCTCCTGGGAGAATATTATTCATATACTAGCACTTTTCTTTTCTTTTCTTTTTTTTAATCCATTGCCTTATTTTTTAGCTCCAATTGAACCACTATGTTATTTCCTATCATGTGTGATATGCTGGTTTTCCAGGATACTCTATTCATTTTGACAATTAGGAAGGTACGCCTAAGGCACTGACAGATCAAGAAATGCTGCTGCAGTTGACACTGTTTTTGATGTGTATCCAAGAACTAAGTTTTCAATCTGTGCTTTTATATTGTTTTCTACTGATGATTGATATCATTAGAACTGTGAGAAACAAACCTCTTTTATTTAAGTTCCCCAAGTTATGGTATTTTGTTATGACAGAATAAGCTGATTAATAATACATGAATAGTTTTAAGTATTAAAATATTTCTTTTATTGAATTAGTAGTACTAGCAAGAGAAATTACTATGTGTGGACACATGTGGAATCTCATTATGGCTGCTTTGTTTGTTTCTTGATTAACTACATCCTATTGGATCACCTGAATTCAACTGAATAGGGTTTTTTGTTTTGTTTTTGTTTTTAATCTGGCTCCTTTTTCCCCTCTCTCTCAGTGGTTCCAACTACTTGGCACAGTTGGTGCTATTAACTTGTTGAGAAACACAGATGCTGTTTCCTTGTATTCAGAAGCAACTCAGACTCTATGCTCTTTATTTGTTCCTTTTCTCCCCTGCTAAATTGATGATGCATGGTTGCCTTTTCATTGTTTGGCTGAGGTTTATTTCATCGCCTTGCACTTTTTATTCATTAGACAAACATAGAGCAGATGATAAATAGTCATTGGGAAAATAACATGCTACACAAAAATACAACAACATGTTCTACAGAAAGTGGGTGTCATAGACACATTGTATCTAAAGTAGAACTATTCAAAGATCCTTTGTGTGTACAGAAAAAACATCTGTTGAAAAAAAAAAGCCATGGGAAAGCATCACTTCAGCCTATTTTATAGGTGTTTAACGCTGGGCAAAAGAATTATTACATATGTATTTGGCCACAGTCCTAATGCCTTTCTTGTACAATTTCATAAGACTGTGGATGTATTTCTCTAATAGCACTCAACACACTGAAGTTACATCTTTACCTGGCCAAGTCCTCCCTAGAATAGAATCTCCTTAAAGTCATAGATTTCATTTAGTTTTGTTTCCCCATCATGTGGCTAATAAAAGGCTTTTAATACATGTTTATTGAATTTTAAAAAATGTTCAGTGAACCTATTTTTATTAAACCAGTCAGCATAATTCCTTAAGCACTGGAAAAGAAGTATTTTCTTATCAGACTGTTCACACACCAAGGCATTCCATTTAATAGTACACATTAGATATTGTTCCACGCAATTAAACTAATGCCTATAGATAGATAGTATCTTAGGAGAAATTGAGATTTTGACAAGGTTGAAATGAACAGAAATTATTAATTTCTGGATTAATCTCATCAATGAGAAAGGCTAACAAGGAATGTTTTTGCTTCAGAAATTAGAAGTGTTAAATCAAAAATATGAAAAACTGAAGCATAACCAGGCATTTGCCTTTCCTAATAGGTGAAACAAGACTTGGGACTAGATTAGATGTAAAGGAGAACTATGGAAATAGAGTTGTAATGCTAGAGAACCAGGGACCTTTATGAATCTTTCAAAGTTAGAGGGATTGGCACTTAGTTTTCTGATATCATATTTGATGACTTGGTAATTTTTTCAAGATCTACTTTTTTCCTCTATTCAGGACTTTTTTTATTAAACTTTTATTTTGAAATAATTTTAGATTCATGGAAGTACTACAAAGATAGTTCAGAAAGTTCTAGTATATACTTCACCTAACTTTTTCCAGTGTCAGCATCTTACATAACCATGGTACAGTTAGGAAAATTACAAAATTAACATGGGTATAATACTATGAACTAAACCATAGACTTTATTCAAATTTCCCCAGCTTTTCCACTAAGGAAATATTTCTATTCCAAGATCCAATTTAGCTTTTTTTATTGATTTTTAAAAAAATAAATGACACGGAACACATTACAATTCTTATTACATGTATGCAGCACAATTTTTCATATCTCTGGTATGTATATAAAGAATGTTAACACCAATTTGTGTCTTCATACATGTACTTTGTCTATCCATTCCACCATCCTTGCTAATCCCTGCCCCATATGTGGCTCTTTAACTTTTACTTTTGAGTCTTAATATTTATGTTATACAAAGTTTATATAGTAAATCATTTTTGTGTTTTTACTATTTTCTGATTTTAATTGTATTTGCTATGTTCATCATTTATTCACGTGTGCGAAGAGGACTAAATTTCTCTCCAGTTCCTAGTCCCACTCTGGCACTCTTTCTCTCTGCTTTGCCTTCCCATCTCTATCCTCTGGGTCCTGTTCTATTGAAAGACACCTTGCCTTTGACCAGACATGCAATTTATGTAAAGTAGATCAGCTGAAATATACAATTTTAACCTTCCCTTGCATAATTTGAATCGTTAGATAAAACACATAAGCAGGGATTGTCAAGTCAATCTGACAGCCCTGTTTAATGTTCTATTTAATTTGTATTATAACATAAACAGTGAAGGTTTTAATAATTTCTTAGAGTTAGGGATTAAGTATTAAGTAGAAACTTTCTCTGTCTCCCAATGCTTATCCTTTTAGGATGTCATGATTCTTCTCTGAAAAATAATAATTTTTATTTTCTAGCTGTCATCATTTAAATGAGGATAAAATATTTTATTCTTATCCCTTTATCAGAGAATATTTGAGTTCATGAATAAGGTTTACTGTGTCCATAAACCACTTAAATTATACAGATAACGTTTTGTTTATAGGTGTATTTGTTTATAGGTGTGTTTTTTCTTCCCATACAAGGAGATTCCACATCTCTGAGTAGCTTCTTAACAGTATCTCATGATTCCTAAAATCTGAAGAACCATTTATTCTATGCTGGGTACATAGGGAAATCTACATCATTAGAAAGGTTTGACATATAAATTTGGATGCAAAAAATATATATTTGGAGCATTAATATAAACCCCAGATGCCTTAAGTTTACAAACTAAATGTTCTTTCTTCTCCAAATAATAATTTAGTTTATTATGATCTTTGTATTACTCTTTGTACCCTCATGTTCTTTTTTAAATAAATTCTTTCTTTTCTTCTTTTACTTCCAGAGTTCTTTCAACATGTTATTATTCTTCCTGCCTTTGCCTGTCTCTGTTCACAAGCCATTCTTTCAGCTATCATTTTGAATCCCATTACTTTTCTAGACAAGGCAACTTGCTGGGCATTTTCCCGCTCTCTCCACCATTCTGTTCCCTACATCTCTGCTTGCCTGCTTGCTTGAAGGAAGTTTTCTGGCTAACAGAGTGTGTAACCATAGGGACTGTCAGTGCCAACAGCATACCAAAAACACAAGTCTGGAAAAAAAAATTAGCCTGACCCTTTTGTGGGACCTTCTTAACAGAAAGCAGCTCATGTCCCTGGATAGAGTTAGAAATGTATAGCATGGAACTGAATTTAAACATAAAGAAAACAATCTCCCTTTTCATTTGAGAAGGCTTACTTTGCACAGTCCTTAGAAAGGGAAGGATTGAAGATAAGAGGAAGGAAGAAAAGGAAATTGCCTCTCACGTATTCATATTCAGGGAAAATTCTCCCACACTAGGTCCCATAGTATAAGAGAATTTTATCCTGTTACAGCTCTGTCAAAAATCCTTCAATAATTTTGAGTACAGTCTAAACACCTTAGTGTGGTTTCCAAGGTTCCTAATGCCCTGTACTGCCTACTTTTTGCATCTTAACTCTTGATTGAACTCCACCTTTTACCCTGCCATGTTTAATGTATTTTAAGTTGTCTTTCATTCACTGTTGGTCCTCTACAATGCTGACTCCTCTCAGTGAACAAAGGGATCATTTTCCCATTTTGCCTTTCTTATTAATTCTTTCCATTAGAACAAGTAATGACACATCTTCATGTACAAGAATTTGAGGTTCTGGATCTGAGGCAGTTTTGATCTCTAAACTGGGGGGTTATAATTTATATGGTTCAGCAGTAGAGAGTTGGTAGAATTATCAAAAATTATTATGAAGATGAAAGGGATAATGGCTGGTGGAGGGGAAAACTGAACCATCTGCTAACAGTATTTGAGCAAGGCAAGAAAATATGCCAGAGGTCAGTATACAACAAAGTGAGGATTTTGCTTTGATTTGGGATTGACATTTCAGATTACTTTGGAAGAGGTTATTCCCTGAGCTGCCAAGTCAGTGACTATTATAGCAATAACATTAAAACAATCCTGACTCTGATTGTCAGGATTAATGTTCTACCTCCAACAGAGCCTCAGCTATGTCCATAGGGAGTTTAATAGCTACAGTTAGAATATAGTGGCACAAAGCAGCAAAGTTATGGAGGTAGACAGACTATTGCTTATATATACTTTAGAAAAAGTTCCATAGACAGAACTGATTAGAGGAACAATATCTAGTAGAGAACAATTGATGGGAATAGTTTATTATATTAATGATTAACTTCTGTGAATCTATACTTCTTCAGACTTCTTATTAAATTGCATGTGTAAATAAAGTCTTATTTTTATACTTCAGGCCCAACATTTGTAGGTCAATAAATAAATTCTACTTACAAGGATTAAACACCAAGATAGTAATCTTTCCATCTCATTAAAAATTAGGTGAAACCCTCTAAAAATATGTAATTGCCAGCACACAATAAATGGTAGTTTTCAGCTGTGCCAAGGACACATAACAAATGGAATTGATTGTTTGATTGTTCAACTCCCAAGTATCTTGAAATACCTGGTAAAACAAAATCCTGAAATGAACTTCATGCTTAAATCATATTTTGGAGGTTTAGTTAAAAAGTCATTTATTCACTTATTTGTTTATTTAACAAGAAGATACCATCTCTAATTAGATGGAGATTAAACTCTGTAAACAAGATGGGTATTAAATCATTGGCTCATTAAATACAGCTCTACTCAGTGGTAAGAGAAGAAATATCCTTAAGTTCTTTAACATACTTTGCAAAGGATATTAATTGAAGCGTGTTTTTTCCTTTTTTCTTTTTCTTTTCTTTTCTTTTTTTTTTTTTTTTTTTGGTACCAGGGATTGAACCCAGAGGTGCTTAACCACTGAGCCAAATCCCCAGACTTTTTTATATTTTATTTAGACACAGGGTCTTGCTGAGTGGCTTTGGATCTCATTAAATTGCTGAGGCTGGCTTTGAACTTGCAATTCTCCTGCCTCAGCCTCCCAAGCCACTGGGATTACAAGCATGCTTTTTTTTTTTTTTTAAGATTCCGTGTGTATATTCTATTACCTTATGGCACACACCTGTAATCCCAGATACTCAAGAGGCTGATGCAGAAGGATCACAATTGAGGCCAGCCTTAGGAATTTAGAGAAGCCCAGAGCAACTTAGCGAGAACTTCTCTCAAAATCAAAAGGGTTAGGTATGTGACTCATTGGTTAAGTTCTTCTGGGTTCAATCCCCAATACCTCCACAAAATATGTGATTTAGTTAAAAAAAGTTTTTTTAGTTCCCATGTGTGTTCTGTTGCTTAG
Source organism: Spermophilus citellus (assembly GCF_964194105.1). Taxonomy (NCBI): domain Eukaryota; kingdom Metazoa; phylum Chordata; class Mammalia; order Rodentia; family Sciuridae; genus Spermophilus; species Spermophilus citellus. The sequence goes on along the minus strand of NC_138195.1, from coordinate 22,683,729 downwards.
AAGAATTTACTCAATTATGAGGGATGTATGACAAAATCCAGACAGCCATTTCCTACTTTTTAACTAGTCTCTGACAATGGATAAGATACAAAGCTCAGTGTGTTAGGAAAGTGATTTAACAATTTCTTCCTCATCTAAAACTCAAGAGGCTGTTCATCCTCACTTAACAGAGAAGTACATTTCTCAATAACTTCTGAGGCCCTATTATGAGTCAACACAGCATAAGGACTCAAATTGTGTGTTCCTGAAATGCTAAGCTTTCATCAAAATATCTCTCGAGTCATCCTTCCTCTGGAAAAATATTATGTCTTGTTTTCAATAGAAAATTGAAATATTTCAATTGTCAATAGATTAATATGATCAATAGATCAAAATAATTTACTCCAAAATATTTTCTTGATGTAGTATACCATAGAAACAACCCTATAATGAAGCATATGGAAAAAAATAAGCATTCTTATGTGGTAATGAATAATTGAACAGTGCAACATTCAATTTAGTATTGGATTTAGATAGCTTTAAATAAATAACCCACTGTATCAGCACAGAAATTGTCAAAGAAAGCTGAGGAGATAGAAGTAAGTTAGGAGAAAACAAATTGGAAACTTACTGCAATCTGATGGGAAAAGAAAAATAACTCAAGCAAGACTCAAATGTGAACTGTGGAGTTTAGCTAATAGTGCTGACATATATATAAAAGCAGAGAAACATGTTTGCAAGGCTGACAAATGGAAGAAAAAAATCACAGGAGTAGAAAGGCGAAATTGGAGGAGTTATGTGGGAGCCTTCAGAGGTCACACACAGAAAAATAACCCATTTGACCCTGGGAAGTCTGCCTGGCTGAGAGTGGGAATTATCCCTGGCTAGAAGCCTGAGACTGAGGTTTGGGAAAAATTGCAGTTAGAGTGAAACAAAGGAAGATCAGAGATTAAGAGCTCTGGACTTCAGAGTCCTTCAAGGCTCAAAAAGAATTAAGAGGAGAGAAAAGTTCACAATTTCAAAGAGCTAAGGGGAAACTAAAGAAGGCCAAGGGAACAGAGGCTACTGAACTCCTGGGGAAGGATAACTTGTAGAAGGCAAGTTCTTTTGGCAGGATCTTAAGTCTATGGCTATAATTTCACCTCAAATTCTTGGCACCTTATACAAACCATTGAAGTGTCTCTCTCAATTTTATTGAAACCTGTGGTCAGACTGATGCCCCATGATTCAGTTTCTCTCCATTTATCTATATGGGACTCTACTTTATCTACTATTATCTGTTTTGGACTCTACTATATGTGAAGGGAACACTGAATTTTTAAACAGCCCCGAAAAATTACACTTTTTAGCTGCAAAATTGTATCTTTTTTATAACTATCAAAAATCCATTATTGGAAAATTGATTCTATACCCTATTTCCAATAGTAGATTAGAGATACTCTGTTCTTGTTTGTTTTTGTTGTTGTTTTTGTTTTAATTTTGTTGTTGTTGTTGTTTAAAGACAAGGTATTATTCCAGAATCTTTATTGAATCTTTTTTTTTTCTTTCCCCATTCATAGTCTATATCTAGTTGGGAGTCACACATTGAACCTTACTGTACTGTTTCCCTCCCAGAAAAAAATAGTTCTTATCTCTTTAGCATAAAACTAGTCACCCTTTCAATAAGGGGTTTAAAAGGTGTTTATTTGCATTTTCCAAGTGATTGACAATGTGCAGCATCTTTTTGTGTGTTCGTGTCTTTATACAAGAACTTTGGGTAATTATGTCCATCACATTCCACCATCCATGATAACCCCCTGCCCCCTCCCTTTTCCTCCCACCTCTCTGCCCTATCTAGAGTTCATCTATTCCTCCCATGCTCCCCGACCCCACTATGAATCAGCCTTCTTATATCAGAGAAAATATTCGGCATTTGTTTTTTTGGGATTGACTAACTTAGCGTTATCTTTTCCAACATCATCCATTTGCCTGCAAATGCCATGATTTTATTCTCTTTTATTGCTAAGCAAAATTCCATTGTGTATATATGCCACATTTTTTTTTTATCCATTCGTCCACTGAAGGGCATCTAGTTTGGCTCCACAGTTTAGCTATTGTAAATTGTGCTGCTATAAACATTGATGTGGCTGTGTCCCTGAAGTATGCTGATTTTAAGTCCTTTGGGTATAGTCCGAGGAGGAGAGGGATAGCTGAGTCAAATGTTGTTCCATTCCCAGATGATCTCTAAATAACAAACCATACTATGTATCATTCCTGAATTATAGTTTTTCATTTAGAATACATAAATATTCTAAAATAATTTCAACCATTTTTCTTCTATGTTTCTGCTTTTACATGTGTAAATTGTAGTATTTGGTCATATTTTTAAAAATAACTCTTAACTATTCTAAAAGATGCTTATGTTTCTTGAGCAGATTTGTGATTGACAGTTTTTATGTGGTAATGTTACCAGGACACCCCCTGCAGTGGAACATAAATACTGACAAACATTTTATACAAGTTGAATATTTATCATTGTATTTCATGGGAAATGGAAACATAGAATACTTAAATTTTGAAAAAAAAAGTTATCTAGCTCAAGGTCATGACATCTTTCCAGGGCTGCTTACTCATCAATGTAGGGACAGTTCTAAAAAAGGTATTCCAGTTCCAGAGCTCCCTGAAGTCTTTTTTGGGACTTTACTTCTTCCTCTGCCAATTCACCCTTCTTCCTTTCTCTTCCACAGGTTTTAGTTCCAAGAGGAATCTCTAGGAAACCTTCATGCTAATTTCTATCTCAGGGTTTTTCTACCCAGGAATCTGACCAGTGATGAAAGACTTTCTCTGTTAGATATCAAGACCTATTATTAAAGCTATAGTGTTTAAGATAGTGTGCTGTTGACACTGGAATAAATGAATAGATACATGAAACATAAAAGAATGTGGAAATAACTTGGAATTAAAAGGTGACATTATACTATCGTGGCAAAGAATGAATTACTAACAGTTACTTGAACAATGTCTATTCACATGGAAAATGAATTATATATATTTCCAGGAAATTTCCATCAGAATCAAATACCTAAATGTAAAAAGTGATAGAATTATTAATTAAATGTAGAATAATATTCTTGAAATAAGGCAGGGAAAATTCTTTTAAAAGATTCAAATGTCAAGATCCTATGGAAGAGACTGATAAACTTGATTACTTTCTTGGTTCATTATCAGAGAAATCTAAAACTTAGAGCTGTATAAACAACACAGGAATAGTATACAGGATATATAAGCAAATTCTACAAATTAATAAGTGAAAACAAACAACAGATTAACAAGAAACTGGCAACAGGTACTAATTGAAAATTTGCAGAGGAAATACAGAAGTGGCCAAAAACCTTAAAAAAAAACTGGTGAACAAGTACACTAATGATTAATGAAATGAAAATAAGGAGACAATATTTTTCATTCATGAGGAAAGCAAAAATTAAAGAGTGTGAATATAATACAGGTAGTGTATAATGAAAGAAAATCTTTGCAGAGAAATTGGGCATATTTTATAAATTTCATTGATTGTATGTACCCTTGAGAAACTCATAAAAATGTGCACAGGCTGACATGCAGAAGGATGCTCAGTATTACCTAGTTTGTAATAGCAAATATTTAGAAATAACCTAAATGTCTAACAATAGGAATGGATAAATACTTATACTACATGTATATGATGGAATAGTATAGAGTAGTTAAAGTGAATTAATCTCATTTATATGTCTGTACAAAAATCTTAAACAAATGTGAAATAAAAATTTGTAGGGAGTAAGATACCATTTTTAAACAAATTGACACTTTAAAATAATACATATAATTTATGAAAATATCTGAATGGTAAATATTTAAAAATGCATTATAAAAATGAAGCATAATATTTTCACACAAGTGGCTGTCTTTGGGGAAAGAAGGGAATGAGATGAGGTCTTCAGCTATAGGTTACACTTCATTTTTGTAATGAAAACTATATGAGGTAAAAATAATCTGAATATGGAAAAATGTCAGTATTTGTTGATTCTTAGTGGTAGATATGATTTTGAATGATGTACATTCTGTGTATTTTCCTGCATGTTTAAAATATTTTATTACCTATCGTACTTTTTTATTAAAAAGCAGCAGCAGTTAGTAGAAATTAAAAAGTGAACAGGAGTCTGGGACTGGTTTTGTAAGCATTTGTCCAGAATAGAGAAGCAGTGACATCTCCTCTGCCTAAGTCTTCTATAAATATTATCTTCTGCCTTCCCAAATTGTTCTGGCAGACTTAGAAATACCTCATCTGGTACTGGCACTTCCGTGTACATTTATTTTCATTAAAACAGTTACCCTTATAATTACAATTACTTATGGCTAAATAACTATATTGCTTAAAAAGCCATGGACTCTTTGAATTCAGTGATCACATCTTTTTACCTTTGAATCTTCAAAATTTTGCAGTTTCCAGACTCATTAGATACAGAAATAAATATCTTTGAATGTATGACTTTAATAGATTTTACATCTGCAATTTATTTCAGGTCCATGCAAGCCCAACAACAAAAACTGGTCATACTTTTTATTCCAGTCAAGTATTAAAGATGGCACAGTTGACTCAGGATTTAACATATGTCCAGTGAGCAAAGCCCATTAAAAACAAAAAATACTAAAATTTTCTACACTTCCTGAAAGGGTCAGTCAGTCTATTTAGATTTTTATGAGTGCATTATAGTTATACATAATAGTGGGTTTCAATTTGACATAATCATATATACATGGAACATAATTTGCTCCATTACAATCCCTATTATTTCTACTTTCCATCCTCTCCTCTCTTACCCTGCTCCCCTCTTTACTCTGTTGGTCTTCCTTCTATTTATTGTTCTTTTAATTTGTGCTTTATAAATATGCATAACTGTGGAATACCCTGTGATTTATTAATATATGTGTATAGCATAACTTGTTTAATTACATTTTAAAGTTCCTCTCTTTGCCTGACCCTCCTCCTGGCCCCCTCAACCTCCGTTTTATACTCTATTGATCTCCCTTCTATTTTCATGGGATCCCCCTTCATTTACTTAATTCTCTTTATCTTCCACATATGAGAGAAAACATTCAATGCAGGAAAGCACCCGTGAATTCCTTGAGGGTCTTCTCTCAGTATAGAAGACGGGAGATTTCTATTTGGCATTGTGAACTATTTTGTGGCTCTTCCCACTCAATGGATTGCCCAATGCAGGTGACCTCTATCTCTACTCTCCTAGGAAGATTGCTCTCATAGCTCTGGAGCTGGACTGGGTGTAACCCATTGGGAACTGGACAGCCCACCTCCTACCTTATTTGGCAAAGAACATTTCTTGGAAAACCTTTGATGTTCCCCAATATAAATAAAGCAAGCACGGGATCCATCTCATTCTTTTTAGAAGCTCCATTCCAAAGATTGGCTAGCCCATCCTACCCCCACCTTTAAATTACTTTTTATGTCCTGTGTTTTTTTCTCTGTTCTCTCTTTCTTAGCTTTTATGCCACAGCCAGCCCATTCCACCAAGACGAATTCATTTCTACTGGTGAGAATTCAACTCTGAATTTCTGAGTTACATATTTTAATTTCAGTTCCTTTGGATAAATGCCAAGGAATGGAATAGCTGGGTCATATAATGGCTTAATTTCTAGTCTTTGAAGAATCTCTGTACTACTTTCCAAAGTGGTTATAGCAATTTGAAGTCTCACCAAGAATGTATGCTTGTACATTTTTCCTCCCATACTCACCGATATTTATTATCATTTGTATTCTTGATGATTGCCATTTTAAGTGTAGTGAGATAAAACCTCAATGTTTTCATTTTCATTTCCTGATAAATAGGGATGTTAAACATTTCTTCATATATTTATGGTCCATTTGTATTTCTTCTTTTGAAGAATGTCTATTTCACTCATTTGCTCATTTATTGATTGGGTTATTGTTGTTGGGTGCAGAGCAGGCTGAACTGTGTTGTCTGCAGGGCAGGCTGAACAGATGTTGGCTGCAAGATAGCCCATGCACTCAAACCCCCCTCTATCTGGTCCTTTATCACCTGTTTGTGTCAAGTCCCGCTCAAGGCTGAGCACTCAACCCCCCTTGGGCCAACAAGGCAGCTTGCAGACCCAGAGGCCCCATTAGATTTGGGCTATAAAAACTCCCTCCTGCCAGGCCCCCCTCTCTCTTGCTCTCTCTCTCTTGCTCTCTCTCTCTCTCTCTTTTTCTTGCATGCTCTCTGTCTCTCTCTTGCTCTTGTTCTCTCCTTGTTCATCTCTTCTCTTCTTTCTCTCTCTCTCTCTCTTTCCTTCTTTCCTTTCTCTTTGTTGCACTGCTGCAATAAAGATCTTTTGGTTGCTCCAAGTGTTGTGGTCACTTTCCTTTCAATTGTTGTTGTTGTTTTTGTGTGTGTATTTGTGGGTTTTTTTATTTCTTTATATATTCTGGGTATTAATCCCATGTCAGAGAAAGAGCTGGCAAAAATTTTATCCCATTCTGTATGCATTCCCTTTAACACTCTGTTTCCTTTGTGATACAAAAGATTTTTCATTTGATGCTGTCCTATTTGTTGATTCTTTATTTCTTGAGCTTTAGGGGTCTTGTTAAGGAAGTAGATGCCTGTGCAACTATACTGGAGTAATTGCCCTTATTTTCTTCCAGCAGTTGCAAAGTTTATGTTTTAATTTCTAGGTCTTTGATATACTTTGAGTTGATTTTTGCACCATTTGTTATTACAAGAGTCTCTCCATATAGACAAAAACATCCACAAGCTGAAGATGAAAGGATAAAAAAGACATACCATGCAAATGGAGACCATAAGCAAGCAGGAATAGCTGCTCTCATATCTGACAAAGTGGACTTTAAGCCAAAATTAATCAAAAGGAACAAAGAATGTAATTTCATACTGGTTAAGAAAATTATCCGACATCAAGATATAATTATAAAAATTTATGTCCCAAAGGTCAGTACATCTCCATACACAAAACAAACCCTACTCAATATAAAGACTCAAATAGACCCTAGTGCAATAATTCTAGATGATTTCAACACACATCTCTCACCAATAGATAAGTCATCCAGACATAAACTTAGCAAAACCTCTCCAAAACTAAATAAGATATTATTAATCAATAGGACCTAATAGATATCTGTAGAATATTCCATTATCAAAACTGAATTCCCTTTCTTGTCAGCTGCACATGGAATCATCTCTAGAATAGACCATATTTTGGGACAAAGAAAGTCTTAGCAAATACAAAAAAAAATAGAGATAATTCCTTTTATTCCATTATATAATAATGGAATAAAAATAGTAATCAATAACAAGATAAAAATCAGAAATCATTTTTTACAGGTGGAAATTTAAAAATATGTTTTCAGGGGGCTGGGGATGTGGCTCAAGCGGTAGCGCGCTCGCCTGGCGTGTGTGCAACCTGGGTTCGATCCTCAGCACCACATACCAACAAAGATGTTGTGTCCACCGAGAACTAAAATAAATAAATAAATAAATAAAAATATGTTTTCAAATGAGGAATTTGTCATAGAAGATATAAAAAAATCAAAACTTTTTAGAAACAAATTAGAACAAGGGACAATTGTATTACCCCTTTTAAAGGCAAAGGTCTGATTTGTATTATATGCAAATATAGCAAGAGCCATTTTTTCTTTCTTTTCTTTTTCTTTTGTTTTTAAGAATACCAGTTTCATATTCTCAAGATAAGTGAATCCTCTTAGGAAGTTTCTGATTTTTCCTACAAAAAGAATTGTTGGGTAAAGACCAGAAAGATTTTCTTTATTGATATGCTTTCATCTTTTGAGGTCATTATAATTCCTCCAAATGAGTGAAAATAATACTTTCTGAACAAAAAGAGCAAAGCTGGGAGCATCATAACACTTGTCTTCAAAATATACTATAAGCTGCAGTAATCAAAAGAGCAGGGGACAAAAACAGACACATAAACTGCCGCAGTCTGGCTGGGCACAAAATCACGAGCCACTCACAGCCTTGTAGATTCAAACAGCAACTCTTTATTCCTGAACTCTCACACGGGCACTCTACACGCACGTTCTGGGGAAAATCCACAACTCCACCGGGCTCTGCATGCCAAAATACTCTCTGAATTCTGCAAGAACTCAATAGGAGCAGGCGCCTGAGGCAGCAGGATATGCCCTATTCCCAGCAGGGTCCACCTTAAACCTGCAACCACCCTAAACCCAAGGAGCGGGATACTCCCTATTCCCAGCAGGATACACCCTAAACCTGGACCCACCCTAATCCAGCAGGATCCTCCCTAAACCCGGATCCACCCTGGTCCTTGAGCAGGGTCACCTTTCTCAAACATTCATGCAATGTCACTGCAAATGACCTGAGTCCAAGGCAAGCCCATTTCCACAATGGAGAGTCCTTCCTCTAAGCAACATGGGGTAGGCTGTCAAGGAAATTGCCATGTGTCATTCCTACTTAGCTATGGCTCTCAGCAATAGACAAATATGACAGAATAGAAAGCCTAAAAATAAATCTATCCATTTACAAGTAATTGATTTTCCACAAAGATACCAAGAACACACAATGGGGAAATGACAGTCTCTTCAGTAAATGGTGTTGGGACAACTAAATATCCACATGCAGAAAAATAAAAGTAGATCTTTATCTAATACAACTATACAAAAATCAACTCAAAATGAATTGAAGATTTAAATGTAAGACTTGAAATTTGTAAAATTACTAGAAGAAAATAGGGGAAATACTCCACCAAATTGGTCTTGACCTCATTTTTTTGGATATGAAACTAAAAGTATAGGGACCAAAATAAGAGAGAGAAAAAATGTGATTATATGAAACTAAAAACCTTCTGTACAGCCATGGAAATAATCAACAGAGTGGAAGAGGCAACCTATGGAATAGCAGAAAATATTTGCAAATGATATATCTGATTAAGGATTAATATCTAAAATATATAAGGAACTCAATGGTAGGAAACTAAAAAAATAGGAAAAGGCACTGGGCCTTGTGGTACATGCCTGCCTGCAATTTCAGTTACTTAGGAGGCGAAGGCAGGAGGATCACAAGTTCAAGGCCAGTCTGGGAAAGTTAGTAAGAAAAATAGAAAATATTAATGATGATGATGATAATGATGATGATGATGATGATAATAATTAAATAATAATAAATAGAAAATTAAAAATAGAATTATCTAGCTCAGCAATAGATCTCTTTCCTAGCAGGAGCAAGGCCCTGGATTCAATACCCAGTATTGAGAACAAAATAAAACAAATGAAAAAAAAAAAAGGTCAAGGATCTGAATAGATATTTCTTGGAAGAAGACAAACAATGGTCTATAAGTATATGAAACAACGCTTAAAATCACTATTCATTAGAGAAATGCAAATTAAAACCACAATGAGTTATCACCTCATACTTGTTAAACTGAACATTATTGATAAGACAAAAGTTAACAAGTGTTGAAGAGAATGTGAAGAAAAGGGAATCTTTGTACATTGTTGGTGGTAATGTAAAGTAATATAGCCATTATGAAAAAAGTATGTAGGTGCCCCCAAACAATTGAAAATAGAACTAACATAAGATCAGAAACCAAGCATACATCCAAAGGAAATTAAAAAATAAATATGTCAAAAATATATCTGTATCCCCATGTTCACTATAGCATTCTTAATAGCAAATATTTGGAAATCATCCTGTGTCCATCAGTTATTGAATGAATAAAGAAAATATGTTCTAAATACACAATGAAATGCTAGTCAACCTAAAAAAGGAGAAAATCTTGTCATTTGTGACAACATGTGTGAACGAGGGGAACATTATGCTATGTGGAAATAAACCATGCACAGAAAGACAAATAATGCATTATTTCGCTTATATATGGAATCTGAAAAAGTTGAATTCACAGAAATAGAGACAAGAAAAGTGGTTACCAGGGGCTGAATGGTGAGAGCAAGTGTGAGAAATGTTGGTCAATGTGTATAAAATTTAAGTTAGATAGATGGAAAAAGTTTACAATCTATCATACAACATGGTTAACACAGTTAAATCAATGTTTTGTATTCTTGAAAACTGTTAAGAGAGCAGTTTCAAATATTTTAGCACATATACACACATAAAATAAGAAGTCTATAAGGGCTTATCAATCATTAATTAGCTTGATTTAGTTATTCAACAAAGTATACTATTTCAACAACACATTGTGCAAAATATATATAGGTTTTTGTCAGTAAATATATAAAACATTAGGCCACATATAAAAAAATACCAATTTTTCTAATAGTACAGCCCAGATTTGAGCTCTGCAGTTCCATATCATGTACTTCTTTGCATCTAGATTTCTACCATTTCCTTTGGCTTGTAACTGATCTATCGAGAACTTCCTTTTAGAGAAAACAACCCTCAGTATCCCAAAGACTTTAACCACCAATGAAACAAATATTTAGATTATAATATCCTCAGGTTTTCAAAATCTCCCAAACTTAACTCTGCCTGTTCAACTATCCAGAAAGAGATTCACATACAATTCGGTTGGGATGACTTTGGGCTTAAAAGCTTTGTTGTATGTTTTTAGAATTGTACTTGTGCATATAAATAGACATGAGAATGAGTTTGTGACAAATGGATTATAACATCTAACATTTAATTGTATTCTTTAGTGGGGTTTTATTGTTGTTGTTTGCTTTGTTTTAGGTATAAAATATGAAGTTTTGATCAAAGGCTTTGATTTGGTTATTGACTTTTGCTGTTAGTTTTGCTTTACAATCTATCAGTTATCCTTTCACATTTTTGTTGCTTTTTAGCAAAAGTGGAAAGGTATATGAATTCTTTAGAATTCTTACATTGTTCCATAATTGCATTATTAATACTGAGGAATATATAAAACAAGGCTAAGACTCTTCTCTTTTGTAATGAAAAGATTGGAAACAAGTTAGGATAGTGGTTTAAAGTTTGGCTTGCCATCTGACAGATTGTGACTCAATCTCTGTAACTTTCTATCTCAGAATTTTTAGACAAATTTCTTAACTTTTCTAAGATTCACTTTTTATTATCTATAAAATGGGGATAATAAATAAATGTACAATATAATTTTTCTAAGTATACTAAGTGAGTTACTGCATGCTAAAAACAGTAAGCATGTAGTCTAGTACATAGTACATTTTCAACTAATAGTGATTGTTATTTTAAACTTTAGTCAGTAATTGTTAGTAATGGTGAAGGTTTCTGAGTAATGGCTGGAGCTGGGTATAAAGTGGTAGAGTGTAACATGAATTAAAGGATTATTGGGGTTCAAAAATTCAATTATACATGAAAGATATTGGGCAACTCACTTAATTCTCACTTATCTTCAATTTTAAAAAAATACCCTTTTCTGTCCCAGCCTCATTTTCCACATCTTCTTCCCTACTATGTACTTTATTTTTAGTTCTCTTGATCACAAACTTCCCTAGAAAATAATCTGTTGAGACTTGTTGATACATGAGGCAATGAGTTCCTTTTCTTCCCAGCAATCTGTTTTTCAGCATAATCATTCAGTAGGCACTGATAGACTATAATTTACTAAAGGAACTACAGGTATGGAGAAATGGCTAAGGATTCTAAGTATTGGAGACTTGCAATGACTCTGAAATAATTTTATGTGGATATTCTTCTCTATGGCTCTCTGAAAAGCTGGCTAGGTTAAAAAAATAGCAAATAAAACCCATAGTTCCCTTTTTTCTGGGGTTGTTTTACCAACATAATTTGTTTTCTAAATCAGTTAAAAACCTTTTTTTTTTCCTTTTAGTAAATTTTCCATTTCATACTTGACCTCAATCTGAAAATAAGCAGAACAGAATAATTAAGGACACTTAATTTTCTTTACAAGCCAGCTCTGTCATCCTGTATCACACAATGTTTGGCCCTAGAGGATTATGAAGACATTCTGGAATGCCTGTGCTCAGAGTTAGGGTCCCGGTCCCAATATTAGTACTGCGGCTGACAGGAAGTCTCTGTTCCCATATATGTAAAATTAAGAGAATGGACTATATCCTCAATGACAAATAAGATGTTCTTTTCTTTACTGTTTTACTTTTAGTAATAAGTGGTGCCTGCCTAGGTTACTTGAACTGAAATACCTGAGATAAATCTTTTTGTAACAGTGGAATGTTTTATGATCAATTAGTTCTAAGCACAGGATACAAGAATGAGGGCCTCATGCCTGATGTTTGAAACTCCTGGACTAGGCACTCTGTAAGGTCTTTCTAGCTTTAGCATCACATTAGGCTATGATTGATTTCTGGACTTGACAAAGATGGGAAGTGTCTGCCCTCCAAATATGTCAGCCATGTGCAGTAACAACCTAGATTACTGTTTGCATGTAGTGAAAGAATTTCCATGTAGTGCTTTCTAAAAGAATTTGAGAAGTACCATAAATTATTTTTTTAAACATTTTGGAAATGGGGTTCACAAAATGGAAGAGAAAAAAAGTGAAATATAAAAGAGAAGTCTAAAAGGCAACTATGAAATTCAAGGTTTGATTTTAATTTAACAATATTCTCTACTACTCTACTCTCTTTCCATTTATTGTCAGTAGACCATGGCAAAAGAAAAGAGATTCACATTGACCTGTTAATACTATGTGAAATCCTGGACATTTTTCAAATTTTCTCATGAAATGGTTGGTATGATCTTGAGATTTGTTGAAGGGAAATGCTGTTGCTGTCTTACTAAGTCAGACTTCAATGAAGCAATCAAAATGATTGTTGTATTTAAGATTCACCAACAGAAATGATCACTTCATCATCTTCAAAAAGTGTGACTTGGTTCTTATGTGAAAGAATTCAAAGGCTTATTGCCATTCACAGTCCCCTTATATGCAAGTTACTCAAAACATAGTAAATAGATCAACATAGCCAAATGGGGTCAGGGTAAATAGTCACATGTTCTAAAACTATACAGTTTTATGTCTGGAATGACATTTGTGCTTTTATATTTTGCATTGAGAATATATAGAAATAATGACAGTGAAAAGAAATTAACAAAGCATGCATATATTTCTTGAGCCTTTCTTCAGGACAAAATTTAAAAGCCTATATTATAACTTTTTATTTATATTTTTAAGCATTAAAATTTAGATAATTCCTTTATCTAAATTAATTTAAAAGCCTATACTATAACTTTTTTATTTATATTTTAAGCATTAAAATTTAGATAATTCCTTTATCTAAAATGTTGTGGAAGCTTCCCCCACACCCTGCTCAAAGATTTCTGTTCTCTTACCCTCTCTTTTTTGTAATGTTAAGGTACTTTAAAAATAGAGAAGACTTCTGGTTCTAAGAAGAAAAAATAGGAATTGAGTTTATCCTCCTGCCAGAAAAAAATTATAAAGTCAAATAAAGTTAACAAAAAAAAATATTTTCAGGATTCTGAATATTAGGCAATGCAGAACAGTCATCTCTAAGATATGGTAAACAAATGAAGGACACCCTTTGATTGCCTTGAGAGATTTTCCAGGTCAAGTGCACTGATGAGAAACACAATCAGAACCCAAGAAATCCTTGAGTTGAAGAGACGAAAGCTTGTTTAGAGATAACAGAGCACTTAGAGTTTGCAGAGTACTAGAAATGAAAGGACTGCAAAGAAAGGGTACTCCCAAAATAAGAAGAGGTCCTTCTCAATTATTGAACAAATAATACTCAGGAATGCATAGACAGAAATGATCTGAGAGTAGGGAAAGAAATACTCAAAAACATTATGTGCAACAGTGCTCAGATTCCACATAGGGCAAGAAATAGTGCTCAATTTTCTTCCAGAAAGGAAGACTTCATAATTCATGAGCTATTAGAGAGTATTAAGGAGAATCTTCTATATTGGGGAACAATTAGACCTAGATAAAATATTGCTTAGGTCTTGCTAATAAATCTTAAAAGCAGTAGCCAAAAGGATCAAATTGTTTGTAAATTACTTAACTGTGTACTACAACAAAACTCAAGAATAGTTATTAGAATACAAAGAGATTCACAGCACTCAACAAGGTAAAGCATGGAATATCTTGTATCCTATCAAAAATTACCAGGTGTGCAAAGAGATAGGAAAATACCACCTATGATGAAGAGAAAGGTCAAACAAACTGACCCTCACCTAAAAGATATGTTGGAATTCTCAAAACCCCTAAAAACAAGAAATCTAAAGAATTGTGTAACAAGGCACATCTTAAACAACTTGTCCCAAATCAGTGATGATTAGAAAGTTTTATAAGCAGCTAGAGGAAAAAGAAAACATTGCAATATATATACAGAGGAACAAAACTAAAGTTAGAGATTTCATATCAAAATCAATAGAAACACAGTAAAGCAATATTTTTAATGTACCAAAAAGGGAGGAAAAACCTGTCAATCTGGAATTTTATACCCAGTGAAAATATTTTCAAGAAAATCTGACATAAAGCTTTTAACATAAAAACATGGGAAAATTTATCACTAGTAGTCTTGCATTACAAGAACTATTTACAGAAATACTCAGGCAAAAGGAAAATGATATCTGAAGAAAATTTGAATCTACATGAAGGCATTACAGATTTGTGGGGTCTTTTGTTTTTTTGTTTTCTTATGTACTAAGGATTGAATCAGAGGCACCTTACCAGTGAGCCACATAAACAGCCTTTTTAAATTTTTATTTTGAGATAGGGTCTCACTACATTGCTTAGGGCTTCACTAAGTTACTGAGGCTGACTTCCAACTTTCCATCCTCTTGTCTCAGCCTTCCATTTAGCTGAGATTATAGGCATGTAACCACAGGACAATTTACTGCACATGCCAAAAAAAACAATAGCAATGGAATATAGAGTTATAAAATTATGTGGAAGTAAAATATGTGATGATAATAGCACAAAGACCAAGAAGGGAGAAATGGAAGTATTATGAGGTCCTTTTACTATACATGAAATAGTTGCCTATCCTAAGTTAAAGATGTATACTATAAACTGTGAGGCATTCCCTAAGGTAACAAATTACAACTAATGATCAGATAAAATAGGATAATAAAAAAATTTTTACCCAAAAGAAGGCAGAAAAAAGTAAATGGAGAACAAAAAGCATATAAACAGAAAACAAATAGGAGGTCAATTTAAATCTTGCCATCCTAATAATCACATGATGTATGAATGATCTAAACACAATTAAAAAAACCGAGATTTTTATTTAGAATGAAAAATTAATATCCACATATATGAGGACTACCAAAGACTCATTTCAAATTTAAAAGCCAAATAAATTAAGAAGTAAAAGTATGGAAAAAGATATGCTATGCTAACATTAACAAAGGAAAGCTGGAATGGCTATATCAGACTAAGTAGATTTTAGAACACAGAATGTCATTAGGAATTGAGAAGTTATTTTGTAATGATAAAAGGGAGACACTTTGGTTTTACAAATGGCGCAACTTTGTTAGAAAACAGTTTGAAAGGATTTATAAAGCTAAATATATATCTAGCATATGACTTAGACATTCTACTCCTTGGTAATTTACCCAAAAGAAATGTGAGCCACAGAAAGAAAAGTATGCAAAAGTTCCTATCACTGATTTATAAAAGCTCCAAATTAAAATCAATCCTAATGTCCATCAATACATTAATAGAGAAACAAATTATATTATATCTGTATAATGGATATAAATAAATGGATATAATAAATAAAGGGACAAACATGATGCATGTTGTAACATAGATGAATCTGATTATACTTATTCAGTTTGAAAAAAACAGAAAAAAGTATTTTCTGTATAATTGTATTTATGTAAAAATTCTAGGAAATCCAAACTAATTTATAGTGATAAAAAACAGATCAATGGTTGTCTGGAAACAACCAGGTGGTGAACATGAAGGGTTTTATGGGCAGGATAGAAGGAAAAAAATGATAAAGAGGCACAAGGAACCTTTTGGGTCTACTATATATGATTATTATCTTTATTATGGTAATGGATTTATAGGTCATACTTAACATGCAGGCATGTATCAAAACTTCTAAAAGTAGGTATTTTTAAAATATGCAGTTTGTTGTATGTCAATTAAAGTTCAATAAAGCTGCCTAAAAAGAAGTGAAAATAGTAATATAGAAGATATTACCTAGAGTTATTAGGATGCAAATATTTTACCATTTTCTATTCTTTACTTTGCACCTTGAGCATCAGGATTGTATTTTATCAGCCGAACAACTAACTTAATAACTATATCAGACATAAGCAGATTCTATCTAGGGACCTCTGTTACACTCATAATAACTGCATATTTATCCAAGAAATAATGCCTACTGTGTTGACAATAAAAATATGTCTGTCCTGTTGTAATCTTTCATTAATTTAAACAAATTTATGATAAAGTCAGTCAAAATTTCCTAAGCCAAAAAAGAAAAATCCATACATTCCTTGTGGCATGATTATAAATGCAGTCACAGACTCCTAGAGTTTGAAAAGAACTCAGAAATATCTGGCTTGACACTTTCTTTGATAGAGAAAGAGATTGATGGTCAGAGGAAAATGAGTGACCAGCTTATGTTTCACACTAAATGAAACTAGAACTCATGTCTCCTGACTCTGAGTAAGAGTTTAGTATTTCAAAATTCAGAGGGCTTCAATATAGACCATTCAAGAAATATTTGTTAAACTCAAAATGAATATCCCAGAACAAACTCCTGACATTATACATCCAAATTTTAAATATGCACTGAGTTTTTATCAAAGAAATATTCTGGTGCCAAAACCCATACCCCCTACCTTCCTACATTAACAAGTTTCTGTTTTTGGAAAGGGACACAGTAGGAAGAGCGTAAACTGCCCTCATCTCTTTTTGTTCTGTTATTTCTGCTTTGTTATATTTAGGTCATAGCCCATTTATTTAGGTTTATGGAAAAAAATGAGAAAGTGCAAACTTCTTTTCTTTCTTTTTTCTTGTGTTTTTAAAAAATGTATTGCATTTGGATTTTTGTCCATCTCTTATTTGTCTTTTTATTAAATTGCTGGAAATAACCTTTCTAGGGATTCTGGGAACATTCATTCAGACTTCTCAAAGATACTTGGGACATAAACTATGCATAAGGACTAAGATGGTGTTGGGGTAAGAGAGAGAAACACAATCATCAGAATAAGTGGGAGAAAAATTGGCACATATTAGTTAAAATAGTATCAGTCATTAAAAACAAACACATTAAATAAATATAGAGCAATTGTGGGTTTTGCCATGAAGGCATACATATATAATATTTCTCAGCTCTCTTCTTGCTACTCTGCTATTGTTTTTATGATTATATTATAAACATAATCTAAGGAGAAAAATGCTAATTCTTTGACCCAACTCAAGGATAAAATTTAATCATCTGACATATTCTGTATGTAGAATTTTCAGAAATTCTAACTGAATCCATAGGAATGAGAAGTAGTAGGTAATTAAACAAGGCTGAGTTTCAAGGAGGTTAATCACAGGATAACACCATGTATTCTACAAAATAACTGGAGCATAATTTTTGCAGTTATACTATAGCAGTGGTTGTCAAGAATCACAAGGTATTTCCTGGCTCTTCTTTCAGAAATTTTTATTTAATAGGCCTTGAATTGAAGCCATAGTTTCCACTTTTAATAAATTTCACTTGTGATGTTGCTGCAACTGGATTTAAATTAATAAAAATTAGTCAGACTCTCTCCTTTTTTATTACCTGCAGTCCCTTAAAGTTACAGTTCTACTATTGAATAGCTAAGAGTCGTTAGAAAAGTCAGACATCTCTCTGCTTCATGTATTTAAACTAAGAATAATAATGCAGGCTTTTGTGGGAATTAATGAAATAATGTATGTAATATACCCACTACATAGCATATGCTTAGTTATTATTAGTTTCTTTTCCCAAATGCATACCATATTCCTTCATAATCTAAGGCTAAACTAGACTCTGTTAATTCTTAACCCAAGTATAAACAATTCTACATACTTAAAATAGTAAAAAAAAAATTGCATGCCTCAACTCAAAATTACCAATTGCCAATCCATAAATATTTTAGTTTTGTTTGAATGACTGGGGCATGACAGAATATGGATACATGAGTGTAAGTGCCAGCTGATGTAAGAATTTGAAATTTATTCAAGTAAAAAAGTATAATTATAAACCCATACATATTGCCCTGTCACGGATTCTGATTTGTAAATTAAGAAAAATTACTTCAAGAATGAATTAGAAGGCACAAAGCATTTCTGCTCATAGACAAGGGTTCAGGGTAAATCCTTGATGATTTTTAGACATGCATTTTGATTCCTCAGCCTCCTGTTTCCATATTCATCCAAAAACATTAGATCTAGCAAGATGCACTGACTAATGTAGGATTTAAATACAAGCCCAGTGTACACACAGGCAACCCAGAGGAATATTTTTCAAATTGAGAATTATGTTTGAGCCACTAACCAATAATGGTTAGAAGAAACTCAGCATCTTAAATGAATCCTCTGAGGTTCATGATAGTTTCCCTGCTTATTTATCAGAGGTCAAAGTTAAACAGAGTTGTAAACTAAATTTGACCAATACCTTTCTAGACAGAATCCTGTTCTAAGGTTCTTCCTCCATCCTGCCAAACACAACCAAACTTTTATAATTCACATGTTGAGAAAACAACACCCTTTTGTACTCTTCCATAAAAAATTAGGGAAAAACATAGCAAGCTTTTACTCATGCAAAAAGAACTAGAAATATAAACATATTTTAAATATTTAATTCTTATTTTTATTAAAACCACATAGGTAACAGATTTTTAAAAATTATAGAGTGCTAAGTAATTCATACTAATGCAAGAATAGTTGCTCCATCATCCTCAGCAATATTAACCTCACTCTCTAAAGGTAACTACTTTCAAATAACTTTTTTTTCCTAAGATTTATCTCCATGCTTCTAAATCACTTTAGGTCTAACTTTAACTGTAAATATGAGTCACTTCATGACCAAATCACATACTCTAATTACATTTTCTTTCCAGAACATATGTTTTGCTTTTTCCTAGAGTTATATATTACAGCTTTTTAAAGAATATACTTGATTTTTCTCTGAATTTACTCTTAAGTCTTACTATATCCTCTAGCAGCCAGCATTTCAACAGAATCCCTTGCAAATATAACCTGTTAGGTAATTTCCCATTTCCATTTTTCCTGGAGACCCTCCCAGACTCTATTCAGCCTTCTATTTCAATTTGAATTGGTTTTCTAAATGAGTGTTCATCCTGGATCTATGACCCAGGGCTTCTATTTTGTTTTACTTTTTTCTTTGGTGGAGGCTAATTCATTTTTAATGGCTTGGTTTTAAGGTCAAATTGAAATAACCCCTAGAAAAGCATTTATACCAATTATATTTTAAAGATAATTTTCCAAAGTGGAAAATTAAGACAACTTATATATTATTCTTAATGAAGGTAACTGACAAGTTCATTCAATGGCAAAATCTAAACAACCTGATAGAGCAACCTAAAAATAGTGACAAGCTCTCCAGATGAGAAAGTCAGAGGCTGTGATGTCATCATTTGGGAAGGCTTTAAAATGTATATTTTCTCTCAAGTTCCAGAGAGTTTCTCTGATAGCTGATGGTCATCTGAATTTGGCAATGCACTGTAATTGAACATTATGTACAACAACAAGGAAAAATCAATTCAGTGACCATGAAAAAAAGAAAAATGAGCTATAGACTAACTACAAAAGTTTATAAAGCCTTTTCTGTGGGGTTTAGTCATTGCTTTTTATTCTGAAACAGCAGCACTGAAGCACACACACAAAAAATGCCAATAATTGGGGTCAATGTTCATTCAGATTTTGCTTCTCAAAAAAACCGATCTCAAGAGGGGAAGATGGCAGCAAAGGGAGTGCATCACCCCAGTGCGCCGCGTCACTGTGCGGGAGAAAGACGAGGTGAAACAGCTGAAGGCTATCTTGTTGGGAATTTCCAGTGAAATTGAGGTGCTCCAGAATCTAGTGGACGGATTTCCATCACGCGAGGTTCCGCTGCGGGGGCTCGGACGCGGGCGATTTCTCCCCACGGAGGGTTGCGTCCTGCAGCTGGAGTCTGCGGCGTGCGCTGGGAAGCGGCGAGGTGCTGGAGCGGGGGTGCAGCGATGCGGATTCTGGGGGCTCCTGCCAGTGGTGCAATGGCCGTGCTTAGTGCTGAGTTCTGGCTTTGAAACAGAGGAGAGAAGCGGTCCAGTTCAGTTCTCGACACCGGTCGGACCACGGAGGAGGACAGCAGCCGCCATCTTGGAGAGCTGATGTAATCATCCTTGTTTTCTACTGATCTCAGCTCATTCAGCTACGGAACAGGTGATTTCAGGCTGGTATTTGCCTGCGTCTCGCAGACAGATCGCTCAGGCTCGGGGCTGGAGAACCAGTGGAGAATACTCCTAGGGGCTCGCTCCTGGAAAGTCGTGCGCCGGGCTCTGAGCGGCCGGAATCTGGTTCCCGGGGCTGCTTTGGCCCAGGGCTGGGGAACCTGCGGAGACTGCGTGTTGAGGCCAGCTCCAAGTGGAGCGTGCGCTGAGCTCGGGGCGGCTGTGTTCTGACTCCCGGAACAGTTTTGGCCCGGGACTGGGGAGCCCGCGGGGACTTCGTCTTTGAGCCTGCACCCAGCGGAGCGTGCACCGAGCTCGGAGAGCTTGGAGCGGCCGGGCTCTGGCTCCCGGAGTTGCTTTGGCCTGGGGCAGGGGAACCCGCAGGGGTCGTTCCTTGGAGCCTGCTCCTAGTGGAGCATGAGCCGGGATCGGAGAGGCCAGGTTCTGGCTCCCGAAGCTGTTTGGCCTAGGGTTGGGGAACCTGCGGTGACTGCTTCTCGGCCCGGGTCCTGCTGGGTGCTGTGGGGGCCAGGGGGACAGAGTGGAGCTGCCGCCTGCGCCCAGAGCAGGCCAAGTGACCCACCAGCATGGTATCACAACTGCAGCTGGGGCCGAAGAGAGTAGCCGCCCACACCTAGAACAGGACCAGCGACCCGATGGCGTGGTAGCCAAGTCACCCCGTTTGGAGTAGGGGCTGTGCAGAGCCGCCGTCTGAGCCTGCAAGGTAGGCAGACCTGCGTCCCACTGGCAGGACAGGCCCGGTAGCCTGCCAGCGTGGTGGACACATAGCACCGAGGCAGTCACGTCACACTGGTTGGAGCGGGGGTGGAGCAGAGCCGCCGCCCATGTCCGGAAAAGGCCCAGCGACCCGTTGTTGAGGCAGTCAGGTACCCCCATTGGGAGTGGGGGCTGAGCAGAACTGCCGCCCGAGCCCGCAAGGTAGGCAGACCTGCGACCCACCGGCAGAACAGGACTAGAGGCCTGCCAGCGTGGTAGACATGTCACACCAATTGGAGTAGGGGCCGAGCAGAGCCGCCGCCCACATCCGGATCAGGACCAACGACCCGAGGGCGTGGTAGTTACGTAACCACAATTAGAGTGCGGGCAGAGCAGGGCCACCACCCGTGCCCACAGGGTGGCCAGACCTGCGACTGACCAGAGTGGTAGACAGATCACCCTAATTAGAGGAGGAGCACAGCCACTACCCGCCCTGCAAGGGAGATTTTCCAACTATACAAGAGCAATATAAATAAATAGGGGGAAAATTTCAAAAACACAACAGTTTCACCAAGCAGAAAGAAACGCGAGCAGTATGAAAAGACAAGGAAAGAAAGGACCACAAGCAACGCAGGTCAACTCAACTTTAGAAGAGGTAATAGCTGCAACAGATGGAATGTCATAAAAAGAGTTCAGGATATACATGCTTCAGATGATCTGGAGTCTCAAGGAAGACATGAGACAGCAAAATCAGACAGTGAAAGATCACTTTGACAAGGAACTACATAAACAAATCCAGGAAGTAAAAGATCAATTACACAGGGAGATAGAGGTAATAAAAAACAAACAAATAGAAATCCTAGAAATGCAGGAAGCAATAAACCAACTTAAAAACTCAATTGAGAATACTACCAGCAGAGTAGATCACTTAAAAGATAGAACATCAGACAATGAAGACAAAGTATTTCAACTTGAAAAGAACATAGACAGCTCAGCAAGACTGCTAAGAAACCATGAGCAAAACATCCAAGAAATATGGGATAACATTAAAAGACCAAACTTAAGAGTCATTGGGATACAGGAAGGCACAGAGCTCCAAACCAAAGGAATAAACAATCTATTCAATGAAATAATACGAGAAAACTTCCCAGACTTGAAGAATGAGACGGAATCCCAAATCCTAGAAGCCTACAGGACGCAAAATCATAAGAGATCCACACCTAGACACATTATAATGAAGATGCCCAACATACAGAATAAGGAGAGAATTTTAAAAGCTACAAGAGAAAGGAAGCAGATTACATTTAGGGGTAAACCAATCAGGATAACAGCTTATCTCTCAACACAGACTCTGAAAGCTAGAAGATCCTGGAATAACATATTTCAAACACTGAAAGAAAATGGGTTCCAACCAAGAATCGTGTATCCGGCGAAATTAAGCTTCAGGATGGAAGATGAAATTAAAACCTTCCACGATAAACAAAAGTTAAAAGAATTCGCAGCTAGAAAACCATCTCTTCAAAAAATCCTTGGCAAAACATTACAGGAAGAGGAAATGGAAAATAATAATGAAAACCAACAGTGGGAGGTAGGACAGTAAAGGGAGGAAAATAATCAAAGAGGAAAACAAATCAGGTTTAGTAACATTAATAAACAAATATGGCTGGAAGAACAAACCATATCTCAATAATAACCCTAAATGTTAATGGCTTAAACTCACCAATTAAGAGACACAGGCTAGTTGAATGGATCACAAAACAAGACCCAACAATATGCTGCCTACAGGAGACGCATTTGATAGGAAAAGATATACATAGACTGAAGGTGAAAGGTTGGGAAAAATCATACCACTCATATGGACTGCGGAAACAAGCAGGAGTGTCCATACTCATATCTAATAAAATAGATTTCAAGCCAAAGTTAATCAAAATGGATAAAGAGGGACACTGCATACTGCTCAAGGGAACCATACACCAACAAGACATAACAATCATAAATATATATGCCCCAAACAATGGTGCAGCTATGTTCGTCAAGCAAACTCTTCTCAAGTTCAAGAGTCTAATAGACCACCATACAATAATCATGGGAGACTTCAACACACCTCTCTCACCACTGGACAGATCTTCCAAACAAAAGTTAAATAAGGAAACTATAGAACTCAATAACACAATTAATAACCTAGACTTAATTGACATATATAGAATATACCACCCAACATCAAGCAGTTACAATTTTTTCTCAGCAGCACATGGATCCTTCTCAAAAATAGATCATATATTATGTCACAGGGCAACTCTTAGACAATATAAAGGAGTAGAGATAATACCATGCATCCTATCTGATCATAATGGAATGAAACTGAAAATCAACGATAAAAGAAGGAAGGAAAAATCATGCATCACTTGGAGAATGAACAATAGGTTACTGAATGATCAATGGGTTTTAGAAGACATCAAGGAGGAAATTAAAAACTTCTTAGAGTTAAATGAAAACACAGACACAACATATCGGAATCTATGGGACACATTGAAAGCAGTTCTAAGAGGAAAATTCATTGCTTGGAGTTCATTCCTTAAAAAAAGAAAAAACCAACAAATAAATGATCTCATACTTCATCTCAAAATACTAGAAACAGAAGAGCAAAACAACAGCAAAAGAAGAAGAAGGCAAGAAATAATTAAAATCAGAGCTGAAATTAATGAAATTGAAACAAAAGAAACATTAAAAAAATGACAAAACTAAAAGTTGGTTCTTTGAAAAAATAAATAAAATTGACAGACCCTTAGCCATGCTAATGAAGAGAAGAAGAGAGAGAACTCAAATTACTAGCATATGGGATGAAAAAGGCAATATCACAACAGACACTTCAGAAATACAGAAGATAATCAGAAATTATTTTGAATCCTTATACTCCAATAAAATAGAAGATAGTGAAGGCATAGATAAATTTCTTAAGTCATATGATCTGCCCAGATTGAGTCAGGAGGATATAGACAACCTAAACAGACCAATAACAATAGAGGAAATAGAAGAAACCGTCAAAAGACTACCAACTAAGAAAAGCCCAGGACTGGATGGGTATACAGCAGAGTTTTACAAAACCTTTAAAGAGGAACTAACACCTATACTTTTCAAGCTATTTCAGGAAATAGAATAAGAGGGAGAACTTCCAAATACATTCTACGAGGCCAACATCTCCCTGATCCCTAAACCAGACAAAGATACTTCAAAGAAAGAAAACTACAGACCAATATATCTAATGAACCTAGATGCAAAAATCCTCAATAAAATTCTGGAGAATTGGATTCAAAAACATATCAAAAAAATTATACACCATGATCAAGTAGGATTCATCCCTGGGATGCAAGGCTGGTTCAATATACAGAAATCAATAAATGTTATTCACCACATCAATAGACTTAAAAATAAGAACCATATGATCATCTCAATAGATGCAGAAAAAGCATTTGACAAAGTACAGCATCCCTTTATGTTCAAAACTCTAGAAAAATTAGGGATAACAGGATCATACCTCAACATTGTAAAAGCAATCTATAATAAGCCACAGGCCAGCATCATTCTGAATGGAGAAAAATTGAAGGCATTCCCTCTAAGATCTGGTACAAGACAGGGATGCCCTCTCTCACCACTTCTGTTCAACATAGTCCTCAAAACACTGGCCAGAGCAATTAGACAGACGAAAGAAATTAAAGGCATAAAAATAGGAAAAGAAGAACTTAAATTATCACTATTTGCAGATGACATGATTCTATACCTAGCAGACCCAAAAGGGTCTACAAAGAAACTATTAGAGCTAATAAATGAATTCAGCAAAGTGGCAGGATATAAAATCAACAGGCATAAATCAAATGCATTCCTGTATATCAGCGACAAATCCTCTGAAACGGAAATGAGGACAACAACTCCATTCACAATATCCCCCCAAAAAATAAAATACTTGGGAATCAACCTAACAAAAGAGGTGAAAGACTTATACAATGAAAACTACAGAACCCTAAAGAGAGATATAGAAGAAGACCTTAGAAAATGGAAAAATATACCCTGTTCATGGATAGGCAGATCTAACATCATCAAAATGGTGATATTACCAAAAGTTCTCTATAAGTTCAATGCAATGCCAATCAAAATCCCAACAGCATTTCTTGTAGAAATAGATAAAACAATCATGAAATTCATATGGAATAATAAAAGACCCAGAATAGCAAAAACAATGCTAAGCAGGAAGTGTGAATCAGGCGGTATAGCGATACCAGACTTCAAACTATACTACAGAGCAATAGTAACAAAAACAGCATGGTACTGGTACCAAAACAGGCAGGTGGACCAATGGTACAGAATAGAGGACACAGTAACCAATCCACAAAACTACAACTATCTTATATTTGATAAAGGGGCTAAAAGCATTCAATGGAGGAAGGATAACATCTTCAACAAATGGTGCTGGGAAAACTGGAAATCCATTTGCATCAAAATGAAACTGAATCCCTTTCTCTCGCCATGCACAAAAGTTAACTCAAAATGGATCAAGGAGCTTGATATTAAATCAGAAACACGGCGTCTGGTAGAAGAAAAAGTTGGCTATGATCTACATACTGTGGGGTCGGGCTCCAAATTCCTCAATAGGACACCCATAGCACAAGAGTTAACAACTAGAATCAACAAATGGGACTTACTCAAACTAAAAAGTTTTTTCTCAGCAAAAGAAACAATAAGAGAGGTAAACAGGGAGCCTACATCCTGGGAACAAATCTTTACTCCACACACTTCAGATAGAGCCCTAATATCCAGAGTATACAAAGAACTCAAAAAATTAGACAATAAGATAACAAATAACCCAATCAACAAATGGGTCAAGGACCTGAACAGACACTTCTCAGAGGAGGACATACAATCAATTAATAAGTACATGAAAAAATGCTCACCATCGCTAGCCGTCAGAGAAATGCAAATCAAAACCACCCTAAGATACCATCTCACTCCAGTAAGATTGGCAGCCATTATGAAGTCCAACAACAATAAGTGCTGGAGAGGATGCGGGGGAAAGGGCACACTTATTAATTGTTGGTGGGACTGCAAATTGGTGCAGCCAATTTGGAAAGCAGTTTGGAGATTTCTTGGAAAGCTGGGAATGGAACCACCATTTGACCCAGCTATTCCCTTTCTTGGTCTATTCCCTAAAGACCTAATAAGAGCATGCTACAGGGACACTGCTACATCGATGTTCATAGCAGCACAATTCACGATAGCAAGATTGTGGAACCAACCTAGATGCTCTTCAATAGATGAATGGATAAAAAAATGTGGCATTTATACACAATGGAGTATTACTCTGTATTAAAAAATGACAAAATCATAGAATTTGGAGGGAAATGGATGGCATTAGAGCAGATTATGCTAAGTGAAGCTAGCCAATCCTTAAAAAACAAATGCCAAATGACTGCTTTGATATAAGGAGAGTAACCAAGGACAGGGTAGGGACGAAGAGCTTGAGAAGAAGATTAACATTAAACAGGGATGAGAGGTGGGAGGGAAAGGGAGTGAGAAGGGAAATCGCATGGAAATGGAAGGTGATCCTCAGGGTTTTACAAAATTACATATAAGAGGAAAGGAGGGATAAGAGAAGAATAATACAAGTGGAAGAAATGATTTACAGTAGAGGGGGTAGAGAGAGAAAAGGGGAGGGGAGGGGAGGGGAGGGGAAGGGGGATAGTAGAGAATAGGATAGACAGCAGAATACATCAGACACTAGAATGGCAATATGTAAATCAATGGAAGTGTAACTGATGTGATACAGCAATCTGTATAAGGGGTAAAAATGGGAGTCATAACCCACTTGAATCAAATTGTGAAATATGATATATTAAGAACTATGTAATGTTTTGAACGACCAACATTATAAAAAAAAAACGATCTCAAGCCAACTAGAATGTGGTATGCAGTGTCCTCTGTTAAAATAAAACTGGCTTCAAATAGACATGTGATGCCTCTAACTAATGAGTTTCTTTTGACTGAAGTGTTATGAAGGTGTGAGTCTCAGAAATGAAATTCTAGATACCTAAAATTCCCTGTATAAAAAAATACTCTTGAAAGGAGTCAAAAGGTATATTCATTTCAAATGCCTTTAAAATTTTTAATTTTTTTTCCATGTACAATTCTTAGGGCCAATAGGCAAGAAAAATTGTCAAAATAGGCAGAGATGAGATTCCAGGTTCTCATTGAAAGAAACACATAGTCAAAGACCAAGTTCACTATCATGTACAAAGCAGAGTGTAGCCCCTATGCTGGGGATCAAGCCACTGGAGGCAAGCCAGCTTTTTATGGAGTTTGTACTCTCCATATGACCTTGGGACAGACTGAAAACCAAAAGGAGCACTGATTTTCTAAGAAACATTGACAAGTGGCCTATTGTATATTTCTCAGTTTGCTAACTTGTTCCCTCAAATTCAATGTGTACCTGCAGACATGACACATTTCTTTAAAGCTCTAACTTATCTTTTCTGTCAGTTTCTTAAACAATAGCATTACCTTCAAGAGCTATTCTGATAACTGAAACTTCATAGAAATAACAACATGTGTTCATAAAGCTTTGTAGTGCCTTAAAAATTTTGGCCACAAGCATATAAGCTTCTTAGCAGACACTTAAATTCCTGAAAATGTGTCCCAAAGTTAATGTTGAAAAGTCAAGGGGCAGGGCTGGGACTGTAGCTCAGTGGCAGAGCTCTTACCTAGCACATGTGAGACATTGGGTTGGATACTCAGCATAGCATAAACAATAAATAAAATAAAGGCATGCTTCTACTGTCCATCTACAACTATTAAAACAAAAGTCAAAGGAAACCATAAGAATGGGAAGTTACACTTCATATATGTATAATGGGTCAAAATACATTCTACTGTCATAACTAAAAAAATTAAAAATTATTAAAAAAGAAGTCAAGGGCAGCCTTTATTACCATCTTAACTCTCTAAATCTTCAGTTGTCTCCCCCTCCTCTATTGTGCAACTCTTGGATACTCTGGCATTCGCTGACTTCTCACCTCAACATTTCTATAGCTTTTACTTTCTATCCCACTTATGTTGTCCACCTTGGAGACTTTGACAATTTATCTTTTTCTGGGTGGAAGTCCAAGGAGTTGAAAACTCCTTGAACTGTGAAAACTTTTAGTTGTTTTTGTATCCACCATGATACCTAGAGCACAAAGTTATGTTCAGATTTGTACATCTCCTATTGATTCTTAGAAAAGCATCTTCTTCTCTTAGTGATTGTCAAAATTGCCTGCATATAACATTCATCTGAGGACATTTTGTGAATAGTGATGTTTGACTCCATATCCAGAGATTCTCTAATTTAGTTGGTCTTGGATAAAACATGGGCATTTGTGGTTTCTAAACATTGTTCAGTTGATTGTAACCTAGTATTGTTCTCGTCCCACTTTTAAGAAAAATTATTCTATAAGATGCAGAGGAAAAAAACATGGTGGCTGGTGAGAGGAAAGCATACTAGGTTTTCTTACTGTCCTGAAATTATCTAGCAATCTTATAAGTTCTCTAACACCTTTTTGAATTCTAAAGAACTAAGATGTCTCAAGTAGTGCAGGTCTTTAAAGATATCAATTTTGTACATCTGAAACCCAAGTCATGGTTCGAAGTATTCTTTGGTGGGTCATATTTCTCTTGGGATGGAGATTTAGATGCCATGAGGGAGTCTGTCTTTGAGTCCAGGCCAATTTTAAAGTCTACTAATGCTTCTTCACATACCAGAAATTCCATTAATTTAGAAATGTGAGAGTTAGAAGAGAATACTAAACCAAATATATTTGTTTCTGTTTTAGTTTAGATAGGAGGTGTCCCCCAAAATCTCATGTGAGAGACAATGCAAGAAAGTTTAGAGGTGAAATTATGGGGTTATGAGACCCTTACCTAATCAGTGCACTAATCTACTTGAATGAACTCACTGATAACTATGGGCAGAGAGGGAATGGCTGGACAAGGTAGGTCTCTTTGGACATACCTTTGGGGTATATATTTTGTCCCTGGTGAACTCAGGTATCTCTCTGATTTCTGATTGTCATATCTTCAGCTACTTTTCACCACCATGCCCTTCCACTTTGATTTTCTGCCTCACCTCCAGCCCAGAGCTGTGGAATCAGCCGTCTATAGACTGAGATCTCTGAAACAGTGAGCCTCAGATAAAATTTTACTCCTCTAAAATTGTTCTTTTCAGGTCTTTTCATCACAGCAGACAAAAAGTTGACTAAAACACCTGTTCAAGCACTATCTGTAATAACCAACAATTATGGTTTGCAAATCAACTATGTACAACATATACTATCAAGATAATGACTTCATAATCCATGAAGGTACATCAGGATATAAACCTATGAAACCTAGCAAACAATGTTTTCAAAAAAATTACAACTATCAAGAAACAAATAAAAGATGGCTAATAACAATTGGATTTTTACTAAGGTCAAAACATGATGCTGAAGGTTTTGCATTCATTGTCCCATTTAATCCTCACTGCTCTATGGGGCAAGGAAATTTTATACATCTTCATTTTATAGATGAAGAAACTAAGATATGAAAAGATTGAATAATTTGCACAGAGTTAGATAGCTAGAATTGTTACAGGAAATATTTAAAAACAGACAATTTGACTATACAGTCTATACCAGCAACACTCAGATATACTTTTTGTATTGATAAATAATAATGCAGTGGTTGTTTATAGGAACTATTGTGAGATTTGACTATAGAATCTATACCAGTGGCACTAAGATCCACTTTTTGTATTAATGAATAAAGAAGGGCAGTGGTTGTTCAAAGAAGCTAGATAATATTGTAAAATGTAATGAACAAAGAAAGCATTCACTGTGATAGTGTGACTTCAGCAGACTCCAGAAAAAAAAAAAAACGTAAATCAGGGTGAACTTGGGGAACTCATCACATAAAATTCAGAGCTTTAGAAGCTATTAAAAAACTAGATCAAATATGGCTGCAGAAAACACCCAGGGTCTTCTCTGACCATAGCCCTCAGCCCCACAGTAACAGAACAATTCCACAGAAAATCTTCTGTGGAAAAAAATTTTCTGCAGCAGAAAATCCAAAGATGTTAAGCAAGTAGTGTTGCAGCAAAAGCACAAAGGTGTTAAGTCCATGAAATGAGAAAATTGGACCATCCCTCCTCACATATCCCAAAGAAAACAAAACAAAACACACACACACACACACAAGTATTTGTTCAGTAATATGATTGCTTGACAAATGTTTTCCTAAGGTAGTGTTTTCCAAGGAAACACTATTTAGTATTCATTCATTTATTCTTTTCTTTATTTGACAAATGCTTTGTTATAGTATAGGAATAATAATGATGAATGAGCAAAACCAGCCCCTGCTTCATGAAGCTTAAAGCTAAGGACAGTGACTGAATATGAATCACGTGGGGACACTTTAACAATATATTGATATTCTGATGCACTTAAGATGAGGGAATGGAAGTCTAACATACCCCAGAGTTAAGATCTATTGTGAAATTAGTGGGAAGACAGCATTTATATAGGCTTGGTGGTAGCTCATACGAAGCAAACGTTTCTATAGGAAGGTGGCAAAAGGGAGCATGATGTGGGATGTGGCCTGGGATTTTTGTAAACACTGGACTTAACAAAGTAAAATATTTTTACTATTACCTGTTTCAGAATCTAAAGCAATCTAACGTGAGAGAAATATTCTAGACATATCCTGAAGTTACATTTACAGAGAGCACATGAGACTCTCATGTGTCTCATTTAAGGGAATACTATTTGCATAATTGTAAGTACAGAATGGAGTAGATGGGTGGGGAATGTTGAAGGGGGGTAGGTGGAATACTTTTTTCCAGAAGTTAAGAAGATTGGTAATAAATCTCCTAAAAGTCAGAAATCTTCTTAATCTCTAAAGGATTGTGAAAGGAACTTCAAATTGGAATAAATGGCTGTTTACATAAATGGCATAAAATACCACATGCTAATATGTCTACTTTTGTCAACTGACTGTCAAACCACTTTAAAAAGTATTTAATTATTTATTTCATTTTACCAAAAAAGGTGGTTTGTTTCAATTTTTCTAAATGTAAAACACAAAGAATAAATTCAGGAGGAATTAATTATATTCATGACTTTAGCTAGAATTAAGGCTAAGAGTACTAATCTTTTAAGGACAGTCTGTGTTCTTAATCTGCTGAAAAAGTCCTGATAGTAAATGTGCACCAGCTGAAAATTACATATTAGAGGAAGAACTTCAGGAAAACTTATTTGGAAAATAAATAGATGAAATTGACTGTTACCAGTGTTTTTCTGTGCAAACGTGATTGCAAAATTATTCACTGATTAACCTTTGCATATTAAATATACCTAAATGGAATTTGAAATTCATGAGCCCCTTTTTATTTGTATGGCTTCTGAAAATATTTTTGATCTATTTAGATAGTTAAGTTAAAGACAGAAACTTAAGAGGTATTCAAAAAGAGAAGTCTGTTGTACTTTTTAGGATGTTGATTGAATGGATCCACTTTATTGCTGTTACACATTGGTCACTCCATATACTAGCTCTACCAACTATTATAAAAGTAAAAGGAACAAACAATAACTCAAATATTTATTGAGTGCTTCCAAATTTCAGAATAGAAGTACTTTGTCACATAATCCCTGCAGCAATCCAATGAGACTGTTGTTACCAATAGAGAGGGTTAACTGTTTTGCTTAATGTTACACAGCTGGTAAACTGCCAAATTAGGTCTTAGTCCATGCCTGGTTAACTCTGGAGCCTAAATTCATGGCCAAGAATCATTCTTAACAAATGTAAAATCATGACTCACAGATAAATATAAAATGAGCATATATCAAATATTTCATTTAACTCAAATAAATGAGGGAACCAGTAAGACATTAAAACCAGCTCAAAAGAGTATCCAGAGAACAGACATGGTATATAGACAAGGACTGTGGAAATTAATTTGCAAATGGACACAAAAATGCTATATCCATAGTGGAAGAGGGAAGTCTTTGAACCTCTGCTAGAGTGAATTTATCTGTATGTCTATAAACAAGAATTCTTTTAAGCTGCTATCAGTTATATTCAACTTATAGAATTGTTAAATAATTCAAAGGCAATGATAAACTCAAAGTCTTCTCTTCAAACACCACTATCACATATTATATAATAACATTTAAAAACATTTTTTAAAGAAATAGGCACTTATAAGAATAAAATTTGATGCTAATAAAGAAAATAAATGAAAATATTTCTTCCAACTTCTAAATCAGACTAAGAATCCTGGAAGAATAAATGGGTTTGGAAAATGTTGGGTGGGGGGTCGGGGAAAAAAGACAAAAAGAAATCCCAATCCTTCTAGGTTTTTAATGCTCAAGTGCTGTTTTTATTTGGTGATTCTTCTTCTTTTTTTAACTTAGTCTTATTTTACTTATCTAAGAGGCAAGACTGAATCGAGAGTATAATATAAGTGGAGATACAGAATGATTTTGCTCCTTCTACCGTGAGCTACCTAATAAAGAATTGATGTTTTTCAAAGAACATACTCCAAATCCTAAATTTCCAAATATTTGCCAATGAAATGAGAACAGCCACAAATATCTTTTAAGGAATAAACTCCTGAAGAGTCACTATAGCTCCAAACTGGAACCAGAATCAGAGAACTACACACTGCTATTGTTTAATCCAGCTGAAGTTTCCCCTAATAGAAGCTGATTCTCCCCACTCATAGCTGGCTAATTACAAGCTCTATGTAGATTATTTCTCTCTTATTCAACTATTTTAGAGTCCTCAGTCGAATATAAAATTAATAATAACTCTTTGACTTTCTCGAAACACTGAAGAATTATGCCTAAATATTTTAACTTCTTAAATCTGAGGAAATGAGAAGGAGAAGGGAGGTTTGCAAATAAAGGCTAGAGGGCTGATGACAGAGCAAAGTGATGCAGAGTCTGGGCTCCAAATTAAAGCCTCAAACTGTCTTGCTCCCCCATCTTCAGTCCAATCAACTTGTCACAAATGAGAAAGAGGGTTAACTATCATATAATTAGAAAAGTTGTTTAAAAAATAGTATGGTTTAGGGCTGGAGTTGTGACTCAGTGGTAGAGCACTCACCTAGCATCCATGAGGCACTGGGTTTGATTTGATCCTCAGCACCACATACAAATAAAATAAAGATATAAAAAAATACCATGGCTTAAATGTTGCTGTACCTAGTTAGTAACAAAAGAATCTTTCACACTCTGCAGATATGTATGCTTTTTGAGACATTTCCCTATAACTTATTATTGATCTCCAAAGTAAAATTTGGTGAGGTGACAAAGATTTGTTTTCTTTTTTTAACATTTATGTTTTAGAAATAGTTGGACACAATACCTTTATTTTATTTATTTATTTTTATGTGGTGCTGAGGATCGAACCCAGGGCCTTGCACATGCTAGACGAGTGCTTTACCGCTGAGCCACAATCCCTTTTCTTTTGATTAAAAAAAACTATGGAAAGTTAGTAATAGAAGCCACAAAGAACCAGAATTCCTAACTCTAAATCTAAGGTTCTCTCCATAAAATCTAATTCTTTCACAGCAATTCTGCCACCACCATATCTATACTCTACACTATCTAATTAAATCCAGATGGCTTGTGAATCTCCTCTGGCTCCATCTGGATTAATGTAGAGAATAAAGAAGAAGCAGTTTCTCTCCTTGGGTATTTTAAAAGGGAATGGTATCTTTTGATTATTGGAGGAAACCTTTGCCAGAAAAGTCAGTCTCCTCAAATAAGTACCTTACTGCTCCTATCTCATTAGTAGTCCCCATCAAATCATGCACAAAACTCAAGAAAAAAAATAAACCCACTAAACCAACATTGAGAAAGAATGTCCTGATGGACCTTCATGGATCAGAGATAAGATTTTTTTCATTTGTGTTTGTGTAACAGACATTCCAAACAACTTAAGTAGCTGGAGGGCAAAATGTGGAACTCAGAAGGCAAACATACCAAGGATATTCAAGATATTTCCAGGATTCTCTGATCATTAGACATTGAGGTCTAATGCTCTGGCTCTGGTTCAGAGCCAATCTGCATGAGTTCAGACCCCAGTTCTGCTGCTTAGCAGCTGGGTTACATTAGACAAATTGCTGAATGTCCTTGAGCTTCAGTGCTTTTATACTTTCTTAAGCACCAAGGATATGGATAACAGCATAAGCTTCATAATAGGATTTAATGAGATAAATCTTCTGTTCCCATGCCATACATAAAACCATTAAATGCTTACATATTTCAGATCTATTAATTTGTGCAACTACAGGGCACATATAAAATGTTACCTCTTTCAGAGAGAAAAGTAAAACAATACTTTGCATGGGTCAAAGGCATTGTATCCATGAAAAAAGAGTTTAAGCATAATTTTACCCATATGTATCAGATAAGTGCCTACTACTTTTAGAATATAAGATGTGGGCTGGGGTCGTGGCTCAGCAGTAGAGCGCTCGTCTAGCGCATGCAAGACCCTGGGTTCTATCCTCAGCACCACATAAAAATATATGAGTAAAATAGAGGTATTATATCCAACTACAACTAAAAAATAAATATTAAAAAAAGAAGCAAACCTTTACTGAGCAAACCAAACGTGGTAATTAATATATAGGACACAATACTACAGATAATGTAAGACTTCATATAGTTGATTGCCAAATGAGAGGAATCCAAGAATTTCCATAGAATCCACAGAGATATTTTTATGAAGAGTCTGTGATTTTTTTAAAAAATCATGAAAATATTTAGAAATTAATTAATATAAACATTCTACATCATTTTGGTGAAAGCATAGATGAGTGCTGCCACATTTCAGTGGCAAAGTTTACACTTGCAGTTATGATTATTTTGTGTGGAGTGCAAGTTACATAATTTTTATTCGTGCTTTCTAATTAACAAATGAATGAAGCATTTAAACCCATTAAAATCCAAATTGCTGTCAAAAGATTGTACGAATAGTTGAAATAGAAAAGGAATGGAAGAAGAGTTTGAATTATCACATGTAACAAAGAAATGGATGCACTTATCTCAAAACAATGTAGAATATTATGATTAGAGTGGGTCTTATTCATGTTCAAGCAAAGAAAAAGAAAATGCACATCAAAATGACATTGTTTGTTAATTTCATGAATTTGTTTTCATTTATAAATGTATTTTGATTCCATTTATATAAGTATCCTAAGCTATACATTATATGGACATCCTATGGCCTTTCTAAATCCACTTCTTAGTTCTCATAAGTTTTTTTTTTTTTTTTTTGGAGGGGTGTGTAGATTGAGACTTTCTACATATAAACAATCCTGTCTTTTGCAAATAGCTTATTTTTTGCATTTCAACTTGAATGTCTTTATTTCTTTTTCTTGACATAATTACATCAACTAGGATACATAATACAATGTTCAATGAATGATGAGATTCATTTTGATGAGAGTCAACTTTTTTCTTGGTTTAAACTGTCTTTCCTTCTCTGTAGGTACTCAGCCAGCATCATTATCTGAAGGTTTACAGATTGTTTAGTCCACTAAAAATACAATATCACACAGATCAAGGAACCCACTTTAAAGCAAAAGAGGCACAGCAGCAGGCATATGACAATAGGATCTACTGGTCTTACCTCATTCCACATAGGGGCTGAAGGCTTGAAAGACTAATGGAACTGCCGAATGAGGTATCAGATTGAAAATGATATCCAACTAAGATTGTATGCCATCTCTAAGAATCCAGTACATGTTCTAAATCAATGACCTGTTTTGCTTCAGGGTGTTAGGCTCTTCCTTCCTTCCTTCCTTTCTTTCTTTTGTTCTTTCTTTCTTCTTTTTCTTTTACATTTTTTAATCTCCTTTTTTGGTCTCCCCAACTTGATGAGGATGGTTCCTTTCTCAACTGTCTTCAAAAATTTTATTTCTAGCACAGTTCCTGACACACAGAGGCTCATTATACTTATTAAATGAATGAATGGCTCACGAACTGTAAAGTTCTGTTATTCTTTTAAAATAACACTGTAGGTGGATAACTTTTCCTATGTTATCAATTTAAAAATAATCAGATTCCTAAGAAGTGTATGTGGTAGAATGTCATTTTGAAGAATCTGATCAAGAAGGTTAATACATAAATAATAATGCTGCTTGTCTCTGGAACATAGGAATGAGTGTGATTAAATAATGTTTTCTAATAGTTGTGTTGGTATTTTCTGATAATTCTTTCAATGGACATATATGCTCTTTTAAAATGAGGAGAAATTGATTTTTAGTAGTAATAATTATAAACTTCTTCAGTCATTCAAGTTGTTATACATGTGGAAAAACAAACTTAATCATTAAATCTTGTGACTGAAAATGAAGCAACATAATCCTTACATCTGGGTCCGTGGTTGTAATCAAAGACAGTTTGCCTTGTAGGGCACATTTGGCAATGTCTGTATATAGTTTTGTTCTTTATAATTTGGATTGGGGGAATTGCCAATGGCATATAGTAGATGGAGAACAGAAAGCCTGCTAAATAGCCTACATTGCACAGGACAGACCCCCAACAACAGGGAATTATCTGGTCCAAGATGTTGACATTAAGAAATCCTACTCTACGGTAATCTAATGCTAGAAAACTAACTCTCAGATGATAAAATACAAGATTTCAGCTTCAGGTTAGTAGAGGAAATGTTTTTTGGTAAAAAACAAAAAAGGAAAAAAGTCACATAACTGATCACGCTAGCAAAAGATCAGTCTTGCAGTTAATCAAAATATATATTTTAAAAATATTCCTTTGCATTATGGCTGTGTATATGTATGGTTCATTATAAAGAAAGGGGTGGTAAATATAAATAGTAAATTAAAAAAGATTATATTGGCTATTTTCATTTGGTAAATTCAGAGAAGAGTGAATATTGAGATAGCAGTGATATATCTTCAGGGCCAACTTAATACTTACTCACCAAATATTCAGTTTTAACGATCAGATATCCAAAAGTAGATCCTGGTAGCCAGAATTGTTAAACATTTCACAAGGGAGATTTCTCAATCTCACTTTAAATCAGATACTACGTGGGAGTTCAGGCATTCTCTCTTAATTAAAGTCCATTTAATTTATAAACCATATTTGTTAAGGGAAAGTCCAAGATATGGTCCAAAGTGTTGTAAGAACATGCTTGCACATATAGTTGTTGTTTAATTAAATTGATTGCTGTGATATGCCATTTTGGACAAAACCACATTATAGAATGCTCCCTATAGATTCACTTTATATTCCCACAGACTAATAATTCCTCTCAACTAGTTTACTGCAAAAGCATCCTCCCTACTTCTACTTTTTAATGTACACATTGCTTACAAATCCAGGTTAATTCTCAGCGTTAGTTCCCTCAACTAAATATTTGGATGATAACTATTCTATAGGGTCACAGTGAGAAGTAAATGAAAGTGGCATATGTAAAGCACCTAAAATGTGTGAAGTACATAGATGTCCAATAATAAGAATGCTCATGTGTTTGCATAGTATTTATATGTCTTATTTGGAATCTTAGTGAAATCTTAGGAATATTTCCAAATTAGTGCACAATAAGGTTATAGCTTATGACAATATAAAAATTACCTGTTCCAACCTCTTTCCTACTCTTTCCTATCCCTTCTATTTTCTGGGAAGTAGTATCATATCTTGGACTAGTGTAAACTACTACCACTGTGTATAGAGATCCATTTGTCTAAGTTGTTTGGTCTCTATGAGGTAAGAATAACTAGATAAATTTTTTAAAAACCAGTTTTTTTTTCCAATGACTTCCAGAAACAATAAAAATGTACTGACAGTAATTGAGTTTTAGATATAACACGTTAGAAATTATTGTTTATTAAGGTTTAATTTTACACTTACTTTAAAAATAGTCATTCTTTACCCTATTTTACAGGTGAGAAAGTTAAGGTTTAGAGAGAGATGACTGGTTAGGTCACATGTCTGCTAAGTTACATGATTTGGATTTAATTTCAGGTTTCTTAGATTTGGATGCAAACTTCTTAGTAGCAATATATTGGAAGGAAATTAGATAAGCTAATATCTATTTAATCTGTCCACAACTAATTGGGATTTAGAAAAAGTTAAAGTTTTTCTCTGAACCAAACAGAATTCATTGCTTAAGGATTTAAAATATTTTACTGACTTTTAAATTCTCCCCTGTCATACTGAATTTTCCTTTGTTTTACTTTCAAACTCAGAGTATTATTTTTTCTAAATTTTATCTCCCTATAAATAATTGTTTCTTTCTAAGAGCTAATGTGATTTTGGGTTAAGCCAAAGGAAGATAAGAATCATCCCAAGGGATACAGACTATAGCCTAAATCTGAACTCTATGTATGTTTGTCCCAAGGTTTGTGACCCACATGTAAGTCCTGTCTCTATCTCTCTTTTTTTTCCTCAATGGAAGATAATGTTTTTTAAGTCAGTTGTAGTGAAAACATATTTCATTGATGGGATAAACTATATGCTGCTAAAGAATAATAGATATCATAGTTAAGCAAAATGTTGGGAATATAAGCAAAATGTTGGAAATATCTAATTAAAAAGCAATTACTTTTTCCAGATTGGGGATGTATGTCAGTGGTATCAGCAGTATACTATTTGCTTAGCATGTTCAAGGTCCAGGGTTTCATCCCCAGCATACGTGCGCGCGCGCGCGCGCACACACACGCGCACACACACACACATACTGCTTCTTTACTTTCCAGTCCAAGAATCGAGTCATTTCCCCTATCTTCTAGCTTAGCTTACCAGGGCAGCTAGCTTACCCAGGCAGCTAGTCAAGAACATCTTTCATTGCTATTCACTCTCTTTATTATATCTGCAACATATTTGAATAGTTATAGTTCTGTGCTGAGCTTTGTAATTAGATGAAGTGATGAAAATATCTTTTACTTGAGTCCAATTTTCTCAGCATAAAAATAACTCCTTGAGTTCTCTGATGTAATAAATTATAGAAAATTTTAGGTAGGATTAGATCTAAAATTGGAGTCTGATATGAGCCAGATTCTTCTAAGTCATTCAGAACATTCTTTTACATCTCATTGGTTCTGCAAATTTGGAGAATTCTGGTTGATAACCAATGGGACATAGTTATAATCTTACATACTAACTTATATCCAATAATCACTCTAGGTCCAAATAGCTTACTTATACTTTTGAGGACTAAGGATCAAATCCTAAAGCTTTTTTAAGTACTGCTGTTCACAATTATACTTACCTCAATTTCCATATCCACATATATAACACAACAGGACACAATGGAATTTGAATCCTGGACTTTAAAAAATCTCAAATTTTCTAAAATCATGTCATGAAAAAAGACTTATTCATTCACTTAGCTTATTAGAAGCATTACATATGCTAGAATTAATATCAGAACTCATTCTATAAAACACTTTAAATTGGTCTAACATTAACAATGTTAAATAGTTGACACTTCATAGCACAAGAACTTACAATGTAAATTTATTATGGCAAACTGAAATTGCTACAAGGCCAATAGGTGATCTAAACAAATGAAGCTGGATGGGGATGGTGGTAAATGAGAAAAAGTATACCTGAGTGTTCATACACTGAAATAACTCATGGAATTCAGCAATACACAGCTAGCTCTTTTTACCCCCTCATCCAAACCTAAAGCTTTGAAATCTGAATGAGTACCAAACCTCTCAATGGCTGGAAGACCATCCATAAAAGTCCCTGGGAAGAGAGGAGTGACCCCAAAGAGTCAAGTTGCCTTTATTCTCTACAACCTCTCTGTGCACCAGAGAAAACAGGGCTCCTGGGCCTGCCTTCATTAGGAAAGTGCAAAAGAACTGGAACATTTCCTTGCTGAAGTACAAAGGCCCTTTGCCTCTTTTGTTGGCTCAGAAACTTCAATCGGCTTCAAAGGTTCAAACAGTGGAGTTCCAACCAGGCTAGGATTGAGCAGTGCCCAGGGTACTAAGTAGGAAAGAGAGTATCTCTGCACACTCAGTAACCCCAAGCTGGTGAGATCCCCCTACAAAGGTCAGAGCACAGTTTTATAATTTAAGACATTACCAATAGCCAAGAACAGGGTGATGAAATATCACTTTACCCTTCACTTCCAAACAACTATTTATTACTTGGCAACATTTGAAGGAACGTAAACAATTGTTCTTAAGTACTTACCAAAACCCATTCTTAAACATTACATATTCAGAGCAGGCAGCTTCCTTTGAAAGTTTAAAAAGAGCCAGGCCATCCTAGCTGGTAGTTAGTCAGTGATGGACAGATATATAAAAGCCAAGTTAAGTGAAAGGAAAAGAGAAATGAGCCATTAGAAAGGGGCATGGCAACTCAGAAATCAGAGGAAGGACCAGGGAGAACAAGCTCCATTGTCCATTATCCTCAGTTCTTAGCCAAGTCAAGGGGAAGATGGAAGATGATCAGCATACAGAGAACCCACTTATTGTCAGATTTTTAAAAATTCTATTATATTTAAAGAGACAAGATAAACTTTCTCTCTCCCTTTGATACGGAGTGGAGAGCAATTATTTATAAAGGACAATGTAAAGAGTTGCATTAGTGCCACATATAATTCACTAACATCCCCTGGCATGCTCCCATTACCTAATCCCTAATCACATAAATTAAGTTACTAAACTGTTTTGTTTTTTATTAACCAACCACAAATATATATTGCCAGTTTTATCTACTACTGCAAAACCACTGTATAAGACACTGGTAAATAAAGATAAATGAAATGTTAAACTTGTACTCAAGTAGACCATAGTCTGACTAGTGGACCAGATGAAATATTATACTAATAATGACAATATAAGGGAATGAAAAGAGCTCAGTCTTCAGCCAGACTGAAGTGGATTTTAATTCTCTCCCTGCCACCTTATATTAATGTTTTGTCACTGTGACAAAATACCTATTAAGCTTTGCTTATACATTCTAGACTTTCTTGAACCCACTTTTCCAATTTTTTCCAAATTCTTTCCACCAAACAATTTCAAAGGCTTCTAAACCACATTGTTAGGTACACTCACATCAATGACCTCCACTTCTTGGTTGTGATTTTCTGTTTCATCTTTGCATCACTGTAAAAAAGTACCTGATAAATAAATTAAAGGGAGGAAAGATTTATTTTAGCTCATGTTTTAGAAGTTTCATCTGTGTTTAGCTATCTCCATTGCTTTGGCAAGCCCTTCTTTGTGGTATGTACTGAACGGGAGGTGGAAACCACATGTTCTCTCTCACTCTCAGAACGATTGTTGTCCAGCAAGGCTGGGTGTTCTTGTTTCCCCAGGTCGATTTTACCTGTTATGGGAAGAAGTCAAAGTAAAACATACATGAAAATCTGTGTAATTGTAAGTCAATTAAGAGCACATTTGGCAGACTTCAAAGACATTACCATGATTCCTGGATTGCTGGAAATTTTCACATACTTCCTCTTTGTCCTCAGGGGCATTCTGGGAAGGAAAAACACAGGATGCCAGGAATTAGCAAGCACTATAAAGACACTTTCTTCTCCGAAGCACAGAGATAGTTTTCTGAAAAACACCACATCGGATGCCACAAAGGAAGGATCAGTTCATAGGAAACAATTAGGGAGAATGCCTGGCATTCCATCAGACTT
Organism: Spermophilus citellus; assembly: GCF_964194105.1. Taxonomy (NCBI): domain Eukaryota; kingdom Metazoa; phylum Chordata; class Mammalia; order Rodentia; family Sciuridae; genus Spermophilus; species Spermophilus citellus. Next base: position 22,642,009 of record NC_138195.1, on the reverse strand, counting down.
TTATGCAATGAAATCAGAAATCAACAGTAGAATAAAAACACAGGAGCCTCTCAAGCCCCCAAGGACTGAGCGATCAACTACTGGAGAGCAAAAGACATGAGAGATGAAATAAACAATACTTCAAGGTTGCTGAGAAGAGCCACACAACCTATCCACAACCCAGGGTTACTCAGAAGGTGGTTCAGAGAAGAAGGTTCACAGCCCCGATCTTATTCCTTAAGAGAACAGAAAACCTCCCAAACACAAACCTCCCATGACATTTCAAGGCCATGGAAAAAGGAGAAATCAACACTGAATGCAGCCCTTGATGGCAAATAATTGAAATCAGAACCAAACTTTAAGAACTGAAAACAACAAGGTTCCAACAAAATCAACAATATACAAACTTGGTTCTTTGAAACCAAACATAAATTTGATGAAACTTTATGCACACTATCCAAAGACAGGAAGACAAGACTCAATTTCCTGAAATTTGGAATGAAAAGGATCCATCAACAACGTGGAGCACAATGAAATTGAGAGGATAATCAGAAACTATTTGGGAAACTTATACCAGCATTGCCGACACAAATGCACATCAGAAATTTAAACAGATCCAAATCAAGCCATGAAATTGAAGATACGCTGAACCCTACCAGCAAAGGAAAGCCCAGGACCTGATGGAAGCTGAGCCCAGTTCAACCAGTCCTTTGATAAAGAGTTAATGGGAAACCCCTGAAACCATTCCATGAAAAAGAAAGGGAGGGAACCCGGACAGACTCATTCTGTGAAGGCCGCATCACCCCGATTCCAAAACCAGACAAAGACCCATCAGGAAACAAAACTTGAGGCCAATCATTCTCATGAAAATAAATGCAGAAGATCTTAGTAAAACATCGGTAATTCACTTTCCAAAGCACAGGGAAAAGATAGGACACCACTAGGATCCCATGGGATTCACCTCGGGATGCAATTTGGGCTCCAGAGATGCAAAACAACAGACAATAGGGCAACCACACATTAGGGCAACCACACATTAGATCAACCACTGTGGGAGGCACTATGGAGATTCCTCCAAAAACAAGCAATGGAACCACCCCAGGATCTTGATATCCATGCCTCTTTTGTGTTCAGCTGACCAGCAGGGACACAAGTGTATCAATGTCTGTAGCCGCATAAACCCTTAGCAGCAGCGACATATTGAATGGATGATACAATGAGGCGTATACACACGAACAAGTTTTAGTATATGTTGAAGAATGAACTTATACCATTTTCGATGAGTGGAAGGAAGTGGAGAATCCCATGCTCAATTCAATAAGTCATAGGACACTATGGAGCATTGAAAGGATTCCAATGGAGGCTGAAGGTAAAGCAACCTACTAGGAGCAAGGTAGGCATGGATATCCTGAAGTGAAAGCAAAGGCTAGTAGAGCAGATAAAGATCTTTGGGAGGACACGAGAGTTAGGGTAGTGGAGGGAATGTTGATGAACATTCTCTACAAGCATGAAATTATATCATGGTGAATTGCAATTCAATGTATATCTATAAAAAACCACTAAATAAATGAATGAATGGTAGTTAGACCAGTAGATTAGAGCCAGTTGAGGGTTGCAGGGAAATAAGAGAGAGGAACCAGGGTCTGAATGGTGTAAAAAAAACTACGTGTATGAATATGTCCATAGGAACCCAACTATCAAGCACATGTTTAATCCAATGCAAAAGCAAAACAACGGATGGAATTGGGCAAACTGGATATCCATACCAAGCAGAGTGAAACTAGGTCTCTGTTTCTCCTTATGCACAACACAACACAAGAGGGCTAACAAACTTACATATAACAAATGAGAAAGATGGCAGCCATTGGAAGAAATACAGGGGAAACACCTCCAAATAGAGGCATCAAAGAAGACTTTAGGAAGAGGAATATTGCACGTGAGAACGTGCTCGCAAGAAGTGGTCAACATGAGCGCATCCAAATTCAATCTGCAGAACAGCAAAGAAAACCATTCACAGGGTGAGGAGAAAGCATATAGCCTAGCAGTTTCTCTTGGACAGTGGATTGCCATACTAAATATAAACAGCTAAAGGTACTGAGCTCTGGGAAGACAAACAACCCATTTACCCAATGGCTCATGATCACGAAGTACACAAAGGAACATGGCTAATCGCTCAGCTCATCAAGGTCCTAACAATCCCAGTCTTCACACATGAGGGACATGCAAATCAAATTTCAACAGCGAGTCCATCTTACCCCGTTCGGGAAGGTAATGTTGAGAACACACATGATACACACTGATGATCATGTGGAAATAGGAATGCTTCAACATTGTTGGTGAGGATGCTTAGTACTACATCCACTATGAGAATCAGAATGGAGCTGACTCCTGAAGCTCAAAAGGGCCCAGCTGTACCAATGCCCACTCTTGACTGAAAAACTCTAGTCAGCACTCAAACAAAGGTTTATTTTGGGGCATGAAAATCTCTCTTCCAGCTTCCAATAGCTATTTATTGGCTTTGCTTTCTAGTTCTTTATTCCACATTCGCAGGCCTGACAGTTCTTGACTCCCACAAAGCACAATCCTGTCCTTATGCCCCTCCTGGTGAGACACTTAATTCCTTTTGTGACCCTGAGTTAGGGGCCCTCTGTGTAGGATCATTGTCACCATTATGAGGATATAAGAGATGATATGCTAAAAACAAACAAACAAAAAACAGAAGAAGAAATCAAAGATGTGGCCAGGGGATGGGAAACAAGTATTAAAACATGCCTTACTTTGGGGTCAGGTGATGAAGGGGTAGCATCACGCAAGCCCTTCTTTGTGGTATGTACTGAACGGGAGGTAGAAACCACATGTTCTCTCTCAGTCTCAGAACGATTGTTGTCCAGCAAGGCTCGGTGTTCTTGTTTCCCCAGGTCGATTTTACCTGTTATGGGAAGAAGTCAAAGTAAAACATACATGAAAATCTGTGTAATTGTAAGTCAATTAAGAGCACATTTGGCAGACTTCAAAGACATTACCATGATTCCTGGATTGCTGGAAATTTTCACATACTTCCTCTTTGTCCTCAGGGGCATTCTGGGAAGGAAAAACACAGGATGCCAGGAATTAGCAAGCACTATAAAGACACTTTCTTCTCCGAAGCACAGAGATAGTTTTCTGAAAAACACCACATCGGATGCCACAAAGGAAGGATCAGTTCATAGGAAACAATTAGGGAGAATGCCTGGCATTCCATCAGACTTTTATGCAATGAAATCAGAAATCAACAGTAGAATAAAAACACAGGAGCCTCTCAAGCCCCCAAGGACTGAGCGATCAACTACTGGAGAGCAGAAGACATGAGAGATGAAATAAACAATACTTCAAGGTTGCTGAGAAGAGCCACACAACCTATCCACAACCCAGGGTTACTCAGAAGGTGGTTCAGAGAAGGAGGTTCACAGCCCCGATCTTATTCCTTAAGAGAACAGAAAACCTCCCAAACACAAACCTCCCATGACATTTCAAGGCCATGGAAAAAGGAGAAATCAACACTGAATGCAGCCCTTGATGGCAAATAATTGAAATCAGAACCAAACTTTAAGAACTGAAAACAACAAGGTTCCAACAAAATCAACAATATACAAACTTGGTTCTTTGAAACCAAACATAAATTTGATGAAACTTTATGCACACTATCCAAAGACAGGAAGACAAGACTCAATTTCCTGAAATTTGGAATGAAAAGGATCCATCAACAACGTGGAGCACAATGAAATTGAGAGGATAATCAGAAACTATTTGGGAAACTTATACCAGCATTGCCGACACAAATGCACATCAGAAATTTAAACAGATCCAAATCAAGCCATGAAATTGAAGATACGCTGAACCCTACCAGCAAAGGAAAGCCCAGGACCTGATGGAAGCTGAGCCCAGTTCAACCAGTCCTTTGATAAAGAGTTAATGGGAAACCCCTGAAACCATTCCATGAAAAAGAAAGGGAGGGAACCCGGACAGACTCATTCTGTGAAGGCCGCATCACCCCGATTCCAAAACCAGACAAAGACCCATCAGGAAACAAAACTTGAGGCCAATCATTCTCATGAAAATAAATGCAGAAGATCTTAGTAAAACATCGGTAATTCACTTTCCAAAGCACAGGGAAAAGATAGGACACCACTAGGATCCCATGGGATTCACCTCGGGATGCAATTTGGGCTCCAGAGATGCAAAACAACAGACATTAGGGCAACCACACATTAGGGCAACCACACATTAGGTCAACCACTGTGGGAGGCACTATGGAGATTCCTCCAAAAACAAGCAATGGAACCACCCCAGGATCTTGATATCCATGCCTCTTTTGTGTTCAGCTGACCAGCAGGGACACAAGTGTATCAATGTCTGTAGCCGCATAAACCCTTAGCAGCAGCGACATATTGAATGGATGATACAATGAGGCGTATACACACGAACAAGTTTTAGTATATGTTGAAGAATGAACTTATACCATTTTCGATGAGTGGAAGGAAGTGGAGAATCCCATGCTCAATTCAATAAGTCATAGGACACTATGGAGCATTGAAAGGATTCCAATGGAGGCTGAAGGTAAAGCAACCTACTAGGAGCAAGGTAGGCATGGATATCCTGAAGTGAAAGCAAAGGCTAGTAGAGCAGATAAAGATCTTTGGGAGGACACAAGAGTTAAGGTAGTGGAGGGAATGTTGATGAACATTCTCTACAAGCATGAAATTATATCATGGTGAATTGCAATTCAATGTATATCTATAAAAAACCACTAAATAAATGAATGAATGGTAGTTAGACCAGTAGATTAGAGCCAGTTGTGGGTGCAGGGAAATAAGAGAGAGGAACCCAGGGTCTGAATGGTGTAAAAAAAACTACGTGTATGAATATGTCCATAGGAACCCAACTATCAAGCACATGTTTAATCCAATGCAAAAGCAAAACAACGGATGGAATTGGGCAAACTGGATATCCATACCAAGCAGAGTGAAACTAGGTCTCTGTTTCTCCTTATGCACAACACAACACAAGAGGGCTAACAAACTTACATATAACAAATGAGAAAGATGGCAGCCATTGGAAGGAATACAGGGGAAACACCTCCAAATAGAGGCATCAAAGAAGACTTTAGGAAGAGGAATATTGCACGTGAGAATGTGCTCGCAAGAAGTGGTCAACATGAGCGCATCCAAATTCAATCTGCAGAACAGCAAAGAAAACCATTCACAGGGTGAGGAGAAAGCATATAGCCTAGGAGTTTCTCTTGGACAGTGGATTGCCATACTAAATATAAACAGCTAAAGGTACTGAGCTCTGGGAAGACAAACAACCCATTTACCCAATGGCTCATGATCACGAAGTACACAAAGGAACATGGCTAATCGCTCAGCTCATCAAGGTCCTAACAATCCCAGTCTTCACACATGAGGGACATGCAAATCAAATTTCAACAGCGAGTCCATCTTACCCCGTTCGGGAAGGTAATGTTGAGAACACACATGATACACACTGATGATCATGTGGAAATAGGAATGCTTCAACATTGTTGGTGAGGATGCTTAGTACTACATCCACTATGAGAATCAGAATGGAGCTGACTCCTGAAACTCAAAAGAGCCCAGCTGTACCAATGCCCACTCTTGACTGAAAAACTCTAGTCAGCACTCAAACAAAGGTTTATTTGGGGGCATGAAAATCTCTCTTCCAGCTTCCAGTAGCTATTTATTGGCTTTGCTTTCTAGTTCTTTATTCCACATTCGCAGGCCTGACAGTTCTTGACTCCCACAAAGCACAATCCTGTCCTTATGCCCCTCCTGGTGAGACACTTATTTCCTTTTGTGACCCTGAGTTAGGGGCCCTCTGTGTAGGATCATTGTCACCATTATGAGGATATAAGAGATGATATGCTAAAAACAAACAAACAAAAAACAGAAGAAGAAATCAAAGATGTGGCCAGGGGACGGGAAACAAGTATTAAAACATGCCTTACTTTGGGGTCAGGTGATGAAGGGGTAGCATCACGCAAGCCCTTCTTTGTGGTATGTACTGAACGGGAGGTGGAAACCACATGTTCTCTCTCAGTCTCAGAACGATTGTTGTCCAGCAAGGCTCGGTGTTCTTGTTTCCCCAGGTCGATTTTACCTGTTATGGGAAGAAGTCAAAGTAAAACATACATGAAAATCTGTGTAATTGTAAGTCAATTAAGAGCACATTTGGCAGACTTCAAAGACATTACCATGATTCCTGGATTGCTGGAAATTTTCACATACTTCCTCTTTGTCCTCAGGGGCATTCTGGGAAGGAAAAACACAGGATGCCAGGAATTAGCAAGCACTATAAAGACACTTTCTTCTCCGAAGCACAGAGATAGTTTTCTGAAAAACACCACATCGGATGCCACAAAGGAAGGATCAGTTCATAGGAAACAATTAGGGAGAATGCCTGGCATTCCATCAGACTTTTATGCAATGAAATCAGAAATCAACAGTAGAATAAAAACACAGGAGCCTCTCAAGCCCCCAAGGACTGAGCGATCAACTACTGGAGAGCAGAAGACATGAGAGATGAAATAAACAATACTTCAAGGTTGCTGAGAAGAGCCACACAACCTATCCACAACCCAGGGTTACTCAGAAGGTGGTTCAGAGAAGAAGGTTCACAGCCCCGATCTTATTCCTTAAGAGAACAGAAAACCTCCCAAACACAAACCTCCCATGACATTTCAAGGCCATGGAAAAAGGAGAAATCAACACTGAATGCAGCCCTTGATGGCAAATAATTGAAATCAGAACCAAACTTTAAGAACTGAAAACAACAAGGTTCCAACAAAATCAACAATATACAAACTTGGTTCTTTGAAACTAAACATAAATTTGATGAAACTTTATGCACACTATCCAAAGACAGGAAGACAAGACTCAATTTCCTGAAATTTGGAATGAAAAGGATCCATCAACGTGGAGCACAATGAAATTGAGAGGATAATCAGAAACTATTTGGGAAACTTATACCAGCATTGCCGACCCAAATGCACATCAGAAATTTAAACAGATCCAAATCAAGCCATGAAATTGAAGATACGCTGAACCCTACCAGCAAAGGAAAGCCCAGGACCTGATGGAAGCTGAGCCCAGTTCAACCAGTCCTTTGATAAAGAGTTAATGGGAAACCCCTGAAACCATTCCATGAAAAAGAAAGGGAGGGAACCCGGACAGACTCATTCTGTGAAGGCCGCATCACCCCGATTCCAAAACCAGACAAAGACCCATCAGGAAACAAAACTTGAGGCCAATCATTCTCATGAAAATAAATGCAGAAGATCTTAGTAAAACATCGGTAATTCACTTTCCAAAGCACAGGGAAAAGATAGGACACCACTAGGATCCCATGGGATTCACCTCGGGATGCAATTTGGGCTCCAGAGATGCAAAACAACAGACATTAGGGCAACCACACATTAGGGCAACCACACATTAGGTCAACCACTGTGGGAGGCACTATGGAGATTCCTCCAAAAACAAGCAATGGAACCACCCCAGGATCTTGATATCCATGCCTCTTTTGTGTTCAGCTGACCAGCAGGGACACAAGTGTATCAATGTCTGTAGCCGCATAAACCCTTAGCAGCAGCGACATATTGAATGGATGATACAATGAGGCGTATACACACGAACAAGTTTTAGTATATGTTGAAGAATGAACTTATACCATTTTCGATGAGTGGAAGGAAGTGGAGAATCCCATGCTCAATTCAATAAGTCATAGGACACTATGGAGCATTGAAAGGATTCCAATGGAGGCTGAAGGTAAAGCAACCTACTAGGAGCAAGGTAGGCATGGATATCCTGAAGTGAAAGCAAAGGCTAGTAGAGCAGATAAAGATCTTTGGGAGGACACAAGAGTTAAGGTAGTGGAGGGAATGTTGATGAACATTCTCTACAAGCATGAAATTATATCATGGTGAATTGCAATTCAATGTATATCTATAAAAAACCACTAAATAAATGAATGAATGGTAGTTAGACCAGTAGATTAGAGCCAGTTGTGGGTGCAGGGAAATAAGAGAGAGGAACCCAGGGTCTGAATGGTGTAAAAAAAACTACGTGTATGAATATGTCCATAGGAACCCAACTATCAAGCACATGTTTAATCCAATGCAAAAGCAAAACAACGGATGGAATTGGGCAAACTGGATATCCATACCAAGCAGAGTGAAACTAGGTCTCTGTTTCTCCTTATGCACAACACAACACAAGAGGGCTAACAAACTTACATATAACAAATGAGAAAGATGGCAGCCATTGGAAGGAATACAGGGGAAACACCTCCAAATAGAGGCATCAAAGAAGACTTTAGGAAGAGGAATATTGCACGTGAGAATGTGCTCGCAAGAAGTGGTCAACATGAGCGCATCCAAATTCAATCTGCAGAACAGCAAAGAAAACCATTCACAGGGTGAGGAGAAAGCATATAGCCTAGGAGTTTCTCTTGGACAGTGGATTGCCATACTAAATATAAACAGCTAAAGGTACTGAGCTCTGGGAAGACAAACAACCCATTTACCCAATGGCTCATGATCACGAAGTACACAAAGGAACATGGCTAATCGCTCAGCTCATCAAGGTCCTAACAATCCCAGTCTTCACACATGAGGGACATGCAAATCAAATTTCAACAGCGAGTCCATCTTACCCCGTTCGGGAAGGTAATGTTGAGAACACACATGATACACACTGATGATCATGTGGAAATAGGAATGCTTCAACATTGTTGGTGAGGATGCTTAGTACTACATCCACTATGAGAATCAGAATGGAGCTGACTCCTGAAACTCAAAAGAGCCCAGCTGTACCAATGCCCACTCTTGACTGAAAAACTCTAGTCAGCACTCAAACAAAGGTTTATTTGGGGGCATGAAAATCTCTCTTCCAGCTTCCAGTAGCTATTTATTGGCTTTGCTTTCTAGTTCTTTATTCCACATTCGCAGGCCTGACAGTTCTTGACTCCCACAAAGCACAATCCTGTCCTTATGCCCCTCCTGGTGAGACACTTATTTCCTTTTGTGACCCTGAGTTAGGGGCCCTCTGTGTAGGATCATTGTCACCATTATGAGGATATAAGAGATGATATGCTAAAAACAAACAAACAAAAAACAGAAGAAGAAATCAAAGATGTGGCCAGGGGACGGGAAACAAGTATTAAAACATGCCTTACTTTGGGGTCAGGTGATGAAGGGGTAGCATCACGCAAGCCCTTCTTTGTGGTATGTACTGAACGGGAGGTGGAAACCACATGTTCTCTCTCAGTCTCAGAACGATTGTTGTCCAGCAAGGCTCGGTGTTCTTGTTTCCCCAGGTCGATTTTACCTGTTATGGGAAGAAGTCAAAGTAAAACATACATGAAAATCTGTGTAATTGTAAGTCAATTAAGAGCACATTTGGCAGACTTCAAAGACATTACCATGATTCCTGGATTGCTGGAAATTTTCACATACTTCCTCTTTGTCCTCAGGGGCATTCTGGGAAGGAAAAACACAGGATGCTAGCAATTATATTGAACTAGTAATAATCAGCCTTCCAAAAACAAAAGCTCAGGACCAAAGAGATTCATGGCTGAATTGTTTCAGACCTTCCAATAAGAACCAACACTGATGCTCCCCAAAAGATAACAAGGGATATGAAAGGGAAGTAACTGGCAAATGCACTCAATGAGGTAAAATCACACTTACAGGAAATTTGGATAATAAAACAAAAGGGAAATAAATAGATTTAATAATATTCATTTTGAAGATATTTGCAAAACCCTTCATGAAATACTGCAAAACAATTTCAACAACATATTTCCATAATTATATACAATAAAATTCATGAATGGCTTAACAATGGAAATCAAGAAATGCAGTATACCTCAGAGATACAGGACAGAAGAAGCCTCTAACAAAATTCAACAGTCTTTAATGAGAAGTTTTTAAAACAGAGGACATCAGAAACTTGCTGTAGTATTATAAAGTCTGTGTATTCCAAATCCAAAGTAAAGGGCATGTTGAATGGTGGAAAATCTATGACATTTTCTCTAGATTCAGAACTAAGGATGAGGTGTGCTTGTTCACCAGATCTCACATTTAAAGGCACTCAATGGAATTTTATTCAGAGCAATTAGAAAGAGGAAGTGAATAAAAAGTAAGAAGTCAATTAGACAGGAAAAATAAATAAAAAGTTAAGAAGTCAAATTATTGTGTACAGGTCATGTGATCCTCTTTGAGAACATTCTCAGGGCTCTACCAGAAGAAGATAAGATGGGATATAGAATTTCAGCAATTTTAGGAATAAAAACAACTTCACAATACAAATATGAAGAATACATCCACATACAATAAAAACAACCACACTAAAACTGAAATTAGGATAACATCTCCATTTATAGTAGAAGCAAAATCATATGTAGGAGTAATGCAATTCAAAGAGGCAAATAGCAGAATGATAAAATGAAATTAAAGAAGTCTCAAGAGCAAAAATAAGAAGAAAAATAAATCATCAGAAAATAGATAATATCTAATATTCAAGAAAAGGCAGACGATGTTGGGAACATATCTATATTCAGAAAGTGATTCACAGATTTTATGCAATTTCTATCAAACCTCTGATGGTGTTCATGGAACTGGAAAAAATTATCCTGAAATTCATATCATTGAAAAAAAGACCAAAAATTGAAAATGAAAACTTGAAACATAAGAGTAATGCAGAATGCAATATAATACACAATTTCAAAGTATAACACAGAGCAATAGTAAGGAAAACAGCGTGACCCTGGCATTAAAACAATCTAGAACTGACTGAAAACACAAAGACAGATCCACAAATTTGCAGTCATCTGATTCCTGGACAGAAATGTCAAGAACAAATGCATGGAAAAAGAAAGTTTCTTGAAAAAGGACCTGGCAACAAAGGAAATGATAAAGAGATTGAAGAATGAACCTACAGAAGAGGAGAAAATCTTATCTACAACTCCCCTGAGAGGGAATAAATAAGAATATATAAAGAATACAAAACATTTAATATCATGAACACAATTAAGTCAATGAATAAGAACTAAGCAAACATTTCTCAAGAGAAGAAACATAAATGATTAAATATGTAAGAAAAAAATGATCAAAATATCTAGTAATCAAGGAAATGCAAGTCAAAACTACACAGAGATTTTCCTCTGAATTCAGTTAGAATGTTAAATATCAAGAATATAGACAATAAAGGTCAGAGAGAATTTGGAGAAAAGGTACACTCACACATTGTTGGTGGGACGACAAGTTGGTGCAAACACTCTGGGAGGGAGAATGGAGATTTCTCAAAAAACTGGGAATGAAACCACCATGTGGAGATATACTCCTCTGTGTTTGTCCAAAGTGGTAAAATCAGCAGACAAATGGGGATACAAATACATCAATGTCTATAGCAAAACAAGTAGCCAAGACGTACTGAATGGAATATAAATGTGGTATATATACATAGAAAAGTTTTACTCTGTCTTTTTGAATGAGATTTTTCTATCAGCCAATAAATGGATGAAATTGGAGAATGTCGTACAAAATACAATAAGTGAAATGAGAAAATCAAGCAAAGAAAAGTTTTCTCTCATAGGCAAAGCTAAAGCAACAGAAGAAGAACAATGTTGGAATGGATATCATGAAGTTAAGGGAAGATTAGTGAAGTAGAAAATGACTGATGGGGAAGGAGAAAGGTTAGATTCGTAGAGGGAATGTGCAAAGAATGTGACATAATTACTTGACCTCCATGTGTAAGTATATCATGGTGACCTCCACTTTTATGTATCTCAATAAGCACTGATTAAAAATTAAAAATTAAAGGAGTGTAAAGGTATCTAGTAGAAGAGAGGAAGGTGAGGGAGGAGAAAAAGGAAAGGGAGGAACCTGGGTCTGAAATGGTACCAACAAAATGCATGTATGATTATATCACAATGAACTCAACTCATGTTCAACCATAAGGCACTTTATCGAAAAACACATGGTATTGGTTAAAATGGATATCCATATGTTGAAGAATGATATAGATCTCTATATCTCCCCATGCACAAGATAACACAAAGCAGATACAAAATATAGATTCAGAGTAGATGTGCTGCTAATGCTTCTAGATAATCCAGGGAAACATCTCATCATATAACTAGACTAAGGCTTTACGAACAGGAATATTATAGCAGAGGAAATAATAGCAAAAAGACACAAACAGAAGTGCACTCAAATAAAATCTTTAGAAGAGCAAATGAAACTATTAACAAAGTAAGGAGAAAGTTTATTGCATGGAGGGAAATCCTTGCTGGTTAATCTTTGACAAAGGACTGGTATACTAGGTATAAAATAAGACTGAAATTCAGCACTGGAAATAAAAACAACCCATTTAATCAATGGCACATGAATAGAGAGGTCACAAAGGAAAATGTATAATTGCTCAGCATTTATATGAAGTGCTATTCACTGTCTTTCGCCATCAGGAACATGCAAATCAAAATTGAATTCAGAGTCTATCTTACCCCATTCAGAAAGGCAATATTTAAGAATACAAGAAATAAACTACAATGATGATATGGGGAATAGGAATTCTTCAACATTATTGTTGAGGATGAATATTATTTTTTGTTGATTTTTTAAATAAATGACAGCAGAATGCATCACAATTCTTATTACACATATACAGTACAATTTTTCACATCTCTAGTTGTATATAAAGTAGGTTGACATCAATTCATGCCTTTATACTTGTACTTTGGATAATGATGTCTATCACATTCCACCATCCTTGCTAATGCCCTGCCCTCACCTTTTCCCTCCCACTCCTCTGCCCTATCTAGAATTAATCTGTAAGTATGAATATTATTATAGACACTATGGAAATCAGGAGGGTGGTTACTCCTAAAACTAGAAAGACAAATTATATTTCTTTCACTTCTTAGTTGACATGAATTTCAAGTGTTTCAGAAGACCCTTGTCTACAGTTACTGCTATCCTTCACTTCACTAATTCTGTTGTTTGCAGTACGTCCTTTGTGTTCACTTTCTTATTCAATCTACATAGTTATATTGCTCTTCATTAAAGACTACTTCCTATTTTTCTGCCTTCTAACATTCAAATTCACCTTTCAGCTATTCATTTGGTTTCTTTCTACTTCTTTCCCTCCACAACAGCATACATGACAATCTTTTCTTCTACCAACATCTACAAATCTCAGTCCTGCACATAATTCTTTCTTGGTGCTATACTCATTTGCTATTGTGAACTACTAGGGGCCTTATATTTCTTTTTAGGATCAGTATCACCATTATAAGGATATGGAGGATGATAGGTTAAAAAGGGGGAGTGGGAAAAATTTGTTACAAGGAGCCTTACCTTCATGTCAGGTGACGAAGGAGGAGTATCATGCAAGCTCTTAACTTTGATTCTGACAGGAGCAGCCCAAAATATACATTCTGCTCCTTTATGAGAATCATTGTTGTCATGTGAGGCTTGATTTTCTTCCTTGTCCGGGTCACATTTTGCTTTCATGAAAAAAAGTAAAATACACATGAAACTCTCTGTAATTTCAAGTCAATAAACAGTACAAGAATGGAAAGTCACCAAAGAGATTACCATCATTCTTGGATTGCCAAAAATATTTACTAACTTCTTCTTTTCCTTCACAGTCAGTCTAGAAAGGGAAAAACATAATAAATCTAAGGAGCAAGCATTACAAACAGGTTCTTCTCAGAAACACACAGATCATTTTATAAAATAGACCACATCTGAGGCCACAAAGCATCTCTAAGTCATTCAAAAAATTAGAAAATTACCTGACATTCCATCAGATCATCATGGAATGAAATTAGAAAGCAACAACATAATAAAATATAAAAGCTTCTCTAATAACTATAAGTTAAATAGTATGCTACTGAATGACTGAAGGATAGCAGAGGATGTCATGGATAACATATAAGGATATATAAAATAAATGAGAATAGTCACACAACATATCCAAAACACTGAGACACTATGAAGGTGATTCTATGAGGAGAACTCAGAGCACTGATTTCATTCATTAAAAGAATAAAAATTCTCCAAATAAATAACCTAAGATTACATCCCATAGCCCTAGAAAAAGAAGAGCAAATTAACACTAAATGTAGCACAAGATGAAAAATAATTAAAATCAGGGTCAATTCAATGAAATGGAAACAAAAAAAAGTTTCTAATATAACAATGATACAAAAAGTTGTTCCTTTAAAAAAAATAGATAAAATTGATAAACCTTAAGCCATGCTAATCAGAGAAAGAAGGAAAAAATTCAATTTTCTAAAATTTATGATGTATATGGAAATATCACCACAGACAACATTGAATTGTAATACAGAGGCTAATCAGAAAATATTTTGAAAACTTATACTCCAAACACATAGAAAATTATAAAAACATTGAGAAATTTCTACATTAAGATTACCTACCCAAACAGAGCCTAGACAACATAGAAAAGTGGTTTTCACTCCAGGGATGCAATGTTGGCCAATCGTAGGGAAAACAACCAATGTAATTCATCACATCATGACACAAAAACACAAGAATCCCATAACTATCTCAATAGAAGCACAAAAAGCATCTGACAAGGTTAAAATTAAAACACCAGAAACCAGGAGAATAAAAACATACCTCAGAGAGATTCATGGCTGAATTCTGCCAGACCATCAAATTACAACTAATAATGATGCACCCCCAAAGATTACATGGGAGAGAAAAGAAGGAGACTGGCAAAACACATAATATTTGTGAAATTATAGGAAAACTGAATAAGAAGGAAACAAGGAAAGAAAATTATTTAATTATATGCTTGAGGAAGATATATGCAAAAACCCTCATGGAATACTTGAAGACAATTTCATCAACACATTTAATCATCATAGAACAACATAACATTCGATTAATTAGAAGAATGCAAAATGGTTCAACATATGCAAATCAATGCAGTACACCACATACACAATAGAGGACAAAAATCTCATGATCATTACAATAGAAGTAAAAAAAGCCTCTGACAAAATTCTGCCATTCCTCATGAGAAAAGTCCTAAGAAACAAAGGACATCAAGAACTTGTTATAGTATTACAACAGTCATGTATGGCAAAGGCAAAGCCAAAGCCAATGGCACACTGAATGGTGAAAATCTATGGCATTTCTCCTAAAATCAGAAACAAGAATAAGCTCTGCATGCTCACTACTCCTATACAAAATAGCACCTGAAATTTCAGTCAGAGCAATTAGACAAGGGAAGCAAATAAAAAGTAAGAAGTCAAAGTATCCCTTTTCACATATTATGTGATCCTCTTTTAGAAGATCTTAATGGCTCTCCCAGAAGAAGTTAAGATGGGATAAACAAACTTAGCAAAGTAGCTGAAAACAAAATCAACATACAAACATAAATGATATATGTATACAATAAAATGAATGAAATCACGATAACAACTCCACTCACAATAGAAATAAATTTATACATAGGAATTAACCAAGGTAAGAGATTATGTAACAATTCAAAGAAAACTGCATAATGATAAAAAGGAAATTGTACAAGATAAAAGAAAATATAGAGACCTAATATTCATGAAAAGACAATATTGAGAAAACATCCACATACATAAAGTGGTGCAGAGTTTATGCAATCCCTAGCAAACCTCCAATGACAGCTAGGAAGGCTGAGACATGAAGATCAAAAGTTCAAAACTCGTCTCAGGAATGGTGAGCACTAAGCAACTCAGTGAGACCCTGCCTCTAAATAAAATAGAAAATAGGGCTGGGGATGTGGCTCAGTAGTTGAGTGCCCTTGAGTTCAATCCCTGGTACCAAAATAAAATAAGTACAGAAACTTCTATAATTTGAATCTTAGAATGTGACATGAGGTCTTGGAGTGAATATGTTAAAACATAACTATGTAAAAACAATCTTGTAATTAATGTTGTACAATATGGTGAGAGTCTTTCTTTCTAGAACTGATTATTATTTGTAATATATCCTTCAGATGGATGAAGAGATTTAAATACTCTTTTAATGGAAGTACTCAGAAAACATGGGGGCAATACCATTGTCATACAAATTTTAAAAAACAGATTTAAAATTTCTAAATTTTCACAGTTCTTAACAAAATCTAGTGTAAATTTAGAACCAAGGATTGAGAAGGAGAAAAATCTCTACCAAAAATGATGTGATACTAAAATATAAAGTGGCTCAGAGAACAACTACTACAGGCAATGTGCTGTGCAGCTTTCAAACAAAAGTCACCATGATAATTACCAAAACTAATTAATTAAAAATTAATTTAGATCCAAATATCATGTTAGTCACATCAGTAGGACTTAGGTCACAGTAAATAAACAAAAATCCCTGACCAAATCTCATTATTTCTCTGCAGCTGGAAGGCTCTACATAATCCAGTTCTTGTATCACTACATATTTTCCAGCTGCTACCACCCTTAAGTGCTTGCAGACCATCACTATGTACAAAACTATAAAAATAAAATAAAGAAAAATTTCAACTGCACATAACATTGTTTACTTTGCAAAATTCCAACATAAAATAACCAGAAGATCACTGCTAATTGTAATGGTACACACTTCACAAAACAAAATTCATACCAAGAACATTAATTTCACAATGGTGCACTTTACCTTGGTATCAGATTTATTGGTGCCCACATTGTATGTAAGCCCATCTTCAACAGAACCAGATTCCCTGGAAAATCATTAGAGCAAAAATGAAAAACAACATTGAGTGAGCCCAGGTTTTCAAAGAAATAAAAGCTGGTCAATATCTGGATATCATTATATTACATGATTTTTCTAAATTGATGTAATTAACATATGACCTCTGTTTTAAAAAACAGTATTTTTGCCCTCCTCGACTCTACTTTTCTAATCAATGGAATAGTAAAAGAAGACATACTTAGTTCTGTTTCAAAGGTGATGGCCAGGTTGACAGAGCCTGAGAATAAACCTTTTTAAAAAATGGTCCTGAAGGCTGAACAGAAAATCCAACTAATCGGAGGAATCACTGCTATTACCTGAACTGAAACAAACACTGGTAACCCAGATGAGGTTTCTACCTCAGATACACTGTCTCTACTCCCTTGTATCTCCAGGAATCAAAGACTAAGCCACATTAACTTGAAAGTGGCAAATATAGTTCCTCAGCATGGAAACGACTTCCTGAAAAGAATCTATTGCTCCCCTTTATCCAGAAATATCATAGGGAGTTACCTGTTCCATTTAAATTGTTTGAAAGATGAACTTACAATAGTAAAAAACAAATGTGTAATGTGTTATTGAGAATACTTTTCCCTGCAAGATGGAGGCATTATACATTATAAAATGCAACTCATGATCTTATATAGGTCCTACCTTATTCAGTGCCACATTAAATACCAAGTAATTCAAAATTCTGTAGGCATTCAGACACTCAAGAGGAAAGATTATTGGCAAAGTAGAGTTCTGGAAGCTGTACCTCTGTTTCCCTAAGTACTATCTAAATAACTTTCTCCCTATGGGCTCCCACTCCAAAGACCCTCTCCTGCAGGACTCAAAGACAATCTCCTACTTCATCCTATGAAGATGAAGATTTCTGAAACAAGGTTGGGCTCAAAGGACAAAGTTAGGAGCTCTCTCTTCCTGCTCCTGGAAAATAAGCTAAATGAGTGTCAGTCACTGATCTCAGTGTGAACATGTTATACAGCTACTCAACTGAAGCTTCATGATGGCTCTGCCACCCAATCACAATCCAGCCCAACCCTACATAGGAATGGAATCAGTGAGTTGGATGAATGTGAGCAGACATCTGTTCAGGGAAATAGAAAATTGAAGTTCAGCAACTTCAAGCCCCATGATGCTTGAGGAACTCTAACCCTTCCTCACATTGCTCTCTGCTCTTCCCAGTGGCTCAAATAATTTTAAGATCTTTCCACAGGAACTTGGATTTTGCCCATTCCTCCAATAAAGCAGAAAAGCATGCAACAGCAACCTCCCTTGGGCACCAATTTTTAAATATGCCTTTCTAGATAGCTCCCAACATCCTCTGCCATTCATGTTTGTTTGGTCTTTAACAAATTGGCCACAAAACTTAATATTCTGATCTCTTTCTCAAAACCTATGCCTCCAAAACTCAGAATGTTCCTCTTCAAACTTGTCTTTCCTCTATTGCTTCCATTCTGATTCTCTGGATGGCGATCATGCACTACCTTCACTTTCACCTTCTTCAGTTGGGTTCAGCTGAGTTCACTAGACAAGCTCTCCTATTCTGTTGTTAAAACACTCAGCTATGTGGAAATTAAAACTACTCTGCGATTTCATCTCACTCCAACCAGAATGGCAATTATCAAGAATACAAATAACAATAAATGTTGGCAAGGATGTGAGGAGAAAAGGTGTACTCATACACTTTTGGTGAAACTGCAAATTGGTACAACCCCTCTGGAAAGCAGTATGGAGATTCCTCTAAAAACTAGGAATGGAACCACCATTTGAACCAGTTATACACCTTCTTGGTATATATCCAAAGGATCTAAAATCAGCATACTATACTGAGGCAGACACATCAATGTTTATACCAGAACAATTCACAATATCCAAGTTATGGGGCCAAGCTTGGTGCCTTTCTACAGATAAATGGATAAAGAAAATGAGGTATATATACCTAATGGAGAAATAGAAGAAATGAATGACTATGAAAATTTTTAGTAAATCGGTGGATCTGGAGACTATCATGCTAAGTGAAATAAGATATTCCCATAAAACAAAAGCTTGAATATTTTGTTTGACATGTGGAAGCTAATCCAAAATAAATGGGTGGGGAGCATTAAAAAAATAGAATTTCAGTGGAATAGACAAACAGGAGTCAAGAGAAGGGAGGAGAAATCAGCAAAGGACAGACCCTGGAATTAATCTAACATTATTTTCCTATGTACATATGTGAATATATCATAGAGAAACCATTGTGCAAACCTGAAATCATTTAATTTAAAAAAATATCTATGGGAAAATGGCAGAAAGATCAGTGGAGGAAAGGGAGGGGCTGGAGTGCATGAGGGGAGGGGAAGAAGAGATACTGGGGACTGCATTACAAGCAGATATATTCCATGTTTTTGTAATTATGTGATATAATTTCTACTGTCATGTTTAACTAAAAAGAAACAATGAAAAAATAAATAAACAACAACAAAAACCACCTACAGAAGTAGTAAAATTGTAAAATATTAGGCTAATAGTTAGGAACCTGAGTTCAGATTTTACTGTGGCACTTACTATATCCAGAAAATCACTTTAATACCCTTTAAGTTGTAGGTGGTTGATCATGACAACCGTTTGCCCAGGATGATAAACACATTTGGAAGTACTACTTTGACTAGTTGATAAGATTCTGAGAAACCCTGAAATTCTCTGTGCTTTTGATGCAGTATATAGAAACAGGAATGCTTAGCTGGCAGAATTTTCTTAATAGAGTAAAAGAAACTCAAATAAAAGTAAAAAGATAATGTAAAAAGTGACAACAATAAAAACACAGGACAATACCCATAACATGATTATACTCACATAAAAGTTAAAAGACTCTGAAGAAAAAAGTGTCTAGATAGAACTACATATTGGTTGTAGCCTGAAGGTAAGTCCAAATTGAGAAATCAGGAAATAGAGAGATCAATTGAAATATCTTCTAAAAAGATTTCAGATGTAATTATTGTTATATAACATGGCCTATACATCAATATACAAACACTTCCAATAAAATACTTTTTCTCCCAGATTTGCCTCATGGTCCTATAATCATTGCTATTGTGAGATTTTTCCTAAAAGATTTGATGCTAAAAGGTATTGGTTATCAAACCACTTTACAAAATATTAAGACAAACTCTTTCAGTATTATCCCGGCTTCCTAGGTAAAGTCTGAATCAAAATGAACACATAACTCAGAGTAAATTTCTGAATTCATCTGGCATGGAACTACATCTTGATCATAATGCCCCATGAGTCTCTATCAATCCATGAACAGGGGCGAAAGTATAGATTAGTCAGCCAAGCGGGCAGATGGTCAAATATCCATCTGCCATCATAGGCCAAGGACTTGTTAGTTTGGGAATCATGAAATAATCAGTTGAAATCTCTGAATGACTGTTTAAATAGTAAACAGTAGGTTATAGAAACACAGTTTCAAGCTGCTGTGATTACAATTAAGAAAAAAAAAAGTGCCTGGGTGTGGCGGAGCCTGTAATCCAAGTGACCTGGGAAGGTGAGGCAGGAGGATCCCAAGTTCAAGACTAGCCTCAGCATCTTAGCAATGTCATGACCCTCTCTCAAAATAAGAAAAAAAGAACTGTGTATAGGGCTCAGTGGTTAAGCACACCTGGGTTCAATCCCTGTTACCAAAAGGAAAAAAAAGAGAGAGGAGAGAGAGAGAACACAAGAACAAAAACAAAGAACAAGAACAAAGAACAAGAACAAGAACAAAGAACAAGAACAAGAACAAGAACAAATGCCAGGCACATGATAGTATCTCTAGCTCAGAACAGAACACTCAAAACAACCTACTTTTTTCTGTTGCTCTAAATACTTAACAGATACATTTTTCAATAATTTTTAGATGTAGATGGACACAATGCCTTTATTTTATTTACTTATTTTTATGTGGTGCAGAGTATTGAACCCAGGGACTCACACGTGTTAGGCAAGCACTCTACTGCTGAGCCACAATCTCAGCCCTAACAACAAATACAATATTTAAATCCATAAAATCCTACCTGGTTAAAGTTTCATTTTTAGAACTCTCATCTGTTATTAAAGAAAAGGGTGAAATTAATCAACAGTATAAAAACATGAAATACTAAAAGTATATGAGACATATTTTATTACAAAGTATTCCTTTGGGACCATTCATGGAGACTCTTCTTGAATTAATATTATTTAATTTACTGATAGGCAATTAAGGCACTAAAAAATCTCATGTCCCCTTTACAGGTTTAAATACAGGTTTAATGAAACAAAGTTAAGATTCCAGTATCAAACTTATGTTTCCAATGACAATATTATAGGAGCTGTGCATGGTGGCGCACACTTGTAATCCCAGTGTTCAGAGGCTGAGGCAGGAGGACTGTGTGTTAAAAGCCTGCCTCAGCAACATAGAAAAGCCCCAAAAAACTCAGTGATGCCCTCTCTAAACAAAATACTAAATATGGCTGGGCTTTTGTCTCAGTGTTTAAGTGCCCCTGAGTTCAAACCCTGGTACCAAAAAAAAAAAAAAAATTATACAAAAGTGTGCATATAAAAAAGTAAACATGCTCATTAGTGGAGAACAACATGATCCCTAGACAGAGGAGCAATTCACAACCCTAGGAATTGTGAGTAAAACGTCAAAGCTGCTGTTAGAATGTACAGGATATGCCATTTGTGGAACACATTAGAATCATTTACATGATTATGAGATGTGTATACTGCTTCTCCAATTGCCCTCTAATTGAATAAGTGCAAATTATGGCATTTGTTGGTTTTTCCATCTCACATTTTGCTTCTATGTTAATGAAAACATGAAAATGTCTATAATCTCAAGTCAATAAACAGCACAAGAATGAGCAGACTTCAAATATCTTACCAGCTTTCTTGGATTGCTGAACATCTCCACATACACTTTCTTTTTCTTCAGGTACATTCTGGGAAGGAAGAAAGGCTTTATGTGTAATGAGCATTACATTTGATAAAATAATTATAATATTCAGCATTACTACAGGATACATTGGAAAAAACACAGGTTTCTGAATTATTCTGATGTAAATTTCAATCCCAATTCTGCCATTTAATGACCTGCATTTTCACATAGGTTGAGAATTATAAGAGATGATAGAGACATCTCCAAACATTACTCCCCTCACCTCTAGTCAGTTATTACACAGATACTGTGATATCCAATAGATTATTTTCTTGACCACAATAATCCTGGGTAAAAATTTGATCCATTGGTAGCTCAGCATACTTGTCAAAATCTGACATTTAAGAAATTCAAAGTAATTACTCATGTTCCCATGATTTTTATTTGCACAAAGTACCTCTTGAGCTCAGTTTTGAGGACAACTTACAACTGAGATGGGATAGAGTCTTTTTAGCCTGTATGTCAGACACCTGAAGACAAGTGATTGCATACATTTGGCTGCATCTGACAAAGGCAATAATGAATCTTGTAGGACAATGATGGATGCATGACAGGTGCACACAGCAAATAGAAAACAGAAAGATTAATTAAAGAAGCCACCATGGAGGGACCAGTGGCTGAGGGAAATATTGAGCCTAGGGGAAAAACATTTCTAGAAAGATAAGGGAGGAGAAAGAAACAAACAGAAAGAGGGAAACATGGCCAGTTCAAGTGAACATGTGTTTAAGCCAAAGAAGAAAGGAAAGAAATAAGAGCAGAGCATGGAAAGAAATACAACACAGAATTTGGACCAAACAAATAATACTAATAATACTGATTTTGATTACACTACAATTTCTTCCTCTAAAAAATTCTATAATAAATCAGTTTCATTACCATATATGAAATTGAATTATATAACCATAGTTATAAACCCTTGACACTAACCCCTTGGGATATAAAATCCTGCCTATAGGCCAAAAATTTTGGTTGGAGTGACCTCAGAGTATAAACCAACCTCGGAATGATTATAATCCAGACACATCTGTCTAAATTCAAACTCATTAATTGACTCAAGCTATTTAATCAGTAGAACAAGTTATCCTAGGGATAACAGCGCAATCCTACTCAAGAGGGTTGACAGGAGGGTTTAAGACCTTGATGGGTTGGATCAGGACATCCAAAGAATGTAACTGCCATTAATGGTTCATTTGTTCAATAATTAAAGTCCTGCATGATCTCAGTTCAGACTAGAGAAATCTAGGACAGTTTCTAGCTATTAAAATATTTCTCCCAGTTAAAAAGGACAACAAAATTAAGGCTAATTCTGTACTTTTTCCTTAGAATAATGGATGAAATAATCTAAACCTAGTAAACCATTACTTACCCTGCCCTAGAACAGGGTCTGTTAGGATGGCAGAGCCCAGAAATTGCATAACACTTCAAACTTTATTACCTGAGGTTCAACTCCTTTTCTTAACACATGTTCTTAGTAAAATTATTATTCCTGGTTGTCCTAATTTTAGAGGAATAGCTTTCTTAACTTTAGTTGAATGAAAAATACTAGGTTGGTCAGCCTTTCTCATCCTACGGAGGTGGATGCCTGCCGGGCCTTCGTGGGTAGTGGCCGCAGGGTCCAGGCGGGGCTTGGGAGAAACAGTGGGGACCCCCGTGGCGTTGGTCGCCCGGCAGGGGGAGGCGAACTGTCGCCGTTTGCGGGGGACACCACTGTGGCGGAGGGCTGGTGTCGCAGGGCTGCGGCGGAGGAGATAACTTCATTGAAGCCTGCTGCTACAGGTGTGTGGACCCCTGGCTTTCCCTCTCCACGCATCAGGGAAACCTTAAGGGCCCCTTCCAGCTCTCCCGTGAGTGCTACAGCCAGCCCGAGGGAGTCAGAGGTGGTGCGGGACTGCCGCTCCCGCCAGGGCTGATTGCTGAGGTCTCTTGCACCAGATACGGGGGTGTGGCTACCAGAGGGCAAGTAAAATTCGCTGAGGATTCTCAGCCCCAAGCTCTACAATCTTAGGGTCTGAGGGAATGGCAATCTGGAGGAGTGAGCCCAGTCATTCATGAAAACAGGGCTCCCGGGAGCAGCAGACCTGGCCTGTAGCCAGTATTGTGGTGAGAGGGGCCTGGCTAGAGGAAAAGTGGAAGTGATTGGACACAAGAGGAGGCCCTAAGCACTCAGGATTGGAGACTCGCCCAGTCTGGGAGGAGCTGCTGCACACTGATTGGTTCCCGCGTACTGACGGGAAAGACTTGACCTGGTGGGCACAGCGCCACCTAGTGGAAGAGAAGTTAATCAAACTCTAAGACGGCATTTATTATGTTTTTTTTTTTTTTGTCTTTGTTTTTGTTTATGTTTTTGATTGGGGTTTTTCTTTCATCTTCATTTTTCTATCTTGTTTTTTTTTGTTTTTTTTCCTTCTTCTTTCTCTTCTAACTCTAATTTTAATTTTTTTTAATTATTATTATTATTATTTTTAATTTTTGTTCTTTTTTAGTTCCTATTTCTTTCTTCTTTTGTCTTTTCATTTTTCTTATCCCCCCTTCCTTGAATTCTACCTGCCTACTCTCATTCTCCTTAGTGACTTCTTCCCTTCCCTTCTAATACCTTTCCTCCCAAGCATCAAATAAATTTATAGGAATAAACAGTAACTCAGCAGTCAAACAGAACAAGAAGCAACATGAGCAGCTTCAAGAAACACGGAAGAAAAGGAGTACAAACAATGCAGGACAGCCTAAATATTCAGGAGGACCTAGAGTCATCAGAAAAATGGTAATATAAAGACCTCAAGGAACACCTTAGACAGATGGAATGGAACCTTAAAGAGGATACAAGACAGCAAATTCAAGCAGCGAAAGAACACATTGAGAATGAATTACATAAACAGCTAAAAGAAGAAGTTAAGCACCTTTATCAGGAGATAGAGATTATAAAAAATAATTAAACAATAATTCTAGAAATGAAGGAAACGATAAACCAAATGAAAAACTCAATTGAGAGTATCACTAACAGAGTGGAGGAAGTAGAAACTAGAACGTCAGATAATGAAGACAAAATATACCATCTTGAAAAGAGTCTAGCCAACTCAGAAAGGCTGGTAAAAAATCATGAGAAAAACATCCAGGAGCTATGGGATAACATGAAGAAACCAAACTTACGAGTCATCGGGATAGAAGAAGGTACAGAGATTCAAACCAAGGGAATGAGAAACCTGCTGAATGAAATAATTACAGAAAACTTTCCAGAAATAAAAAAGGAAACAGATATACAAATTGAAGATGCATACAGGACACCGAGCACACAAAATCACAGTAGACCAACGCCAAGACACATTGTTATGAAGATATCCAATATACAGAACAAAGAGAAAATATTAAAAGCTACAAGAGAAAGGAGACAGATTACATTTAGGGGTAAACCAATATGGTTAACATTGGACTTTTCATCACAGACACTGAAAGCAAGAAGGTCATGGAACAATGTATTTCAAACACTGAAAGACAATGGATGCCAACCAAGAATTCTGTATCCAGCAAAATTAAGCTTCAGGTATGACAACTAAATAAAGATCTTTCATGATAAACAAAAGTTAAAAGAATTTGCAGCCAGAAAACCTGCATTGCAAAGCATTTTGAGCAAAACACTACACGAGGAAGAAATGAAAAACAGTAACCAAAACCATCAGTGGGAAGTGCCTCAGTAAAGACAGAGGGCGAGGGGAAAGATAATCATGGAGAAACTAACTAAATTTTTTTTTTTAAAAAAAGGATAAACAATCAAACATGGATGGAAGTTCAAACCATATATCAATAGTAACTCTGAATGTTAATGGCCTAAACTCTCCAATAAAGCGACATAGGCTGGTATCATGGATTAAAAAAAAACAAATCCAACAATATGCTGCCTCCAGGAGACACATCTGATTGGAAAAGACATACACAGGCTGAAGGTGAAAGGATGGGAAAAAATATACCACTCACACAGTTCTCGTAAACAAGCAGGAGTGGCCATCCTCATATCAAATAAAATTGACTTCAAGACTAAGTTAATCAAAAGGGATAAAGAAGGTCATTATATACTGTTAAAAGGAACCATTCACCAACAAGACATAACAATTATCAATATTTATGCACCAAACAATGGTGCTGCGACATTCATAAAACAAATTCTCCTCAAGATCAAGAATCAAATAGACCACAACACAATAATTATGGGTGACTTCAACACACCTCTTTCACCATTGGACAGATCCTCCAAACAAAAATTGAATAAAGAAACTATAGAACTCAATATCACAATCAATAACCTAGACTTAACTGACATATATAGAATATATCAACCATCATCAAATGGATATACTTTTTTCTCAGCAGCACATGGATCCTTCTCAAAAATAGACCATATATTATGCCATAGGGCAGCCCTCAGTAAATATAAAGGGGTGGAGATAATACCATGCATTTTATCTGATCATAATGGAATGAAACTGGAAATCAATGATAAAAGAAGGAAGGAAAAATCCTACATCACATGGAAAATGAACAATATGTTACTGAATGATCAATGGGTTACAGAAGACATAAAGGAGGAAATCAAAAAATTCTTAGAGATAAATGAAAATACAGACACAACATATCAGAATCTATGGGACACAATGAAAGCAGTTTTAAGAGGAAAATTCATCGCCTGGTGGTCATTCCTCAAAAAAAGAAAAAACCAACAAATACATGAGCTCACACTTCATCTCAAAGCCCTAGAAAAGAAAGAGCAAAACAACAGCAAGTGTAGCAGAAGGCTAGAAATAATTAAAATCAGAGCAGAAATCAATGAAATTGAAACAAAAGAAACTATTGAAAAAATTAACAAAACTAAAAGTTGGTTCTTTGAAAAAATAAATAAGATCGACAGAACTTTAGCCATGCTAACGAAGAGAAGAAGAGAGAGAACTCAAATTACTAACATACGGGATGAAAAAGGCAATATCACAACAGATGCTACAGAAATACAGAAGACAATTAGAAATTATTTTGAAAACCTATATTCCAACAAAATAGAAGATAGTGAAGACATCGATAAATTTCTTAAGTCATATGATTTACCCAGACTGAGTCAGGAGGATACACACAATTTGAACAGACCAATATCAATGGATGAAATTGAAGAAGCCATCAAAAGACTACCAACCAAGAAAAGCCCAGGACCGGATGGGTATACAGCGGAGTTTTACAAAACCTTTAAAGAAGAATTAAAACCAATACTTTTCAAGTTATTTCAGGAAATAGAAAAAGAGGGAGCTCTTCCAAATTCTTTCTACGAGGCCAACATCACCCTGATTCCGAAACCAGACAAAGACACCTCAAAGAAAGAAAACTACAGACCAATATCTCTAATGAACCTAGATGCAAAAATCCTCAATAAAATTCTGGCGAATCGAATACAAAAACACATCAAAAAAATTGTGCACCATGATCAAGTAGGATTCATCCCTGGGATGCAAGGATGGTTCAATATACGGAAATCAATAAATGTTATTCACCACATCAATAGACTTAAAGATAAGAACCATATGATCATCTCGATAGATGCAGACAAAGCATTCGACAAAGTACAGCATCCCTTTATGTTCAAAACATTAGAAAAATTAGGGATAACAGGAACTTACCTTGACATTGTAAAAGCTATCTATGCTAAGCCTCAGGCTAGCATCATTGTGAATGGACAAAAGTTGAAGGCATTCCCTCTAAAATCCGGAACAAGACAGGGATGCACTCTATCTCCACTTCTATTCAATATAGTTCTCGAAACACTGGCCAGAGCAATTAGACAGACGAAAGAAATTAAAGGCATAAAAATTGGAAAAGAAGAACTTAAATTATCACTATTTGCAGATGACATGATCCTATACCTAGAAGACCCAAAAGGGTCTACAAAGAAACTACTAGAGCTAATAAATGAATTCAGCAAAGTGGCAGGATATAAAATCAACACGCATAAATCAAAGGCATTTCTGTATATCAACGACAAAACTTCTGAAACGGAAATGAGGAAAAACACTCCATTCACGATATCCTCAAAAAAAAAAATAAAATACTTGGGAATTAACCTAACAAAAGAGGTGAAAGATTTATATAATGAAAACTACAGAACCCTAAAGAGAAAAGTTGATGAAGATCTTAGAAGATGGAAAAACAAACCCTGTTCATGGATAGGCAGAACTAACATCATCAAAATGGCGATATTACCAAAAGTTCTCTATAGGTTTAATGCAATGCCAATCAAAATCCCAATGGCATATCTTGTAGAAATTGACAAAGCAATCATGAAATTCATATGGAAAAATCAAAGACCCAGAATAGCAAAAGCAATTCTAAACAGGAAGTGTGAATCAGGTGGTATAGCGATACCAGATTTCAAACTATATTACAAAGCAATAGTGACAAAAACAGCATGGTACTGGTACCAAAACAGGCGGGCGGACCAATGGTTTAGAATAGAGGACATAGAGACTAATCCACAAAGTTACAACTATCTTATATTTGATAAAGGGGCTAAAAGCATGCAATGGAGGAAGGATAGCATCTTCAACAAATGGTGTTGGGAAAACTGGAAATCCATATGCAACAAAATGAAACTGAATCCCTTTCTCTCGCCATGCACAAAAGTTAACTCAAAATGGATCAAGGAACTTGATATCAAACCAGAGACTCTGCGTCTGATAGAAGAAAAAGTTGGCTCCGATCTACATATTGTGGGGTCGGGCTCCAAATTCCTTAATAGGACACCCATAGCACAAGAGTTAACAACAAGAACCAACAAATGGGACTTAATTAAACTTAAAAGTTTTTTCTCAGCAAGAGAAACAATAAGAGAGGTAAATAGGGAGCCTACATCATGGGAACAAATCTTTACTCCTCACACTTCAGATAGAGCCCTAATATCCAGAGTATACAAAGAACTCAAAAAATTAGACAACAAGATAACAAATAACCCAATCAACAAATGGGCCAAGGACCTGAACAGACACTTCTCAGAGGAGGATATACAATCAATCAACAAGTACATGAAAAAATGCTCACCATCTCTAGCAGTCAGAGAAATGCAAATCAAAACCACCCTAAGATACCATCTCACTCCAGTAAGATTGGCAGCCACTATGAAGTCAAACAACAACAAGTGCTGGAGAGGTTGTGGAGAAAAGGGTACACTTGTACATTGCTGGTGGGACTGCAAATTGGTGCGGCCAATTTGGAAAGCAGTTTGGAGATTCCTGGGAAAGATGGGAATGGAACCACCATTTGACCCTGCTATTGCCCTTCTTGGACTATTCCCTGAAGACCTTAAAAGAGCATGCTACAGGGATACTGCCACATCGATGTTCATAGCAGCACAATTCACAATTGCTAGACTGTGGAACCAACCCAGATGCCCCTCAGTAGATGAATGGATAAAAAAATGTGGCATCTATACACAATGGAATACTATGCAGCAATAAAAAATGACAAAATCATAGAATTTGCTGGGAAATGGACGGCTCTAGAGCAGATTATGCTTAGTGAAGCTAGCCAATCCCTAAAAAACAAATGCCAAATGTCTTCTTTGATATAATGAGAGCAAATATGAACAGAGCAGGGAGGAAGAGTAGGAAGAAAAGAGTAACATTAATCAGTGACATGAGATGGGAGGGAAAGGGAGAGATGAGGAAAATTGCATGGAAATGAAGGGAGACCCTCATTGCTATACAAAATTACATATAAGAGGTTGTGAGGGGAATGGGAAAATAAACAAGGTGAGAAATGAATTACAGTAGATGGGGTAGAGAGAGAAGAAGGGAGGGGAGGGGAGGGGGGATAGTAGGGGATACGAAAGGTAGTAGAATACAACAATTACTAATAGGGCATTATGTAAAATTGTGGATGTGTAGCCGACATGATTCTGCAATCTGCATTTGGGGTAAAATTGGGGGTTCATAACCCACTTCAGTCTAATGTATGAAGTATGATATGTCAAGAGCTATGTAAAGTTGTGAACAACCAATAAAAAAAAAACCTAAAAAAAATACTACGTTACATACAACTCCAAAAAGACCCAAAAATTCTTTATTCGCTGATGCAATAAAATTATTTATTAAAGAACCACACAAACCTCTAACATCTTCCAACTTTTTATTTATTATTGTACCTTCCCTAGCCCTTACCTTATTTACAATGTGAATTCCCCTACCCACACCATGACCCTTCATCAACATAAATATGGAAGTACTCTTTATCCTTGCAACCTCAAGCTTAGCCATATGTACAATCTTATGATTGAGATGAGCATCCAATTCACAGCCCTAATCACAGCAGTACAAATTGCAGCACAATCTCATATGAAATAACTCTGGCCATCATTCTCCTGTCATTTCTACTTATAATCAGGCCATTTACTTTATCAACCCTTATTGCAACTCAACAATTTTTAGGATCACTATCACCAACATAGCAATAATATGATTCATCTCAACAGTAGCAGAAACAAACCAACAGAAAGAGGAACTTGTATCAGGATTTAACTTACAATATGTTGTGGGCCTCTTTGCCTTATTTTTCCTGGCCGAATACACTCATATCATTATAATAAACACTTTAACCAGAAATCTTTTTCATGGAGTACTCTTCAACCCACTAATCACTGAAGTCTTTGTATTCAGTTTTGCACTAAAAACCCTTGTACTAACTTCAACTTTTCTATGAATTCAAGCATCATACCGATGATTCTGATATGGCCAACTCATACACTTATTATGAAAATAACTTATAACCCCTAACACTAGCTCTATATTCATATGACACATCTCCCTGCCCATTGTCATGGCATGTGTACCCCTCAAACCTAAAGAAATATGTCTGACAAAAGAGTTACTTTCATAGAGTAAGTAATAGAGGTTTAAACCCTTTTATTTCTACAATCATAGGATTTGAACCTAACCTTAAGAATCTAAATTTCTTGATGCTACCTTACATACATATAAAGTCCTGTTAGTAAGGTCAGGTAAATAAGCTGTCAGGCTATGCCACAAAAATGTTGGTTTATACCCTTCCTGTGCTAATTAATCCCCTAATTGCCTCTACCATCAATTTCACCTCATTTTCAGGAATTTTAATTACACTATTTAGTTCCTACTGACTACTTACCTCAGTAGAACTAGAAATAAGCATACTAGCTATTATCCCTATTTTAATTAACAAAGCAAACCCTTAATCCACAGAAAATGCATCCAAATATTTCTTAATTCAGGCTCTAGCATCACTAGTTTTATACACTCAGGACAATGAACCCTAATCAACTCACCCAACCAAATTTCACCCCTAATATTTGCTGTAGTGCTGTCAGTAAAAATGGGACTAGCCCCATTTCACCTATGAGACCCAAAAATTACCCAAGGAGTTCCACTTATATCAGCAGTAATCTGACTACAATGTCAAAAATTGCCCCAAACTCCATTATGTTTCAAATTGTTCCCTCAATCAATTTGTCCTTATGACAATGATAGCAATGATAATAATAGCAATTCTGTCTAATGTATGAGGAGGCTGAGGAGGACTCAAACAAACCATTCTACAAAAAATCCTGGCCAACTCATCAATCACCCACATAGGCTGAATAATAGCAATCATTGCATTGAATCCCACATTGACTATATTTTATCTGATTATTTACATTATACATACAATCCACATGTTCATATTATTCTATTATAACAAGAAAACCACCACCCTTTTGTTGAAATAACTTTCAGACGCAGCTAGCAGCTAAGAACAGCTTGGAGGTGCCTAAAATATCCACCTTCCTTCAGGCCTGAGAGGAGTGCCTGAGGGTGGGGTGAAACCACATCCTCAGTACTTGGGTTTGCATTGTCAAATTACCAGGCCAGGAAACTGAGAGTCAGGGGCTTCAGGGCATGAAACCCCTGACTCAGTCAGGGCCAAAGACCCTTCCAGATTGCTTTCCACCATGACAGCAATATTTAGAGATTCCTCACAGTGCGGTTACATTAGGCAGAAGATGATTGGCTTATGGATATTGTCTTGCTTATGTATGATTGACAGGCACACCCCACTTGAACCCTATAACATTTGTGTGCATTCCAAAAATAAAATGAGCTACTGGATGACGACCTGAGGTAAGTCTTCAGCCAGTTCTCTCACCAGCTCCCAGAGTCTGTATGTTTATTCCACATCTCTACCCACCCCACCCCGCAAAAAGGTAGCTGAGTGACCATCGACCACAAAGGGACTTAGGAACACATACACCCTTTTCACTATCCAACATATGAAACAAATTTCCTCTACTAATTTCAATAATACTTATTGTACTTATATCTCTCTAAGTGAACTGTCCCAACTAACAAAATTCACCCCCAAAATGAATTATTATTAACTTATATCAAATAGCAATGTCATTATATGTATCTATATAAATACCAATAACAGCCTTACTAAACTTATATTTCTATATACGAATTATCCACTCAACATCGCTAACACTATTTCCATCATCCAACAACACTAAAGTGACAATTCAAAAAACAAAAATAAACCCTCTCATGCCAACTCTCATAATTGCATCAACCCTCTCCCTTCACCTTATATCTTAGCTATCAATCTTAAGCTAGGGATTTAGGTTAAATTTAGACCAAGAGCCTTCAAAGCTCTAAGCAAGTACCAATACTTAATTCCTATAATCAGGACTATTTAT
This sequence comes from Spermophilus citellus, assembly GCF_964194105.1. Classification (NCBI taxonomy): domain Eukaryota; kingdom Metazoa; phylum Chordata; class Mammalia; order Rodentia; family Sciuridae; genus Spermophilus; species Spermophilus citellus. Next base: position 22,609,585 of record NC_138195.1, on the reverse strand, counting down.
CTCACATCAACTGAATAGAAATCAATTACTTTAATTAAGCTAAAAGTTATCTTAATTCTCTAGATGGATGATATTTAAACCTGTAAATATTTAATTAACAGCTTAATGCCTAACTGAACTAGCCTCAATCTACTTCATCTTTCCTAAGGAAAAAAAAGGCTTAAAATCTGTAAAATTCTTAGTAGGATAAAATAAATTTTCCCAATTTGCCTCTGAAAGAGAGTACTGGTAATCAGAACACTAATGAGCAGATACAACTAGAAAAGATGTAATTTATAGTACATGGACTGAGCATCAAAAATTTTAAGAAATTTTGATCTAAACTCCTAATCTTAGCTCAAAGCTGGAAGAAGTAAGGGGTATTCTGCTACCTACTTTCATATTTGTAACACTTCCTCACTTTGTTTGCTTCTTATTTGTGATATTAGTTTCTGGTAATTCACCAGAACTTTTATCTCTTGAACTTCAAAGGAAAATATATACCAAAGTCATATTTTCAGAAATCCAATAGTCTTCATGATTAACTCCTCAGGCTTATTACTTAAAACACTTCATTATTTCAGATATCTTCTTGTCTTCCCATTTATTCAGGTTCACAATATATGTAAAAGACTTTACATCATGCCCTATTCTCAGTTTTCCAAGACACACCCATGTTTCCTATCTTGCAGTATCTCAAGAGTGACAACAGAGCTTTAAAATGAATACTTATATAACTAAGTACACAAATTTCTGAACCTGAAATTATAGATTATGACATAAAAATTCAGAGTGTATATTTTAAAACACTGCAATGAAAAAGTTTTTAGAAGTTCAAATCATACTATATGGTTTTTCAGACTTTCTGCTTCAAGAACTATTTATTATTTGCTGAAGACATCTAGTTTTTAATTAGATTAAGAGATTTAAATACTCTTAATGGAAAAGACTCAAAACCAAAGTCCAATACCATTACAATAGAAATATTGAGAAAGAGGTTTAAAATTTCTACTTTTTAACAAATTCTCACAGTTTAAATGTAAATATGGAACCTAGAATAGAAATCGAGGAAAAGCTCTCATAAAAATATATGACATGAAAACAAAGTGGCCAAGAAAAAAAACTATATGCAGTGTTCTGCATAGTGTTCAAATTGAAGGAATTAGGAAAATTTCATGATTCATAAATATTTATTTGATTCATTAAAGATTTATTTTGTCCTGAGTATTAAAATTTATGGAAGCTTAAATTCACAGTGAATTTATCCAATAATCATTGACCCAGTCTCTACTAATGTAATTACAATGTTTCTACTAATGTAATTTTCTGTGGTTATGGATTTTCAAAAGCCCCTACTTGCCTAAAGGATCAGATGGAACACTGATAAAAGATAAAAATAAAATCCCAACACATTGTTATCAGATAATTTGTCCTAGAACATTTCCAAATAAAATGACAAGAAAAGCATTGCTAAATTGAAAGACTAAACACTTCACAAACAAAATTCACAGCAAGAAAATGAATTTAACAACAGGGCATTTACCTTGGTGTCAGATTTGTTGTTGCTCTCTTCTGAAGTAGGCTTGGTATCAGCAGCACCAGGTTCCTCTGCAAATCTTTAGAGCAAAATGTATTACAAAAATGGGTCAATCTGGTTTTTTAAAGTAATAAAATCTGGTGAGTGTTTGGATATCACTATATTAAATCAGGTTTTTTCTTTTTCTTTTTTTTTAAGAGAGAGAGAATTTTTTTAATACTTATTTTTTTAGTTTTGGGGGGACACAACATCTTTATTTGTATGTGGTGCTGAGGATGGAACCCAGCGCAGTGCGTATGCCAGGCTAGCGCGCTACTGCTTGAGCCACATCCCCAGCCCCAGAATCAGGTTTTTGACTGAGAGGATTAAAATATGACCTCCATTTTAACAAAATTTTTGTTTACCTCTTTCTGCCTTCGCTTTTCCCATTCTATGAATCATTCAGTGAAGTCATACTTAGATCAATTTCAAACAGTGAGAGCCAATATATTAGCCAAGTCTGAGAATCATTTATCTTCAGAAACTACCTCCTGCCCTGAAGGCTGAACTGAAGAATCCAATCAGAGGCCTACATAACCTTTGTGGCCTGGACTGAAACAAACCTGATAATCTAGCATGAGGTAGAAAGATATACTGCTCCTTCTCCCTTTTTTCTCCCTGGATCAGAGTTGGCTAACTTGAATGTGGTAACCTTGGTGCTTTGGCATGGAAACCACTTACAATATGTACCTATTGCCTCCCTTTACTAAAAAACGGCACAGGGATTTCCCTGAAACATGTTAATGGTTTGAAAGATGAACAAGAGAAAAAAAATGCATATGTTGTTATTGGGAATTCCTTTCTTAGACACATTAAAACATTATAAATTATATAATTCAATTAATTTCCCAGTACAAGTCCTGCCTTATTCAGGGCCATGAAAGCACTTCAAAATATTTACAGACACTCAGGCACTCAGTGGGAATGATTGCCTCTGAGGTAGAGGACTGCACGTGGGACTCTGTTTCCCTAAGTACTATCTAAATAAGTTGTACTTCTGTGTCCTCAAATATCTCAACATCTTCCTTCCTGTGGGCTTCCACTCCCATGTCCTCCTTCTGCAGGACCTTTCAAGCTTCATCCTATAAAGATGTACTTTCCTGAACAAGGTTGGCTTCAATGACCATGAGTGGGAGCTGCTCTTTCCTCACTCCTAGAAAACAAGCTAAATGGAGTCTCAGTCAGTGGTCTCAGCATAAGCATGTTACCAACCATCCAACTAAAGCTCTGTGATAGCTCTGCCAGATTGTACCCCTGCCCTACCCTACCTAAACATAGGAGGAAAATGAGAAGGTGGCAAAAGTGGCAGAAGTGAGTCTATGCCTGCTCTGGGCCATAGATCATGTGGTTGAGCAACTCCTAGTCCTTTGGTGCTTGAAGTCTGGTAAACCACCCTCATGTTCCCATGTACTCTACACAATCTTCCCAGTAGCTCAAAAGGTTTTAACATCTTTCAACAGAAACCTGAAAGTCTGTCAGTTCCTACAAGCAACAAATTGTTTTGGACTCTTTTGAACCCCTTATTTTAATATCATTTTCTACTTAGTTCCCAAAATCCATGTCCTAAATTCCTGTTTTGTCTTCATCAAACCAGGTGTAAACCCAGATATTTTGTTTTTCTTCCGGGAAAACAATGATTCCTACCCAATTCAGTTTTTCCTCTTCAATATGCCCTCCCTCTGTAGTTCTATTATGATCCTCTACCTCCAGGTTCACTTACTAATTCTCTTCCTATCATCCATGTTTGGGCTCACTAGACTCACTGTTCCATTTTATTGTTAAAACACTCACCAATGGTACTGTCATTCAGGACAGTATTTGGCTTTCCATTAAGAAATATGAGTTCAAATGTCATTGATGTTACTTTCTACAACCAGATAAGGTCGTTTAATATATTTAAGTTTTAGGTTGTCCATCCTAACAACCATTTGGGCAGAATGTTTAAAATATTTTGAAGTATTGGAGGTTTCTTTGTCTCATGACTACGAGTCTTTAAAATTCTGTTATTCTCTGTGATTTTGATTTTATCTAGAGAATAATTTAGTACTTAGCTGACAGTAATTTTTTAAAAGACCAAACATCAACAAAAACAGCAGAGAAAGTTAAAAGTTTTTTCAAGAATACATCATAGCCATCGAAAAAACATAAATGATGAAAAAATAAAAATCTTTTTAGAACTAGGCAGGGGCGCTAGCTTGATGTGACAATCAACTATGAAATCAAGAACTAGATAAATCTATTAAGCTATTCTCTAAATAATTATTGAAGAAGATTAATGTAATTAATAACTATATATTATTAATATTAATATTAATCATTATTAACAATTAATAATTGTTTATATATCACAGACAGGTCATATGTATTCTTCACTTCCAGGAAAACAATTCCTCATCAGTAATTTCCTGACTTAAAAAAAAATTTATTTTGTTCATATGTGGTGCTGAGGACCAAACCCAGGACTTCACACATGGTAGGTGAGTGCTCTACCTCTGAGCCACAACTCCAGCCCAGTTGCCTGACTCTGCTTATGTAAAACCCATGGTCCTATGACCACTGGTATGTGAGATTTGCCCTAAAACATTTGAAGTTAAAAAGTTACCATTTGCTGGGTGTAGTGGCGCAGGCCTGTAATCCTAGCAGCTCTGGAGGCTGACGTAGGAGATCATGAGTTCAAACCCAGCCTCAGCAAAAGTGAGGTGCTAAACAACTCAGTGAGACCCTGTCTCTAAATAAAATTGAAATTAGGGCTGGGGATGTGACTCAGTGATCAAGTGCCCCTGAGTTCAATCCCCAATACTAAACAAAAGATACAACACTTACTGGTGCAAGTTTTAAAAATATTAGCACAAATTCAAGTACAAACAGGTTTTTAAGAAAATGCCTGATTTAAGCATTAACAGACAAATAAATTTGAACTTATGAATTCATCTGCTATGGACCTGAATCTTGATCCTTTGTGTCATACAGGTCCCTATCAATCTATGGAAAAGGGCAATAGAATGAATTTATCAGCCAGACAGGCTGATGATCAAATCAGAGGCCAGCAATAAGATTATGAGGGGCCCATTAGTCAACTTTTTTGAATGACTGGTGCTTAATCAGTAATTAATAGGTTATAATAGCACAGATACTTTCAAAGGTGGTGTGATGAAGTGCTAAGCACATATTATGGTGTCTGGTTCAGACTAGAACATCCAACAATTTTCATTTCTTTCTGTTGCATTCCCTTATTAGCTTATGAGGTCGTTATTTTTTTTCTTTTTTAACTGGTAAAATCCTACCTGGTTGAGGGCTGGGGATATAGCTCATTTGGTAGAGTACTTGCCTTGCATGCACAAAGGCCCTGGGTTCAATCCCCAGCACCACCAAAAAACAAAAACATACCTGGTTGAAGAGTCACCACCCACTATAAAAGCAAATGGTAAAATAAATATGTTATCAACAATACAAAACATAAATAGTAGAAATTCATGAATCATGCTTTCTTATAAAGCAATTCTTTTGGACCATTCCTGAAGACTATTCTATACTGGCTACCAATTATACTACTGATAGGCAATTAATGCACTGTGAATCAAGGGTACATAAAAGGAGCAAAGGTACAGACTGTAGGCATAGCAAACTTATTCTGTGAAATAATACTAGAAAATGCACCATATCATGGGAAATATATAGACACCCAGGAACAGAAAGTGTTTAGAACCCCAAGTGGACCTGACCAGAAAAGAAACTCTCCACATCATATTATTATATAAAATTGTCAAAAATACAAAATCAGAAAGAATACTGAAAGCTACAAGAGACAATGGTTGAAACAGATATACAGGCAAAGCTATCAGAAGTACAGTACATTTTTAAACTGAAACTTTAAAAACCAGATAAGTATACAATGATTATTTCAAGCCCTTCAGGAGGGAACCAAACTGGAATATACAAGGGCAATTATCCTGTTAAGCAGAGTAAACCAGAAAGGCAAGTATCCTGTGTTTCCCTCACATGTACAGCCTGGAAAACAAATAAATTAAAGGATGGTCTGAAACTACAAGTGACTATAGGGATGAGGAAAAAGACTGGGGAGAAACAGAGAAGGGAACGTAGGGAGGATAGAGAGGATTCAAATATGATATGATATCCCTGTGTGGAAATGTCACAGTGAAATCCACTCATTAGTGCCCAAAACAGGAGTCAATAATTATACTAAAAAAGTATCCAGTTTTATAACAAGCCCAATTTACTGTAATGTCACTATAGAAGAATTACACAACATACTAATTTTAAAATATGATTTATACAAAGACAAGTAAGATTTCTGAGGCCAAATTTTAAATAACGAAATCTTTTTCAGAAAACATTGTTTGAAAATATAAATTCTCTACCATTTCTTAAAGAATTCTAAATTATAGGCTATTAAAAAGGAAATTAAGGAAAATATGAATGTCCTATACACATTGATCTGATGCCACTCCTTTATGATGGCACTTTCTTACTCTTACTTTTTTATGTAGGGTAGGAACACTAAGGGCAATTCACTATCAGAAGTATTACCTGCTTTCCTGACTTGCGTTTCAATAAATACTGCTCGTGTATGTGCCAGAATTATTTTCCTATTACAATGTACAAAAAAGAAATAAAATTAGTATCTTAAGACTGATGTGAGAAACACTAACCAAATATAAATTGTGAAGAGTATTATAGATAGCATTAGAACTAATATCAGTACTTAGCCCCACATATTTCAAATGTGCAAGTTCTCTATGCATGGTATTAACCTTGCAGTTATTTTTAGGATGTTTGGGGAAGGGGGTATTTATTATGTTTTGTTTTAGAGATGAGGTTTTACTACATTGCCCAGGCTAGTCTTCAAATCCTGGGCTCATGCGACCCTCCTGCCTCAGCATCCCAAAGACTGCATCCATAAGTTGTAATCAAAGAAAAACAAAGTAAGGTGAAATGAATGTTCACATTTATAATTCACTTTCATTTCACCTGCTCAAATATTAACTATATTAGCTTGACATAAGGAAAGCATTCTGAACTCAGAAGATGTCCTCTCTCTGTCAACAATAGCTTTGTGTTTTGACACAAGTCATTGCTCTTAGGCTCAAAGTCTCCTTCTAAAAAATAAGGACTGTACTGCTTTAGGTCACCAGGTTGCTATGAAGATTTAGTGAGTTAATATAAACAATGCTGAGAGAAATAGTAAAGTAATGGAATGATTTGTACGTTAATGTTGAACTCTGAAACTCAAGTAAAAATCCAATCTCAGTTTTTTCACAGGTTCTAATGATCAAATATTGCAATTATTAACAAATTCTAATGAGTCCTAATTTGGGTCATTGACTATACTATTCTTGTGCTATATTGTTTAGGATAAATCAGGTGCTTAATAATTTATAACTCAATTTATTTATAAATATAATTGAATAACATAATTTTCTCCTTATACTGAAACTAATCAATCAGTTAGCTTGGATTATTACTATTCCTTTTCTACCTAATCAAATGGAACCAGTAGATCTTTATTCAGAATGAAGCTTAATTTCCACACTGATCTCTAGCTAACTTGAAACACAAAACCCTCTTTTACACATGAATACTGACAAATCATGATGAGGCTTAGCTCTAGGTTCAATGAATTTACTTTAGTTTTTGAGGATGCTGCTTAATGTCTTATTTGTGAGAAAGAACTTGAAATGTTCTGAAAAATGAAGCAGACATGAAAGCAGCATGGAAAATTTTTATTGCCATGGGAAAAAAAAATCACTTAAGGTACCAATTAGAATTAGCATCCTCCCTGGGAATCACTGACATGGGGCTTCCCACGACAAAAGAAAATGTGCTTTATAAGATATAATGGGGCTTTGGGCTACAGATCAGATAGAAGAGATAAAAGGGAACTCTGAACTTTTCCTATAACATTATTTGAGATTGTTGGATTATTTTGAATGATCCAAAAAGACAAACAAAACCCTCAAAGGACCATCATAAAGGTCTGGGCTAGCATGTGGACTGCACATAAGGTTTTGAGTGGGAGGGCAGGATTGGCATGTTCACCCTGGGGTGACCAAAGTTAGGAGATCCAGCTACCAAAGCAGAGTGCCAACTGGGAAACAATAGATGAGGTGATAACCATACCGATACTTAGAAGAAAAATAAGTTGTAAATTTTAAGTCTAAGCTTATGTCACCATGAAGACTCAGGGATCTGGATCAGTCAGGACAACCTGGTAGTGAAGTTAATCATTACCAGATTGTAGGACTACTTCTAACTGCAACATTACAGCAACCCAATGGACAGAAACAAAAGAATGTCTGGGAAGTCCTTTTTATCTACCCTCTGGTGAAAGAGATTTCTCCCTTAGGCATAAGAAACTCCTCAAAGAAATCCAAGGAGAATGGTTGAACAACTAGTTCCTAGAGAAAGTAAGATTTTCTGTTAAACTCTGACATGGGGCCTCCCACAACCAAAGAAAATGTGCTTTGCAAAACCCAAAATGACACTGGCAAAACACAAATAACCAAAACAAAAAAATCAAAGATATGGTGTTATTTGTGCCCCATATGCAGGGGTTATACTTAGAATATAATGGATAATGCTGGGATAATGCTTAGGATAAATCAGCTATTTAACAATTTATAAACTCAATTTATTTATAAATATAATTGAATAACATAATTTTCTCCTATACTGAAGCTAATCAATCAGTTGGCTTAGATAAAGGTTTTAGAAGTCCTGAGACAGGGTTCTACCATGAGCACCATCAGAAAGAGGGTGGGGCTTAATGAATCCTACATACATTGCACCTTCTAAGGAGTCTTGAATTTTGCAGGGGTCTTGACTGCAATCCAAACATACCTGAACTATGAAATCAGATTGGTGTGTAGGATGCATTAGTTGTAATTATTTTGAACCTCCATTGAATCATATCATTTTAATGTAAACACTTACACATTGAAACCACTAGCAATGGCGTGAGATAATGCGTTCTTTCCAAACTGATCTTCAGCAAAGGCATCAATACCTTCTCGAAGAAGAAGCTCAACTATACATTTTGCATTATATTTTGTGGCAAGTATGAGGGCTGTTCTAAAATAACAGAGAGATAACTTCAACCTTAGGTACTTTAAATGATGAATTGTCTTTAATAAAATCATTTAAACAACTAATCTTTTTACCAATTTAAGTTCTTGATTGTGTACAAATAACCTTTATATATACTAACACCCAAGTGTTCATCTTTGCATATTACCTCCACATCAAATAGAGAAACACAAGCAGGAAACCTCTTATCCCAATTGGGTATTACATAACAGAAGTTGCACATTTAATGTACTTTGATGGACCACATCTATGATGAGGTCATTTGGCTGAAATAGGTAAAGATTGAAGTGAAGAATGATCCATTTTTACCTTAGTCTAATGTAACATGTTATAACTCTCATTCACTTCAAAGTCAAATAAGAAAAGGCTGTTTGCAAGCTTAAAACAATAGGAATAAGAATGATGATAATTATAGTCATTGCAGTTTCAGGTAATGATAATCATGGGCATTTGCTAGGCACTGAAACCTCTGCAATATACGTAATTTTCTAACCACCTTCAAGTATATATTATCTTAATTTTCAGGAAACATATTTAATGATGAATAATGTTTCTAAGGTGACACACCTTGCAATTAGCAAAGGAAGGAATGCAAAACAGTCATGTTTGGATCTAAAGCCTATCACTTGTCTTTTGCTCACCCATCTATGACTCACGTTTATTAGCAAATGTTTATCCCATTAAAGCTTCTTTTCTTCCCTTTGCTCCAATTAAAAATATAGCCATCAAAGTATGTTAGAAATGAAAAGGGGGGATTAAAAATAATCTACCAATAGCAATTAATACTCACCTAGAGATAACCTAAAATGAATTTTCTTCAAAAAGCAGTTTAAGCAAAGGATCATCCAAAAGTAAATGGCTTTCAACATCTACTTATGATCAATAGAGCATTGTAAAAGAAAACATACATAAGATGCAGAAGTTTAAATATGATAAAAGGTTAAGCAATTCAGTATTGAATGCAAAAGTAAACAAAAAGCCAATACTTTGTAAAATTAATGTGAAATACCCTTGGCTAAAGGGTTGATAATGTGACAAATCAAATCAGTTTACACATGACAAACATCAACAAATATTATAATGGAATCTGATCATACTATATAATGTTATTTGTATTAGCCCATATAATTACTTTTCTAAAATTTGATATGTGTTCCTATATTTCAATTTATCCCAATAATTGTAAGTTAATATTCTTCTTCCCATTAATTTAATATTTTTACTTGAATTATTATTATCATTCCATTAAACTTTGAAAGATATCACTACTATACCTTTTCTCCTTGTCAACTGCATGTATATTTGCTTTTTTGTGAATTAAAAATGCTGCGGCTTTTTGTCTGTTGTGCTTCAAAGCAAGTAGAAGTGGCGTGTGGCCATCCTAGAAAAAAATAAAACAATTTATTCACAAAATTTCTCAACTGAAGCAGAAAAATTATAAAAGATATAATGGGTTCCAGAAATCTTGGTCTCCATCATAGCATTTATCCTGGTTTATTGATGTTGTGTGGTTGCAGCTCCCTTCTAAACCAAGAACTTGTTGAGGACAGGGACTAGATCTTTTATCTCAAAAACCCCAAACCCCAAAACCTAAAGGTAAATGATTTGGGTACTTTTGTTGAATTAATGTGCTAAATTTTCTTTTTTAGAGTGTGGATTATCCATCTATTCCAAAGAATATCTACTTTTCCATAAATACCAAGCTTCATCATAAAGATTCCTTGTTAGAGAAATATGTCAGATATTAAAGAAGTCCTTTGCCATCATTAATACCAATTTGAACATTATTTTTTGTATAAAACAGTTACATTTGAGGAATTAAGAGTTGCTAGGAGACAACTCTTGAGAGTTTTCCAATGAGGAGAAAGCTTCCCTCATGTTGTATAAACCCATGTGATTCTATCTATGGTGTCAGGATCCCAAATACCAATGTCAGGCACTCCTGCTTCAATAGATTTCTAAGGAAATGGGTTTTGAATTAAAAGAGGCTCAAAATGACCTTTGATTTCATTCTTAATTGTTCCCTGAATTTGCTGATATTATACAATGAAAACTGTTTGTATTAGCTGTTAGAAAGCTCAACACAAAATATATGCTCACTTATAATGATAATCCTGGGTTATAATTATCATTACTATCATAGTCCGCATCTACTTTTTAAATTCTCTTTTACTCTGCTCCCATTTTAATTGCAATTTAAAGTTATTAATTAATTCAAAAATTTTGTGAATCAACAAATGTTTTACATTGACGTACATGGATTAAATTTAACACCATAAAAGACACTAAATCACCTGCATTTTAAATGGTGACTCAATGAATGAATATAACACATATATCTGTGTGTTACATTTAGTCTGCAGCTCTTGATTTTATCTTTACTGTGAGTATACGAGTGGTTATGTTCAAAGCAAGTGTTTGCATGTAAAATCTTTCCTTTCTTTAATATAATTTTTCACCCAAAAATGAGACCTCAAAATATAATACAAAAAATTCGTAACATCTTCATTTTAATATTTTTTTCTACCAACTATAAACACATACTCCATTTGTTCACTGTTCTCCCAGATGATTATTTAAATAAGAATTTAGATGCATAGGAATGCTGACACTAAATTATTAAGAGGAGCCCCCATGATGTTCTTACTACATAGTTTTCAGTTTTTAAAACTGCTAGGCTGATTACGTCAGGCCCAGAAACATAATAGACCTAATGATATAGAGTAGCATCCAACCTCTGCTAAAAATCTTCAACATTTGTCGTTCCTAACCAAGAAAATCATTTTTCAAGTCAGGTTTTGTTGACCCAACGAATGGAATGATAACAGAGACATAAAATCCTTAAAAGGTTGGTCTCTGCTTATTGAAAGACTAGCCATAAGAAAATTTCTAATCACCTTTCCAATGATAGTAGTTGATTAATGTTTGTTGAAAGGAAAAAGGTTGTATTCTGTAAGCCAAAAATATATCACTAATCATACTTCTTTTAAATTCCCAGGCATGGAAATAGAAAAAAACAAATGTAAGTTAAATTAATTTGGTCAGAAAGGAGAGATTGGAAGGAAGTTGTACCTAGTCAAACTCCAATTCTCCCAGTTATTTCTTCAGTTTTGGGGATCTGGGATTTTGTATATTATACTCCCTATTGAGTGATTCTTTTCCAGGAGTTGGGTCAGAATCTCAGGAAATATTGCAAATATCCATGTCCAGGGCCTATTGGATTTAGTGAATATAAACCTCCAGGGAAAAGCCTAGGTTTGACAATATTTAAATCTCCCCCAGGTCACTTTGTGATACCATTGGAGCAGAGAGCTAGAAGACCAGACAATCATCTCTTCATCTCATCTCTTATTTTCAGGAACAATTCCCTTTACAATTTGGAGAGTTGCCAAAAAATAAAAAATAAAAAAAAACAGGCAAGAGAGAGAGTGATTAAACAATACTCCATGTAATTTTCCTAGGCAGTGGCAGAATAAGGACCAGTAAATTCAAAATGCAGCTTGGTTTCATATGTAAGCTCCTTAGCTCCCACATTTTAATAAGATAGTGTAGGTTTGACAGCGTGGTTTGACTCTTATCTAGTTGGTTGTTTCAGGCAGAAAACCATCATCTGTTAGTTAATAATGTGTTCTCCCCACTAGCTTCCCCATAATCACTGCTTAGTCACTGCCAACATGGTTTCCTCAGAACCCACCTAAAACTGCATTTTAAACACATTTGCAACTCTGCATCTTCCTTCCCTAAATTAAGTATTGTTGTTCCCCAGATCGAATAGCACCTCATCCATACACAGAAACTGAGAAAAATTACAAAAACTAAACTCTTCTTGGTATTTTTTCCTTAATTATCTAAATTTCCTCATTGGAAAATTATCTGCTTTTCCACATTTCCTGCTCAAGCCTTACCACCGAGAGATATTTAAGTTTCATGTAACTTTTCCCACATCAAAAAGATCACCATTTATTGTAAAATTCTTTGTTTTGTTTGAGTTTTAAGATAAACCTTATTTCCAGGGCAAAATTTGCTTCTCTGTTTTCTTTTACACTATTTAGAAAAAGGTCTTGGTGCAAAAAATAATTTGGACACAGGAAATGTTTTAACTTAAAAATTCAGTATTTTTACAAATATTTGCCATTGGTGCATACCTGAAAGCTGTACCTCCTAATACTTTTAAAATCTCGGTATTTGAAGTGAAGTCTGAAAAGTCCATTCATTTCAACACATTTTTCTGCACTGAGTGCTTCAGCTTCTTAATATGGAAATAATCCCAACATATGTCATTATGAAAACAAAAGTATTTCAAATAATCTGGAAATAAAATTCAGTGATGTGTACCTTGTTTTGCAATTCCATATTTGCGTTGTGTGAAAGTAGTTTTTCTGCCATTGCAGTGGTCCTAGAAAGGACGGCATTGTGGAGAGGAGACCAACCATCCGGGTCCTGAACATTTGGATTGGCGCCATTATCGAGAAGAAGATTTACACAGCGCAAATGCTGGTGTTCTGCTGCCTGTTGGTATTGTACCAAGAAATGTATCATAGATACAAGAAATACAAGCCAAACATTTTATAGGGTCCACTAATTAGTTATCTTTAAATTATATTAAGCCCCTTTTATTTATGCATTTCAATCAAATCCATCTCCTGCAGAAACCTTAGGCTACTAACTGTGTACCTTAATCAGAGGTGTGTTGTACTCATTATCCAAAAGTTCAAGATTGCATTTCTTCTCTATTAAGAGGGCCACCACATCCCAGTGTCCAAAAGCACAAGCAAGATGGAGAGGGGTCCTGGGAAAGTAAGAAGATTCATTAGGAGATCATAGAGCACTTTTCACCACCCATTGAATCCAAGAGGTGAGCCAACCTAGTCTGCCACAGTGACTAACCAAGGCAGCTCCAAGATCTGGTGTCCTTCAAGGGCAGAATAGTCATTCACAAACAACCCTGCTAAACACAAGTGAGCTTGCAGAGCCTAAAGGACAGTGACACTGCGCGTGCTCAACCTGAGCTCTCAAAGAAACTCAAGCCCTCTGGAGAGGAGTTTTCTCCTGTAAACACTATGAATAGCTCCAAGATATAATACATCATGATGGACCAGAAATCAATGACATTCAGGGAGGTCTTGAAAAGCTCAGTTGTTTCCCAAGAGAACCTCAGGATTTACAGCAAGCCTAAAAGAAGTCACTGTAGATATCTTCAGTGATCCTCCTCCACTCATGATCATCCAGGCTGCCAGTCCAGCAGAGTGCTGACTGCGCATGATCAGGAAACCCCATCCACCTGCCTGAAACAGCAGTATAGGTGTGGCCAGTGTGGCCAAGGGTTCCTGAAAGTCCTGCCACCTGCTCTCCAATCAACCCTGGACTCCTCCAACCAGATAGGTGGACGTTTGGGATATAAGGTGGTAAAGGCAGTACTGGAAACAGAACTGGAGGTGCGACAAAAAAGCATAATGTGTTTGTGGTTTCATTAAGTGTGAAATCTCCCAGTGACTGCTATCCTCTCTCAGGGGAAGTACCTGAAATTAGTGCAAAGCTTGCAGGAAATCCAGACTTCTCGGCAAATCTGGTTACAAAGATGGTTGGCTGCTTAAAACCACACTGAGTGAGCCTTCAGAAGTTGATGGATGGGTACAAGTGGACCACCCAAGAAATAAGGAAAATCCTTTGAAGACTGAAATTGGCACCCCTAAATATGCTAGTGTGAAATAACATTAGAAACAAAACACTGCTACCACTCAATACTCAGGTAGCAGCTAACAAATGAAGAATGGTAACCAAGCAACCCTGCCCAACAGAGACAGGAGCCATCTTGCCATTTCAAAATGTCCTTGTAAGGGTCATCAGTAGAGAACATATATACATATGCATATACACTGATGCAAATGGATTCCAGATTGTGTTCAAACAATTATTTTTGCCCTTAAGTTGCTATATTATGGGAAATGTTTTGTCTCATGCTGCACTTTTCTACAATGTACATAACATTTTTTAAAAATGTGTACATTAAAACAAAGTGCTGGTACAAATTTTGTGGATTTAAATCACTTTTAAATAGTCGATCAAGTGTTCTATAGGATGAATTTTAAGTGGCTGGGAAGCAGGATAACGTTTTGTTTGGCTGCTCAATAAGACCTCCTGGATGGGAGATGTCTCCAAGGTCTATAGATCCCAGGAGTTGAGGAGCCTGTGAGCTCAGGAAAGTCAAGCACCTGGTAAAAGGAGAGTTGGCCTCTTTTCCCTCCACCCGCCCTGGCCCAGTGGGAAAGGTGGAGCCTTCTTCCTTAGAGGCCCTGCCTTCCCTGGTCAGCACCCTGTCCCTAGGACGCCTAGTCCTCTGGACATTATTACCTGTTTTTTTTATCTCGGTCATCAACACCAGCTTCTCCATGAGTCAAGATGTGTTTCACTTTGTCTACATCTCCCTCTAACGCAGCTCTGTGGATCCGCGTGTTCACTTTATAGCGAAGGCCCATTTTCCACAGGCTCCTCATGAATGAGCTCTCGGTTCTGACGAACTTAGAGGCCATGACCAGGCCTCTAAAAAGATTTCAAATGTAATTATTGTTATATAACATGGCCTATACATCAATATACAAACACTTCCAATAAAATATTTTTTCTCCCAGATTTGCCTCATGGTCCTATAATCATTGCTATTGTGAGATTTTTCCTAAAAGATTTGATGTTAAAAGGTATTGGTTATCAAACCAATTTACAAAATATTAAGACAAACTCTTTCAGTATTATCCCAGCTTCCCAGGTAAAGTCTGAATCAAAATGAACACATAACTCAGAGTAAATTTCTGAATTCATCTGGCATGGAACTACATCTTGATCATAATGCCCCATGAGTCTCTATCAATCCATGAACAGGGGCGAAAGTATAGATTAGTCAGCCAAGCGGGCAGATGGTCAAATATCCATCTGCCATCATAGGCCAAGGACTTGTTAGTTTGGGAATCATGAAATAATCAGTTGAAATCTCTGAATGACTGTCTAAATAGTAAACAGTAGGTTATAGAAACACAGTTTCAAGCTGCTGTGATTACTATTAAGAAAAAAAAAAAAGTGCCTGGGTGTGGCGGAGCCTGTAATCCAAGTGACCTGGGAAGGTGAGGCAGGAGGATCCCAAGTTCAAGACTAGCCTCAGCATCTTAGCAATGTCATGACCCTCTCTCAAAATAAGAAAAAAGAACTGTGTATAGGGCTCAGTGGTTAAGCACACCTGGGTTCAATCCCTGTTACCAAAAGGAAAAAAAAGAGAGAGGAGAGAGAGAGAACACAAGAACAAAAACAAAGAACAAGAACAAAGAACAAGAACAAGAACAAAGAACAAGAACAAGAACAAGAACAAATGCCAGGCACATGATAGTATCTCTAGCTCAGAACAGAACACTCAAAACAACCTACTTTTTTCTGTTGCTCTAAATACTTAACAGATACATTTTTCAATAATTTTTAGATGTAGATGGACACAATGCCTTTATTTTATTTACTTATTTTTATGTGGTGCAGAGTATTGAACCCAGGGACTCACACGTGTTAGGCAAGCACTCTACTGCTGAGCCACAATCTCAGCCCTAACAACAAATACAATATTTAAATCCATAAAATCCTACCTGGTTAAAGTTTCATTTTTAGAACTCTCATCTGTTATTAAAGAAAAGGGTGAAATTAATCAACAGTATAAAAACATGAAATACTAAAAGTATATGAGACATATTTTATTACAAAGTATTCCTTTGGGACCATTCATGGAGACTCTTCTTGAATTAATATTATCTAATTTACTGATAGGCAATTAAGGCACTAAAAAATCTCATGTCCCCTTTACAGGTTTAAATACAGGTTTAATGAAACAAAGTTAAGATTCCAGTATCAAACTTATGTTTCCAATGACAATATTATAGGAGCTGTGCATGGTGACGCACACTTGTAATCCCAGTGTTCAGAGGCTGAGGCAGGAGGACTGTGTGTTAAAAGCCTGCCTCACCAACGTAGGAAAGCCCCAAAAAACTCAGTGATGCCCTCTCTAAACAAAATACTAAATATGGCTGGGCTCTTGTGTCTCAGTGTTTAAGTGCCCCTGAGTTCAAACCCTGGTACCAAAAAAAAAAAAAATATATATAGGAAAGTGTGCATATAAAAAAGTAAACATGCTGATTAGTGGAGAACAACATGATCCCTAGACAGAGGAGCAATTCACAACCCTAGGAATTGTGAGTAAAACGTCAAAGCTGCTGTTAGAATGTACAGGATATGCCATTTGTGGAACACATTAGAATCATTTACATGATTATGAGATGTGTATACTGCTTCTCCAATTGCCCTCTAATTGAATAAGTGCAAATTATGGCATTTGTTGGTTTTTCCATCTCACATTTTGCTTCTATGTTAATGAAAACATGAAAATGTCTATAATCTCAAGTCAATAAACAGCACAAGAATGAGCAGACTTCAAATATCTTACCAGCTTTCTTGGATTGCTGAACATCTCCACATACACTTTCTTTTTCTTCAGGTACATTCTGGGAAGGAAGAAAGGCTTTATGTGTAATGAGCATTACATTTGATAAAATAATTATAATATTCAGCATTACTACAGGATACATTGGAAAAAACACAGGTTTCTGAATTATTCTGATGTAAATTTCAATCCCAATTCTGCCATTTAATGACCTGCATTTTCACATAGGTTGAGAATTATAAGAGATGATAGAGACATCTCCAAACATTACTCCCCTCACCTCTAGTCAGTTATTACACAGATACTGTGATATCCAATAGATTATTTTCTTGACCACAATAATCCTGGGTAAAAATTTGATCCATTGGTAGCTCAGCATACTTGTCAAAATCTGACATTTAAGAAATTCAAAGTAATTACTCATGTTCCCATGATTTTTATTTGCACAAAGTACCTCTTGAGCTCAGTTTTGAGGACAACTTACAACTGAGATGGGATAGAGTCTTTTTAGCCTGTATGTCAGACACCTGAAGACAAGTGATTGCATACATTTGGCTGCATCTGACAAAGGCAATAATGAATCTTGTAGGACAATGATGGATGCATGACAGGTGCACACAGCAAATAGAAAACAGAAAGATTAATTAAAGAAGCCACCATGGAGGGACCAGTGGCTGAGGGAAATATTGAGCCTAGGGGAAAAACATTTCTAGAAAGATAAGGGAGGAGAAAGAAACAAACAGAAAGAGGGAAACATGGCCAGTTCAAGTGAACATGTGTTTAAGCCAAAGAAGAAAGGAAAGAAATAAGAGCAGAGCATGGAAAGAAATACAACACAGAATTTGGACCAAACAAATAATACTAATAATACTGATTTTGATTACACTACAATTTCTTCCTCTAAAAAATTCTATAATAAATCAGTTTCATTACCATATATGAAATTGAATTATATAACCATAGTTATAAACCCTTGATACTAACCCCTTGGGATATAAAATCCTGCCTATAGGCCAAAAATTTTGGTTGGAGTGACCTCAGAGTATAAACCAACCTCGGAATGATTATAATCCAGACACATCTGTCTAAATTCAAACTCATTAATTGACTCAAGCTATTTAATCAGTAGAACAAGTTATCCTAGGGATAACAGCGCAATCCTACTCAAGAGGGTTGACAGGAGGGTTTAAGACCTTGATGGGTTGGATCAGGACATCCAAAGAATGTAACTGCCATTAATGGTTCATTTGTTCAATAATTAAAGTCCTGCATGATCTCAGTTCAGACTAGAGAAATCTAGGACAGTTTCTAGCTATTAAAATATTTCTCCCAGTTAAAAAGGACAACAAAATTAAGGCTAATTCTGTACTTTTTCCTTAGAATAATGGATGAAATAATCTAAACCTAGTAAACCATTACTTACCCTGCCCTAGAACAGGGTCTGTTAGGATGGCAGAGCCCAGAAATTGCATAACACTTCAAACTTTATTACCTGAGGTTCAACTCCTTTTCTTAACACATGTTCTTAGTAAAATTATTATTCCTGGTTGTCCTAATTTTAGAGGAATAGCTTTCTTAACTTTAGTTGAATGAAAAATACTAGGTTGGTCAGCCTTTCTCATCCTACGGAGGTGGATGCCTGCCGGGCCTTCGTGGGTAGTGGCCGCAGGGTCCAGGCGGGGCTTGGGAGAAACAGTGGGGACCCCCGTGGCGTTGGTCGCCCGGCAGGGGGAGGCGAACTGTCGCCGTTTGCGGGGGACACCACTGTGGCGGAGGGCTGGTGTCGCAGGGCTGCGGCGGAGGAGATAACTTCATTGAAGCCTGCTGCTACAGGTGTGTGGACCCCTGGCTTTCCCTCTCCACGCATCGGGGAAACCTTAAGGGCCCCTTCCAGCTCTCCCGTGAGTGCTACAGCCAGCCCGAGGGAGTCAGAGGTGGTGCGGGACTGCCGCTCCCGCCAGGGCTGACTGCTGAGGTCTCTTGCACCAGATACGGGGGTGTGGCTACCAGAGGGCAAGTAAAATTCGCTGAGGATTCTCAGCCCCAAGCTCTACAATCTTAGGGTCTGAGGGAATGGCAATCTGGAGGAGTGAGCCCAGTCGTTCATGAAAACAGGGCTCCCGGGAGCAGCAGACCTGGCCTGTAGCCAGTATTGTGGTGAGAGGGGCCTGGCTAGAGGAAAAGTGGAAGTGATTGGACACAAGAGGAGGCCCTAGGCACTCAGGATTAGAGACTCGCCCAGTCTGGGAGGAGCTGCTGCACACTGATTGGTTCCCGCGTACTGACGGGAAAGACTTGACCTGGTGGGCACAGCGCCACCTAGTGGAAGAGAAGTTAATCAAACTCTAAGACGGCATTTATTACGTTTTTTTTTTTTGTCTTTGTTTTTGTTTATGTTTTTGATTGGGGTTTTTCTTTCATCTTCATTTTTCTATCTTGTTTTTTTTTGTTTTTTTTCCTTCTTCTTTCTCTTCTAACTCTAATTTTAATTTTTTTTAATTATTATTATTATTATTATTATTAATTTTTGTTCTTTTTTAGTTCCTATTTCTTTCTTCTTTTGTCTTTTCATTTTTCTTATCCCCCCTTCCTTGAATTCTACCTGCCTACTCTCATTCTCCTTAGTGACTTCTTCCCTTCCCTTCTAATACCTTTCCTCCCAAGCATCAAATAAATTTATAGGAATAAACAGTAACTCAGCAGTCAAACAGAACAAGAAGCAACATGAGCAGCTTCAAGAAACAAGGAAGAAAAGGAGTACAAACAATGCAGGACAGCCTAAATATTCAGGAGGACCTAGAGTCATCAGAAAAATGGTAATATAAAGACCTCAAGGAACACCTTAGACAGATGGAATGGAACCTTAAAGAGGATACAAGACAGCAAATTCAAGCAGCGAAAGAACACATTGAGAATGAATTACATAAACAGCTAAAAGAAGAAGTTAAGCACCTTTATCAGGAGATAGAGATTATAAAAAATAATCAAACAATAATTCTAGAAATGAAGGAAACGATAAACCAAATTAAAAACTCAATTGAGAGTATCACTAACAGAGTGGAGGAAGTAGAATCTAGAACGTCAGATAATGAAGACAAAATATACCATCTTGAAAAGAGTCTAGCCAACTCAGAAAGGCTGGTAAAAAAATCATGAGAAAAACATCCAGGAGCTATGGGATAACATGAAGAAACCAAACTTACGAGTCATCGGGATAGAAGAAGGTACAGAGATTCAAACCAAGGGAATGAGAAACCTGCTGAATGAAATAATTACAGAAAACTTTCCAGAAATAAAAAAGGAAACAGATATACAAATTGAAGATGCATACAGGACACCAAGCACACAAAATCACAGTAGACCAATGCCAAGACACATTGTTATGAAGATATCCAATATACAGAACAAAGAGAAAATATTAAAATCTACAAGAGAAAGGAGACAGATTAATTTTAGGGGTAAACCAATATGGTTAACATTGGACTTTTCATCACAGACACTGAAAGCAAGAAGGTCATGGAACAATGTATTTCAAACACTGAAAGACAATGGATGCCAACCAAGAATTCTGTATCCAGCAAAATTAAGCTTCAGGTATGACAACGAAATAAAGATCTTTCATGATAAACAAAAGTTAAAAGAATTTGCAGCCAGAAAACCTGCATTGCAAAGCATTTTGAGCAAAACACTACACAAGGAAGAAATGAAAAACAGTAACCAAAACCATCAGTGGGAAGTGTCTCAGTAAAGACAGAGGGCGAGGGGAAAGATAATCATGGAGAAACAAACTAATTTTTTTTTTAAAAAAAGGATAAACAATCAAACATGGATGGAAGTTCAAACCATATATCAATAGTAACTCTGAATGTTAATGGCCTAAACTCTCCAATAAAGCGACATAGGCTGGTATCATGGATTTAAAAAAAACAAATCCAACAATATGCTGCCTCCAGGAGACACATCTGATTGGAAAAGACATACACAGGCTGAAGGTGAAAGGATGGGAAAAAATATACCACTCACACAGTTCTCGTAAACAAGCAGGAGTGGCCATCCTCATATCAAATAAAATTGACTTCAAGACTAAGTTAATCAAAAGGGATAAAGAAGGTCATTATATACTGTTAAAAGGAACCATTCACCAACAAGACATAACAATTATCAATATTTATGCACCAAACAATGGTGCTGCGACATTCATAAAACAAATTCTCCTCAAGTTCAAGAATCAAATAGACCACAACACAATAATTATGGGTGACTTCAACACACCTCTTTCACCATTGGACAGATCCTCCAAACAAAAATTGAATAAAGAAACTATAGAACTCAATATCACAATCAATAACCTAGACTTAACTGACATATATAGAATATATCAACCATCATCAAATGGATATACTTTTTTCTCAGCAGCACATGGATCCTTCTCAAAAATAGACCATATATTATGCCATAGGGCAGCCCTCAGTAAATATAAAGGGGTGGAGATAATACCATGCATTTTATCTGATCATAATGGAATGAAACTGGAAATCAATGATAAAAGAAGGAAGGAAAAATCCTACATCACATGGAAAATGAACAATATGTTACTGAATGATCAATGGGTTACAGAAGACATAAAGGAGGAAATCAAAAAATTCTTAGAGATAAATGAAAATACAGACACAACATATCAGAATCTATGGGACACAATGAAAGCAGTTTTAAGAGGAAAATTCATCGCCTGGTGGTCATTCCTCAAAAAAAGAAAAAACCAACAAATACATGAGCTCACACTTCATCTCAAAGCCCTAGAAAAGGAAGAGCAAAACAACAGCAAATGTAGCAGAAGGCTAGAAATAATTAAAATCAGAGCAGAAATCAATGAAATTGAAACAAAAGAAACTATTGAAAAAATTAACAAAACTAAAAGTTGGTTCTTTGAAAAAATAAATAAGATCGACAGAACTTTAGCCATGCTAACGAAAAGAAGAAGAGAGAGAACTCAAATTACTAACATACGGGATGAAAAAGGCAATATCACAACAGATGCTACAGAAATACAGAAGACAATTAGAAATTATTTTGAAAACCTATATTCCAACAAAATAGAAGATAGTGAAGACATCGATAAATTTCTTAAGTCATATGATTTACCCAGACTGAGTCAGGAGGATACACACAATTTGAACAGACCAATATCAATGGATGAAATTGAAGAAGCCATCAAAAGACTACCAACCAAGAAAAGCCCAGGACCGGATGGGTATACAGCGGAGTTTTACAAAACCTTTAAAGAAGAATTAAAACCAATACTTTTCAAGTTATTTCAGGAAATAGAAAAAGAGGGAGCTCTTCCAAATTCATTCTACGAGGCCAACATCACCCTGATTCCGAAACCAGACAAAGACACCTCAAAGAAAGAAAACTACAGACCAATATCTCTAATGAACCTAGATGCAAAAATCCTCAATAAAATTCTGGCGAATCGAATACAAAAACACATCAAGGACTTCCGGGCAAGATGGCGGCTTGAATGCAGCGGGCAGCGGTGGAAAGCTTAGATGAGCCTTTCCACAGCTCCTGTAGCAGCATTTGCCCCAATTTCAGCTGAAGACTGAGGGTCCCCAGGGACTGGAAGAAATCACAGTGCCGGCTTGGAAAGAAGAAGAGGAGCCACAGCCGCCGCCGCCTGCCATACCGCCGCGCTCCCCTGAGCGCTGGTCCCTCCCCGCCGCCCGGTAACAGGCCGCCGCGCCTCCGCGCTCCCACCACCGCCGCCACAGGCCCGCCGGAGCCGGAGCCGGAGGGAGTGGAACGGCCCCGCACCCCGACCGCCGCCGCCGGCGCCTCGGACCGGGCCGCGCCAAAGCCACGTCCCGCCTCGCGCGAGGAGGAGGGCGCGTGGCCGTTGTGGGACCTGGACCTGCCGGGACGCGGCGCCGAGTCCGCAGCGCCCGCGCCGAGCGGCCCCCGCCGCTCGAGCGCCCCCGAGGTCCCTGGGCGGCTGAGTGTGGTTTCGCCGCCGCCAGGCCCGCACCGCCGGAGCCCCGCAGAGCCGCTGCCTGGGACGGAGCCCAGGCCTGTGATTGAAAACATCAAGTCATGAGCCAAGGTGGAGGGAATCCATCACGACTTCAGCGCGAGCAGTGAGGCTGCAGCCCCAGGTACACGGCTCTATCGGCCCCATCTTCTTCTCCTCGCCGCCTCTCCGCCTTGCTTCTCTCCAGCTGTCTCTCCCCCCAAGCTCAGTCTCTAAATCTAGATTTCAATTTCTTTCCCCCATCCCGCCCGCTCTCCCGCGTGTCTGGTACCCGGCCCCCGCGCCCCGAGGCGCCGCCTCCCCTCCCCCAACCCGCACCCCCTCTCCGGGGGTCCCGAAGGCCGCTGCCGCCGCCTCCCACAGAGCACCGTAGAGCAGACTCTTCACCACGCGAATGAGCTGCCGAATTAAATGAAACAGCTGATAAGATGAGAGACAATTTAAAATCCAAGTGAACTGAGAACACGCACTGAGCCCTGATCCGCTGAATTCAAACTCCCGGTCACCTGCTTCCCGCAGACAAGCTGCCCGGCTCCTTCGGCCCCTTCTCCTTCTCCTCTCCGCCTCTCCGCCTTGCTTCTTTCTCCCCAGCTGTCTCCCCTCCCAAGCTCAGTCTCTAAATTTAGATCTCAATTTCTTTCCCCCACCCCACCCGCTCTCCTGCGTGTCCGGTACCCAGACCACGCGGCCCTGAGGCGCCGCCTCCCCTCCCCCAACCCGCACCCCCTCCCCGGGGGTCCCGAAGGCCGCCGCCGCCGCCGCAGCCGCATCCCACGGAACACCATAGAGCAGAATCTGCACCGCGCGAATGAGCTGCCGAATTATATGAAACAGCTGATAAGATGAGTGACAATTTAAAATCCAAGTGATCCGAGAACACACACTGAGCTCTGACCCGCTGAATTCAAACTCCCGGTCACCTGCTTCCCGCAGACAAACAGCTATGACACTGCATTAATTCATCCGGCTGAAACAACTGGTCAGCCCTTCTCATCATACGAATGTAAATGCCTACCGAGCCTTCATAAGTAGTGGCCACTGGTTTGAAACGGGGCTTGGGAGAGGAGGACCCACACGTTGAATTGGTCGCCCGGCAAAGGGAAACGACGTCATCAGACTGCTGCAGAGGAGATAACTTAGTTGAAACAGGTGTGTGATCCCATAGCCTTACCTCTCCACACATCGGGAAACCCTTAGGGCCCCTCCCAGCTCTCCCGTGAGTGCTACAGCCAGCCCGAGGAAGTCAGAGGTGGTGCGGGTCCCGCGGAGCGGAACCACCACCCCCACCAGGGCTGACAGCTGAGGTTCCTTGCACCAGCTACCGGGGGCGTGGCTACTGGAGGGCAAGTAAAATACGCTGAGGATTCTCAGCCCCAAACTCTACAAGCTTAGGGTCTGAGGGAATGGCAAACTGGAAGAGTGTGCCCAGTCGTTCATGAAAACAGGGGTCCCGGGAGCAGCAGACTTGGCGTGTAGCCAGTATTGTGAGAGGGGGCCTGGCTAGAGAAAAAGTGGGAAGTGACTAGACACAAGAGGAGGCCCTAGACACTCAGGATTGGAGACTCGCCCAGTCTGGGAGGAGCTACTGCACAGTGATTGGTTCCCGCGTATTGACAGGAGTAACTTGACCTGGTGGGCACAGCGCCATCTCCTGGAAGAGAAGTTAATCAAACTCTAAGACTGCATCTATTAGGGTTTTTTTTTTTTTTAATCTGGGTTTTTCTTTCATTTTCATTTTTTCTTTCTTGTTGTTTTATTAATTTTTTTTTCTTTCTTAAAAATTTTTTTTTAATTTTTTTTTTCTACTAATTTTAATTTAAATTTTTTTTTAAAAAAATTATTATTATTACTTTATTTTATTATTTTTTTTTAAATCTTTTTCTTTTTTAGTTCCTATTCTTTTACTTCTTTAGTCTTTTCATTTTTCTTATCCCCCCTTTTTTCTTGAATTCTACCTGCCTATTCTCATTCTCTTTAGAGACTTCTTCCCTTCCCTTCAAATACCTTTCCTCCCAAGCATCAAATTAATTTATAGGAGTAAACAGTAACTCAGCAGTCAAACAGAACAAGAAGCAACATGAGCAGCTTCAAAAAACAAGGAAGAAAAGGAGTACAAACAATGCAGGACAGCCTAAATATTCAGGAGGACCTAGAGTCATCAGATAAATGGTCATATAAAGAACTCAAGGAACACCTAAGACAGATGGAATGGAACCTTAAAGAAGATACAAGACAGCAAATTCAAGCAGCAAAAGAACACATTGAGAATGCATTTCACAAACAGATAAAAGAAGAAGTTAAGCATCTTTATCAGGAGATAGAGGTTATAAAAAATAATCAAACAATAATTCTAGAAATGAAGGAAACGATAAACCAAATGAAAAACTCAATTGAGAGTATCACTAACAGAGTGGAGCAGGTAGAAGCCAGAACGTCAGATAATGAAGACAAAATATACCATCTTGAAAAGAGTCTAGCCAACTCAGAAAGGCTGGTAAAAATCACGAGAAAAACCTCCAAGAATTATGGGATAACATAAAGAAACCAAACTTACGAGTCATCGGGATAGAAGAAGGTACAGAGATTCAAACCAAGGGAATGAGAAACTTGCTGAATGAGATAATTACAGAAAACTTTCCAGAAATAAAAAAGGAAACAGATATACAAATTGAAGATGCATACAGGACACCGAGCACACAAAATCACAGTAGACCAACGCCAAGACACATTGTTATGAAGATATCCAATATACAGAACAAAGAGAAAATATTAAAAGCTACAAGAGAAAGGAGACAGATTACATTTAGGGGTAAACCAATATGGTTAACCACGGATTTTTCATCACAGACACTGAAAGCAAGAAGGTCATGGAACAATGTATTTCAAACACTGAAAGACAATGGATGCCAACCAAGAATTCTGTATCCAGCAAAATTAAGCTTTAGGTATGACAACGAAATAAAAATCTTTCATGATAAACAAAAGTTAAAAGAATTTGCAGCCAGAAAACCAGCATTGCAAAGCATTTTGAACAAAACACTACAAGAAGAAGAAATGAAAAACAATAACCAAAACCATCAGTGGGAAGTGCCTCAGTAAAGACAGAGGGCAAGGGGAAAGACAATCATGGAGAAACAAACTAAATTTTTTTTTTTTAAAAAAGGATAAACAATCAAACATGGATGGAAGTTCAAACCACATATCAATAGTAACTCTGAATGTTAATGGCTTAAACTCTCCAATAAAGCGACATAGGCTGGTATCATGGATTAAAAAAACAAATCCAACAATATGCTGCCTCCAGGAGACACATCTGATTGGAAATGACATACACAGGCTGAAGGTGAAAGGATGGGAAAAAATATACCACGCACACGCTCCTCGCAAGCAAGCAGGGGTGGCCATCCTCATATCGAATAAAATTGACTTCAAGACTAAGTTAATCAAAAGGGATAAAGAAGGTCATTATATACTGTTAAAAGGAACCATTCACCAACAAGACATAACAATTATCA
Organism: Spermophilus citellus; assembly: GCF_964194105.1. NCBI lineage: Eukaryota > Metazoa > Chordata > Mammalia > Rodentia > Sciuridae > Spermophilus > Spermophilus citellus. Next base: position 22,582,913 of record NC_138195.1, on the reverse strand, counting down.
ATATTTACGCACCAAATAATGGTGCTGCGACATACATAAAACAAATTCTCCTTAAATTCAAGAATCAAATAGACCACAACACAATAATTATGGGAGACTTCAACACACCTCTCTCACCATTGGACAGATCCTCCAAACAAAAGTTAAATAAAGAAACTATAGAACTCAATACCACAATCAATAACCTAGACTTAACTGACTTATATAGAATATATCAACCATCATCAAATGGATATACTTTCTTCTCAGCAGCACATGGATCCTTCTCAAAAATAGACCATATATTATGCCATAGGGCAACCCTCAGTAAATATAAAGGGGTGGAGATAATACCATGCATTCTATCTGATCATAATGGAATGAAACTGGAAATCAATAACAAAAGAAGGAAGGAAAAATCCTACATCACATGGAAAATGAACAATATACTACTGAATGATCAATGGGTTACAGAAGACATAAAGGAGGAAATCAAAAAATTCTTGGAGATAAACGAAAATACAGACACAACATATCGGAATCTATGGGACACAATGAAAGCAGTTTTAAGAGGAAAGTTCATCGCCTGGTGGTCACTCCTCAAAAAAAGAAGAAACCAACAAATAAATGAGCTCACACTCCAACTCAAAGCCCTAGAAAAGGAGGAGCAAAACAACAGCAAATATAGCAGAAGGCAAGAAATAATTAAAATCAGAGCGGAAATTAATGAAATTGAAACAAAAGAAACTATTGAAAAAATTAACAAAACTAAAAGTTGGTTCTTCGAAAAAATAAATAAGATCGACAGACCTTTAGCCATGCTAACAAAGAGAAGAAGAGAGAGAACTCAAATTACTAACATACGGGATGAAAAAGGCAATATCACAACAGATGCTACAGAAATACAGAAGACAATTAGAAATTATTTTGAAAACCTATATTCCATAAAATAGAGGATAGTGAAGACATCGATAAATTTCTTAAGTCATATGATTTGCCCAGACTGAGTCAGGAGGATACACACAATCTGAACAGACCAATATCAATGGATGAAATTGAAGAAGCCATCAAAAGACTACCATCCAAGAAAAGCCCAGGACCGGATGGGTATACAGCAGAGTTTTACAAAACCTTTAAAGAAGAATTAATACCAATACTTTTCAAGTTATTTCAGGAAATAGAAAAAGAGGGAGCTCTTCCAAATTCATTCTATGAGGCCAACATCACCCTGATCCCGAAACCAGACAAAGACACCTCAAAGAAAGAAAACTACAGACCAATATCTCTAATGAACCTAGATGCAAAAATCCTCAATAAAATTCTGGCGAATCAAATACAAAAACACATCAAAAAAATTGTGCACCATGATCAAGTAGGATTCATCCCTGGGATGCAAGGATGGTTCAACTTACGAAAATCAATAAATGTTATTCACCACATCAATAGACTTAAAGATAAGAACCATATGATCATCTCGATAGATGCAGACAAAGCATTCGACAAAGTACAGCATGCCTTTATGTTCAAAACATTAGAAAAACTAGGGATAACAGGAACTTACCTTGACATTGTAAAAGCTATCTACGCTAAGCCTCAGGCTAGCATCATTCTCAATGGACAAAAGTTGAAGGCATTCCCTCTAAAATCCGGAACAAGACAGGGATGCCCTCTATCTCCACTTCTATTCAATATAGTTCTCGAAACACTGGCCAGAGCAATTAGACAGACGAAAGAAATTAAAGGCATAAAAATAGGAAAAGAAGAACTTAAATTATCACTATTTGCAGATGACATGATTCTATACCTAGAAGACCCAAAAGGGTCTACAAAGAAACTACTAGAACTAATAAATGAATTCAGCAAAGTGGCAGGATATAAAATCAACACGCATAAATCAAAGGCATTTCTGTATATCAGCGACAAAACTTCTGAAATGGAAATGAGGAAAAACACTCCATTCACAATATCCGCAAAAAAAATAAAATACTTGGGAATCAACCTAACAAAAGAGGTGAAAGACCTATACAATGAAAACTACAGAACCCTAAAGAGAGAAATAGAAGAGGATCTTAGAAGATGGAAAAATATACCTTGTTCATGGATAGGCAGAACTAACATCATCAAAATGGCAATATTACCAAAAGTTCTCTATAGGTTTAATGCAATGCCAATCAAAATACCAACGGCATTTCTTGTAGAAATAGATAAAGCAATCATGAAATTCATATGGAAAAATAAAAGACCCAGAATAGCAAAAGCAATTCTAAGCAGAAAGTGTGAATCAGGCGGTATAGCGATACCAGATTTCAAACTATATTACAGAGCAATAGTGACAAAAACAGCATGGTACTGGTACCAAAACAGGCGGGTGGACCAATGGTATAAAATAGAGGACACAGAGACTAATCCACAAAGTTACAACTATCTTATATTTGATAAAGGGGCTATAAGCATGCAATGGAGGAAGGATAGCATCTTCAACAAATGGTGTTGGGAAAACTGGAAATCCATATGCAACAAAATGAAACTGAATCCCTTTCTCTCGCCATGCACAAAAGTTAACTCAAAATGGATCAAGGAGCTTGATATCAAATCAGAAACTGTGCGTCTGATAGAAGATAAAGTTGGCTCCGATGTACATATTGTGGGGTCGGGCCCCAAATTCCTTAATAGGACACCCATAGCACAAGAGTTAACAACTAGAATCAACAAATGGGACTTAATTAAACTTAAAAGTTTTTTCTCAGCAAAAGAAACAATAAGAGAGGTAAATAGGGAGCCTACATCCTGGGAACAAATTTTTACGCCTCACACTTCAGATAGAGCCCTAATATCCAGAGTATACAAAGAACTCAAAAAATTAGACAATAAGATAACAAATAACCCAATCAACAAATGGGCCAAGGACCTGAACAGACACTTCTCAGAGGAGGATATACAATCAATCAACAAGTACATGAAAAAATGCTCTCCATCTCTAGCAGTCAGAGAAATGCAAATCAAAACCACCCTAAGATACCATCTCACTCCAGTAAGATTGGCAGCCACTATGAAGTCAAACAACAACAAGTGCTGGCGAGGATGTGGAGAAAAGGGTACACTTGTACATTGCTGGTGGGACTGCAAATTGGTGCGGCCAATTTGGAAAGCAGTTTGGAGATTCCTGGGAAAGCTGGGAATGGAACCACCATTTGACCCTGCTATTGCCCTTCTCGGACTATTCCCTGAAGACCTCAAAAAAGCATGCTACAGGGATACTGCCACATCAATGTTCATAGCAGCACAATTCACAATAGCTAGACTGTGGAACCAAACCAGATGCCCTTCAATAGATGAATGGATAAAAAAAATGTGGCATCTATACACAATGGAGTACTATGCAGCAAGAAAAAATGACAAAATCATAGAATTTTCAGGGAAATGGTTGGTACTAGAGCAGATTATGCTTAGTGAAGCTAGCCAAACCCTAAAAAACAAATACCAAATGTCTTCTTTGATATAATGAGAGCAACTAAGAACAGAGCAGTGAGGAAGAGTAGGAAGAAAAAATTAACATTAAACAGAGACTTGAGATGGGAGGGAAAGGGAGAGAAAAGGGAAATTGCATGGAAATGAAGGGAGACCCTCATTGCTAAACAAAATTACACATAAGAGGTTGTGAGGGGAATGGGAAAATAAACAAAGAGAGAAATGAATTACAGTAGATGGGATAGAGAGAGAAGTTGGGAGGGGAGGGGAGGGGGGATAGTAGGGGATAGGAAAGGTAGCAGAATACAACAATTACTATTAGGGCATTATGTAAAATTGTGGATGTGTAACCGACGTGATTCTGCTATCTGCATTTGGGGTAAAATTGGGGGTTCATAACCCACTTCAATCTAATGTATGAAATATCATATGTCAAGAGCTTTGTAATGTTATGAACAACCAATAAAAAATAAATAAATAAATAAATAAATAAAATACATATTAAAAAGAAAAAAAAAAAACACATCAAAAAAATTGTGCAGCATGATCAAGTAGGATTCATCCCTGGGATGCAAGGATGGTTCAATATACGGAAATCAATAAATGTTATTCACCACATCAATAGACTTAAAGATAAGAACCATATGATCATCTCGATAGATGCAGACAAAGCATTCGACAAAGTACAGCAACACTTTATGTTCAAAACATTAGAAAAATTAGGGATAACAGGAACTTAACTTGACATTGTAAAAGCTATCTATGCTAAGCCTCAGGATAGCATCATTGTGAATGGACAAAAGTTGAAGGCATTCCCTCTAAAATCCGGAACAAGACAGGGATGCACTCTATCTCCACTTCTATTCAATATAGTTCTCGAAACACTGGCCAGAGCAATTAGACAGACGAAAGAAATTAAAGGCATAAAAATTGGAAAAGAAGAACTTAAATTATCACTATTTGCAGATGACATGATCCTATACCTAGAAGACCCAAAAGGGTCTACAAAGAAACTACTAGAGCTAATAAATGAATTCAGCAAAGTGGCAGGATATAAAATCAACACGCATAAATCAAAGGCATTTCTGTATATCAACGACAAAACTTCTGAAACGGAAATGAGGAAAAACACTCCATTCACGATATCCTCAAAAAAAAAATAAAATACTTGGGAATTAACCTAACAAAAGAGGTGAAAGATTTATACAATGAAAACTACAGATCCCTAAAGAGAGAAGTTGATGAAGATCTTAGAAGATGGAAAAACAAACCCTGTTCATGGATAGGCAGAACTGACATCATCAAAATGGCGATATTACCAAAAGTTCTCTATAGGTTTAATGCAATGCCAATCAAAATCCCAATGGCATATCTTGTAGAAATTGACAAAGCAATCATGAAATTCATATGGAAAAATAAAAGACCCAGAATAGCAAAAGCAATTCTAAACAGGAAGTGTGAATCAGGTGGTATAGCGATACCAGACTTCAAACTATATTACAAAGCAATAGTGACAAAAACAGCATGGTACTGGTACCAAAACAGGCGGGCGGACCAATGGTTTAGAATAGAGGACATAGAGACTAATCCACAAAGTTACAACTATCTTATATTTGATAAAGGGGCTAAAAGCATGCAATGGAGGAAGGATAGCATCTTCAACAAATGGTGTTGGGAAAACTGGAAATCCATATGCAACAAAATGAAACTGAATCCCTTTCTCTCGCCATGCACAAAAGTTAACTCAAAATGGATCAAGGAACTTGATATCAAACCAGAGACTCTGCGTCTGATAGAAGAAAAAGTTGGCTCCGATCTACATATTGTGGGGTCGGGCTCCAAATTCCTTAATAGGACACCCATAGCACAAGAGTTAACAACAAGAACCAACAAATGGGACTTAATTAAACTTAAAAGTTTTTTCTCAGCAAGAGAAACAATAAGAGAGGTAAATAGGGAGCCTACATCATGGGAACAAATCTTTACTCCTCACACTTCAGATAGAGCCCTAATATCCAGAGTATACAAAGAACTCAAAAAATTAGACAACAAGATAACAAATAACCCAATCAACAAATGGGCCAAGGACCTGAACAGACACTTCTCAGAGGAGGATATACAATCAATCAACAAGTACATGAAAAAATGCTCACCATCTCTAGCAGTCAGAGAAATGCAAATCAAAACCACCCTAAGATACCATCTCACTCCAGTAAGATTGGCAGCCACTATGAAGTCAAACAACAACAAGTGCTGGAGAGGTTGTGGAGAAAAGGGTACACTTGTACATTGCTGGTGGGACTGCAAATTGGTGCGGCCAATTTGGAAAGCAGTTTGGAGATTCCTGGGAAAGATGGGAATGGAACCACCATTTGACCCTGCTATTGCCCTTCTTGGACTATTCCCTGAAGACCTTAAAAGAGCATGCTACAGGGATACTGCCACATCGATGTTCATAGCAGCACAATTCACAATTGCTAGACTGTGGAACCAACCCAGATGCCCCTCAGTAGATGAATGGATAAAAAAATGTGGCATCTATACACAATGGAATACTATGCAGCAATAAAAAATGACAAAATTATAGAATTTGCTGGGAAATGGACGGCTCTAGAGCAGATTATGCTTAGTGAAGCTAGCCAATCCCTAAAAAACAAATGCCAAATGTCTTCTTTGATATAATGAGAGCAAATATGAACAGAGCAGGGAGGAAGAGTAGGAAGAAAAGAGTAACATTAATCAGTGACATGAGATGGGAGGGAAAGGGAGAGATGAGGAAAATTGCATGGAAATGAAGGGAGACCCTCATTGCTATACAAAATTACATATAAGAGGTTGTGAGGGGAATGGGAAAATAAACAAGGTGAGAAATGAATTACAGTAGATGGGGTAGAGAGAGAAGAAGGGAGGGGAGGGGAGGGGGGATAGTAGGGGATACGAAAGGTAGTAGAATACAACAATTACTAATAGGGCATTATGTAAAATTGTGGATGTGTAGCCGACATGATTCTGCAATCTGCATTTGGGGTAAAATTGGGGGTTCATAACCCACTTCAGTCTAATGTATGAAGTATGATATGTCAAGAGCTATGTAAAGTTGTGAACAACCAATAAAAAAAAAACCTAAAAAAAATACTACGTTACATACAACTCCAAAAAGACCCAAAAATTCTTTATTCGCTGATGCAATAAAATTATTTATTAAAGAACCACACAAACCTCTAACATCTTCCAACTTTTTATTTATTATTGTACCTTCCCTAGCCCTTACCTTATTTACAATGTGAATTCCCCTACCCACACCATGACCCTTCATCAACATAAATATGGAAGTACTCTTTATCCTTGCAACCTCAAGCTTAGCCATATGTACAATCTTATGATTGAGATGAGCATCCAATTCACAGCCCTAATCACAGCAGTACAAATTGCAGCACAATCTCATATGAAATAACTCTGGCCATCATTCTCCTGTCATTTCTACTTATAATCAGGCCATTTACTTTATCAACCCTTATTGCAACTCAACAATTTTTAGGATCACTATCACCAACATAGCAATAATATGATTCATCTCAACAGTAGCAGAAACAAACCAACAGAAAGAGGAACTTGTATCAGGATTTAACTTACAATATGTTGTGGGCCTCTTTGCCTTATTTTTCCTGGCCGAATACACTCATATCATTATAATAAACACTTTAACCAGAAATCTTTTTCATGGAGTACTCTTCAACCCACTAATCACTGAAGTCTTTGTATTCAGTTTTGCACTAAAAACCCTTGTACTAACTTCAACTTTTCTATGAATTCAAGCATCATACCGATGATTCTGATATGGCCAACTCATACACTTATTATGAAAATAACTTATAACCCCTAACACTAGCTCTATATTCATATGACACATCTCCCTGCCCATTGTCATGGCATGTGTACCCCTCAAACCTAAAGAAATATGTCTGACAAAAGAGTTACTTTCATAGAGTAAGTAATAGAGGTTTAAACCCTTTTATTTCTACAATCATAGGATTTGAACCTAACCTTAAGAATCTAAATTTCTTGATGCTACCTTACATACATATAAAGTCCTGTTAGTAAGGTCAGGTAAATAAGCTGTCAGGCTATGCCACAAAAATGTTGGTTTATACCCTTCCTGTGCTAATTAATCCCCTAATTGCCTCTACCATCAATTTCACCTCATTTTCAGGAATTTTAATTACACTATTTAGTTCCTACTGACTACTTACCTCAGTAGAACTAGAAATAAGCATACTAGCTATTATCCCTATTTTAATTAACAAAGCAAACCCTTAATCCACAGAAAATGCATCCAAATATTTCTTAATTCAGGCTCTAGCATCACTAGTTTTATACACTCAGGACAATGAACCCTAATCAACTCACCCAACCAAATTTCACCCCTAATATTTGCTGTAGTGCTGTCAGTAAAAATGGGACTAGCCCCATTTCACCTATGAGACCCAAAAATTACCCAAGGAGTTCCACTTATATCAGCAGTAATCTGACTACAATGTCAAAAATTGCCCCAAACTCCATTATGTTTCAAATTGTTCCCTCAATCAATTTGTCCTTATGACAATGATAGCAATGATAATAATAGCAATTCTGTCTAATGTATGAGGAGGCTGAGGAGGACTCAAACAAACCATTCTACAAAAAATCCTGGCCAACTCATCAATCACCCACATAGGCTGAATAATAGCAATCATTGCATTGAATCCCACATTGACTATATTTTATCTGATTATTTACATTATACATACAATCCACATGTTCATATTATTCTATTATAACAAGAAAACCACCACCCTTTTGTTGAAATAACTTTCAGACGCAGCTAGCAGCTAAGAACAGCTTGGAGGTGCCTAAAATATCCACCTTCCTTCAGGCCTGAGAGGAGTGCCTGAGGGTGGGGTGAAACCACATCCTCAGTACTTGGGTTTGCATTGTCAAATTACCAGGCCAGGAAACTGAGAGTCAGGGGCTTCAGGGCATGAAACCCCTGACTCAGTCAGGGCCAAAGACCCTTCCAGATTGCTTTCCACCATGACAGCAATATTTAGAGATTCCTCACAGTGCGGTTACATTAGGCAGAAGATGATTGGCTTATGGATATTGTCTTGCTTATGTATGATTGACAGGCACACCCCACTTGAACCCTATAACATTTGTGTGCATTCCAAAAATAAAATGAGCTACTGGATGACGACCTGAGGTAAGTCTTCAGCCAGTTCTCTCACCAGCTCCCAGAGTCTGTATGTTTATTCCACATCTCTACCCACCCCACCCCGCAAAAAGGTAGCTGAGTGACCATCGACCACAAAGGGACTTAGGAACACATACACCCTTTTCACTATCCAACATATGAAACAAATTTCCTCTACTAATTTCAATAATACTTATTGTACTTATATCTCTCTAAGTGAACTGTCCCAACTAACAAAATTCACCCCCAAAATGAATTATTATTAACTTATATCAAATAGCAATGTCATTATATGTATCTATATAAATACCAATAACAGCCTTACTAAACTTATATTTCTATATACGAATTATCCACTCAACATCGCTAACACTATTTCCATCATCCAACAACACTAAAGTGACAATTCAAAAAACAAAAATAAACCCTCTCATGCCAACTCTCATAATTGCATCAACCCTCTCCCTTCACCTTATATCTTAGCTATCAATCTTAAGCTAGGGATTTAGGTTAAATTTAGACCAAGAGCCTTCAAAGCTCTAAGCAAGTACCAATACTTAATTCCTATAATCAGGACTATTTATCTCACATCAACTGAATAGAAATCAATTACTTTAATTAAGCTAAAAGTTATCTTAATTCTCTAGATGGATGATATTTAAACCTGTAAATATTTAATTAACAGCTTAATGCCTAACTGAACTAGCCTCAATCTACTTCATCTTTCCTAAGGAAAAAAAAGGCTTAAAATCTGTAAAATTCTTAGTAGGATAAAATAAATTTTCCCAATTTGCCTCTGAAAGAGAGTACTGGTAATCAGAACACTAATGAGCAGATACAACTAGAAAAGATGTAATTTATAGTACATGGACTGAGCATCAAAAATTTTAAGAAATTTTGATCTAAACTCCTAATCTTAGCTCAAAGCTGGAAGAAGTAAGGGGTATTCTGCTACCTACTTTCATATTTGTAACACTTCCTCACTTTGTTTGCTTCTTATTTGTGATATTAGTTTCTGGTAATTCACCAGAACTTTTATCTCTTGAACTTCAAAGGAAAATATATACCAAAGTCATATTTTCAGAAATCCAATAGTCTTCATGATTAACTCCTCAGGCTTATTACTTAAAACACTTCATTATTTCAGATATCTTCTTGTCTTCCCATTTATTCAGGTTCACAATATATGTAAAAGACTTTACATCATGCCCTATTCTCAGTTTTCCAAGACACACCCATGTTTCCTATCTTGCAGTATCTCAAGAGTGACAACAGAGCTTTAAAATGAATACTTATATAACTAAGTACACAAATTTCTGAACCTGAAATTATAGATTATGACATAAAAATTCAGAGTGTATATTTTAAAACACTGCAATGAAAAAGTTTTTAGAAGTTCAAATCATACTATATGGTTTTTCAGACTTTCTGCTTCAAGAACTATTTATTATTTGCTGAAGACATCTAGTTTTTAATTAGATTAAGAGATTTAAATACTCTTAATGGAAAAGACTCAAAACCAAAGTCCAATACCATTACAATAGAAATATTGAGAAAGAGGTTTAAAATTTCTACTTTTTAACAAATTCTCACAGTTTAAATGTAAATATGGAACCTAGAATAGAAATCGAGGAAAAGCTCTCATAAAAATATATGACATGAAAACAAAGTGGCCAAGAAAAAAAACTATATGCAGTGTTCTGCATAGTGTTCAAATTGAAGGAATTAGGAAAATTTCATGATTCATAAATATTTATTTGATTCATTAAAGATTTATTTTGTCCTGAGTATTAAAATTTATGGAAGCTTAAATTCACAGTGAATTTATCCAATAATCATTGACCCAGTCTCTACTAATGTAATTACAATGTTTCTACTAATGTAATTTTCTGTGGTTATGGATTTTCAAAAGCCCCTACTTGCCTAAAGGATCAGATGGAACACTGATAAAAGATAAAAATAAAATCCCAACACATTGTTATCAGATAATTTGTCCTAGAACATTTCCAAATAAAATGACAAGAAAAGCATTGCTAAATTGAAAGACTAAACACTTCACAAACAAAATTCACAGCAAGAAAATGAATTTAATAACAGGGCATTTACCTTGGTGTCAGATTTGTTGTTGCTCTCTTCTGAAGTAGGCTTGGTATCAGCAGCACCAGGTTCCTCTGCAAATCTTTAGAGCAAAATGTATTACAAAAATGGGTCAATCTGGTTTTTTAAAGTAATAAAATCTGGTGAGTGTTTGGATATCACTATATTAAATCAGGTTTTTTCTTTTTCTTTTTTTTTAAGAGAGAGAGAATTTTTTTAATACTTATTTTTTAGTTTTGGGGGGACACAACATCTTTATTTGTATGTGGTGCTGAGGATGGAACCCAGCGCAGTGCGTATGCCAGGCTAGCGCGCTACTGCTTGAGCCACATCCCCAGCCCCAGAATCAGGTTTTTGACTGAGAGGATTAAAATATGACCTCCATTTTAACAAAATTTTTGTTTACCTCTTTCTGCCTTCGCTTTTCCCATTCTATGAATCATTCAGTGAAGTCATACTTAGATCAATTTCAAACAGTGAGAGCCAATATATTAGCCAAGTCTGAGAATCATTTATCTTCAGAAACTACCTCCTGCCCTGAAGGCTGAACTGAAGAATCCAATCAGAGGCCTACATAACCTTTGTGGCCTGGACTGAAACAAACCTGATAATCTAGCATGAGGTAGAAAGATATACTGCTCCTTCTCCCTTTTTTCTCCCTGGATCAGAGTTGGCTAACTTGAATGTGGTAACCTTGGTGCTTTGGCATGGAAACCACTTACAATATGTACCTATTGCCTCCCTTTACTAAAAAACGGCACAGGGATTTCCCTGAAACATGTTAATGGTTTGAAAGATGAACAAGAGAAAAAAAATGCATATGTTGTTATTGGGAATTCCTTTCTTAGACACATTAAAACATTATAAATTATATAATTCAATTAATTTCCCAGTACAAGTCCTGCCTTATTCAGGGCCATGAAAGCACTTCAAAATATTTACAGACACTCAGGCACTCAGTGGGAATGATTGCCTCTGAGGTAGAGGACTGCACGTGGGACTCTGTTTCCCTAAGTACTATCTAAATAAGTTGTACTTCTGTGTCCTCAAATATCTCAACATCTTCCTTCCTGTGGGCTTCCACTCCCATGTCCTCCTTCTGCAGGACCTTTCAAGCTTCATCCTATAAAGATGTACTTTCCTGAACAAGGTTGGCTTCAATGACCATGAGTGGGAGCTGCTCTTTCCTCACTCCTAGAAAACAAGCTAAATGGAGTCTCAGTCAGTGGTCTCAGCATAAGCATGTTACCAACCATCCAACTAAAGCTCTGTGATAGCTCTGCCAGATTGTACCCCTGCCCTACCCTACCTAAACATAGGAGGAAAATGAGAAGGTGGCAAAAGTGGCAGAAGTGAGTCTATGCCTGCTCTGGGCCATAGATCATGTGGTTGAGCAACTCCTAGTCCTTTGGTGCTTGAAGTCTGGTAAACCACCCTCATGTTCCCATGTACTCTACACAATCTTCCCAGTAGCTCAAAAGGTTTTAACATCTTTCAACAGAAACCTGAAAGTCTGTCAGTTCCTACAAGCAACAAATTGTTTTGGACTCTTTTGAACCCCTTATTTTAATATCATTTTCTACTTAGTTCCCAAAATCCATGTCCTAAATTCCTGTTTTGTCTTCATCAAACCAGGTGTAAACCCAGATATTTTGTTTTTCTTCCGGGAAAACAATGATTCCTACCCAATTCAGTTTTTCCTCTTCAATATGCCCTCCCTCTGTAGTTCTATTATGATCCTCTACCTCCAGGTTCACTTACTAATTCTCTTCCTATCATCCATGTTTGGGCTCACTAGACTCACTGTTCCATTTTATTGTTAAAACACTCACCAATGGTACTGTCATTCAGGACAGTATTTGGCTTTCCATTAAGAAATATGAGTTCAAATGTCATTGATGTTACTTTCTACAACCAGATAAGGTCGTTTAATATATTTAAGTTTTAGGTTGTCCATCCTAACAACCATTTGGGCAGAATGTTTAAAATATTTTGAAGTATTGGAGGTTTCTTTGTCTCATGACTACGAGTCTTTAAAATTCTGTTATTCTCTGTGATTTTGATTTTATCTAGAGAATAATTTAGTACTTAGCTGACAGTAATTTTTTAAAAGACCAAACATCAACAAAAACAGCAGAGAAAGTTAAAAGTTTTTTCAAGAATACATCATAGCCATCGAAAAAACATAAATGATGAAAAAATAAAAATCTTTTTAGAACTAGGCAGGGGCGCTAGCTTGATGTGACAATCAACTATGAAATCAAGAACTAGATAAATCTATTAAGCTATTCTCTAAATAATTATTGAAGAAGATTAATGTAATTAATAACTATATATTATTAATATTAATATTAATCATTATTAACAATTAATAATTGTTTATATATCACAGACAGGTCATATGTATTCTTCACTTCCAGGAAAACAATTCCTCATCAGTAATTTCCTGACTTAAAAAAAAATTTATTTTGTTCATATGTGGTGCTGAGGACCAAACCCAGGACTTCACACATGGTAGGTGAGTGCTCTACCTCTGAGCCACAACTCCAGCCCAGTTGCCTGACTCTGCTTATGTAAAACCCATGGTCCTATGACCACTGGTATGTGAGATTTGCCCTAAAACATTTGAAGTTAAAAAGTTACCATTTGCTGGGTGTAGTGGCGCAGGCCTGTAATCCTAGCAGCTCTGGAGGCTGACGTAGGAGATCATGAGTTCAAACCCAGCCTCAGCAAAAGTGAGGTGCTAAACAACTCAGTGAGACCCTGTCTCTAAATAAAATTGAAATTAGGGCTGGGGATGTGACTCAGTGATCAAGTGCCCCTGAGTTCAATCCCCAATACTAAACAAAAGATACAACACTTACTGGTGCAAGTTTTAAAAATATTAGCACAAATTCAAGTACAAACAGGTTTTTAAGAAAATGCCTGATTTAAGCATTAACAGACAAATAAATTTGAACTTATGAATTCATCTGCTATGGACCTGAATCTTGATCCTTTGTGTCATACAGGTCCCTATCAATCTATGGAAAAGGGCAATAGAATGAATTTATCAGCCAGACAGGCTGATGATCAAATCAGAGGCCAGCAATAAGATTATGAGGGGCCCATTAGTCAACTTTTTTGAATGACTGGTGCTTAATCAGTAATTAATAGGTTATAATAGCACAGATACTTTCAAAGGTGGTGTGATGAAGTGCTAAGCACATATTATGGTGTCTGGTTCAGACTAGAACATCCAACAATTTTCATTTCTTTCTGTTGCATTCCCTTATTAGCTTATGAGGTCGTTATTTTTTTTCTTTTTTAACTGGTAAAATCCTACCTGGTTGAGGGCTGGGGATATAGCTCATTTGGTAGAGTACTTGCCTTGCATGCACAAAGGCCCTGGGTTCAATCCCCAGCACCACCAAAAAACAAAAACATACCTGGTTGAAGAGTCACCACCCACTATAAAAGCAAATGGTAAAATAAATATGTTATCAACAATACAAAACATAAATAGTAGAAATTCATGAATCATGCTTTCTTATAAAGCAATTCTTTTGGACCATTCCTGAAGACTATTCTATACTGGCTACCAATTATACTACTGATAGGCAATTAATGCACTGTGAATCAAGGGTACATAAAAGGAGCAAAGGTACAGACTGTAGGCATAGCAAACTTATTCTGTGAAATAATACTAGAAAATGCACCATATCATGGGAAATATATAGACACCCAGGAACAGAAAGTGTTTAGAACCCCAAGTGGACCTGACCAGAAAAGAAACTCTCCACATCATATTATTATATAAAATTGTCAAAAATACAAAATCAGAAAGAATACTGAAAGCTACAAGAGACAATGGTTGAAACAGATATACAGGCAAAGCTATCAGAAGTACAGTACATTTTTAAACTGAAACTTTAAAAACCAGATAAGTATACAATGATTATTTCAAGCCCTTCAGGAGGGAACCAAACTGGAATATACAAGGGCAATTATCCTGTTAAGCAGAGTAAACCAGAAAGGCAAGTATCCTGTGTTTCCCTCACATGTACAGCCTGGAAAACAAATAAATTAAAGGATGGTCTGAAACTACAAGTGACTATAGGGATGAGGAAAAAGACTGGGGAGAAACAGAGAAGGGAACGTAGGGAGGATAGAGAGGATTCAAATATGATATGATATCCCTGTGTGGAAATGTCACAGTGAAATCCACTCATTAGTGCCCAAAACAGGAGTCAATAATTATACTAAAAAAGTATCCAGTTTTATAACAAGCCCAATTTACTGTAATGTCACTATAGAAGAATTACACAACATACTAATTTTAAAATATGATTTATACAAAGACAAGTAAGATTTCTGAGGCCAAATTTTAAATAACGAAATCTTTTTCAGAAAACATTGTTTGAAAATATAAATTCTCTACCATTTCTTAAAGAATTCTAAATTATAGGCTATTAAAAAGGAAATTAAGGAAAATATGAATGTCCTATACACATTGATCTGATGCCACTCCTTTATGATGGCACTTTCTTACTCTTACTTTTTTATGTAGGGTAGGAACACTAAGGGCAATTCACTATCAGAAGTATTACCTGCTTTCCTGACTTGCGTTTCAATAAATACTGCTCGTGTATGTGCCAGAATTATTTTCCTATTACAATGTACAAAAAAGAAATAAAATTAGTATCTTAAGACTGATGTGAGAAACACTAACCAAATATAAATTGTGAAGAGTATTATAGATAGCATTAGAACTAATATCAGTACTTAGCCCCACATATTTCAAATGTGCAAGTTCTCTATGCATGGTATTAACCTTGCAGTTATTTTTAGGATGTTTGGGGAAGGGGGTATTTATTATGTTTTGTTTTAGAGATGAGGTTTTACTACATTGCCCAGGCTAGTCTTCAAATCCTGGGCTCATGCGACCCTCCTGCCTCAGCATCCCAAAGACTGCATCCATAAGTTGTAATCAAAGAAAAACAAAGTAAGGTGAAATGAATGTTCACATTTATAATTCACTTTCATTTCACCTGCTCAAATATTAACTATATTAGCTTGACATAAGGAAAGCATTCTGAACTCAGAAGATGTCCTCTCTCTGTCAACAATAGCTTTGTGTTTTGACACAAGTCATTGCTCTTAGGCTCAAAGTCTCCTTCTAAAAAATAAGGACTGTACTGCTTTAGGTCACCAGGTTGCTATGAAGATTTAGTGAGTTAATATAAACAATGCTGAGAGAAATAGTAAAGTAATGGAATGATTTGTACGTTAATGTTGAACTCTGAAACTCAAGTAAAAATCCAATCTCAGTTTTTTCACAGGTTCTAATGATCAAATATTGCAATTATTAACAAATTCTAATGAGTCCTAATTTGGGTCATTGACTATACTATTCTTGTGCTATATTGTTTAGGATAAATCAGGTGCTTAATAATTTATAACTCAATTTATTTATAAATATAATTGAATAACATAATTTTCTCCTTATACTGAAACTAATCAATCAGTTAGCTTGGATTATTACTATTCCTTTTCTACCTAATCAAATGGAACCAGTAGATCTTTATTCAGAATGAAGCTTAATTTCCACACTGATCTCTAGCTAACTTGAAACACAAAACCCTCTTTTACACATGAATACTGACAAATCATGATGAGGCTTAGCTCTAGGTTCAATGAATTTACTTTAGTTTTTGAGGATGCTGCTTAATGTCTTATTTGTGAGAAAGAACTTGAAATGTTCTGAAAAATGAAGCAGACATGAAAGCAGCATGGAAAATTTTTATTGCCATGGGAAAAAAAAATCACTTAAGGTACCAATTAGAATTAGCATCCTCCCTGGGAATCACTGACATGGGGCTTCCCACGACAAAAGAAAATGTGCTTTATAAGATATAATGGGGCTTTGGGCTACAGATCAGATAGAAGAGATAAAAGGGAACTCTGAACTTTTCCTATAACATTATTTGAGATTGTTGGATTATTTTGAATGATCCAAAAAGACAAACAAAACCCTCAAAGGACCATCATAAAGGTCTGGGCTAGCATGTGGACTGCACATAAGGTTTTGAGTGGGAGGGCAGGATTGGCATGTTCACCCTGGGGTGACCAAAGTTAGGAGATCCAGCTACCAAAGCAGAGTGCCAACTGGGAAACAATAGATGAGGTGATAACCATACCGATACTTAGAAGAAAAATAAGTTGTAAATTTTAAGTCTAAGCTTATGTCACCATGAAGACTCAGGGATCTGGATCAGTCAGGACAACCTGGTAGTGAAGTTAATCATTACCAGATTGTAGGACTACTTCTAACTGCAACATTACAGCAACCCAATGGACAGAAACAAAAGAATGTCTGGGAAGTCCTTTTTATCTACCCTCTGGTGAAAGAGATTTCTCCCTTAGGCATAAGAAACTCCTCAAAGAAATCCAAGGAGAATGGTTGAACAACTAGTTCCTAGAGAAAGTAAGATTTTCTGTTAAACTCTGACATGGGGCCTCCCACAACCAAAGAAAATGTGCTTTGCAAAACCCAAAATGACACTGGCAAAACACAAATAACCAAAACAAAAAAATCAAAGATATGGTGTTATTTGTGCCCCATATGCAGGGGTTATACTTAGAATATAATGGATAATGCTGGGATAATGCTTAGGATAAATCAGCTATTTAACAATTTATAAACTCAATTTATTTATAAATATAATTGAATAACATAATTTTCTCCTATACTGAAGCTAATCAATCAGTTGGCTTAGATAAAGGTTTTAGAAGTCCTGAGACAGGGTTCTACCATGAGCACCATCAGAAAGAGGGTGGGGCTTAATGAATCCTACATACATTGCACCTTCTAAGGAGTCTTGAATTTTGCAGGGGTCTTGACTGCAATCCAAACATACCTGAACTATGAAATCAGATTGGTGTGTAGGATGCATTAGTTGTAATTATTTTGAACCTCCATTGAATCATATCATTTTAATGTAAACACTTACACATTGAAACCACTAGCAATGGCGTGAGATAATGCGTTCTTTCCAAACTGATCTTCAGCAAAGGCATCAATACCTTCTCGAAGAAGAAGCTCAACTATACATTTTGCATTATATTTTGTGGCAAGTATGAGGGCTGTTCTAAAATAACAGAGAGATAACTTCAACCTTAGGTACTTTAAATGATGAATTGTCTTTAATAAAATCATTTAAACAACTAATCTTTTTACCAATTTAAGTTCTTGATTGTGTACAAATAACCTTTATATATACTAACACCCAAGTGTTCATCTTTGCATATTACCTCCACATCAAATAGAGAAACACAAGCAGGAAACCTCTTATCCCAATTGGGTATTACATAACAGAAGTTGCACATTTAATGTACTTTGATGGACCACATCTATGATGAGGTCATTTGGCTGAAATAGGTAAAGATTGAAGTGAAGAATGATCCATTTTTACCTTAGTCTAATGTAACATGTTATAACTCTCATTCACTTCAAAGTCAAATAAGAAAAGGCTGTTTGCAAGCTTAAAACAATAGGAATAAGAATGATGATAATTATAGTCATTGCAGTTTCAGGTAATGATAATCATGGGCATTTGCTAGGCACTGAAACCTCTGCAATATACGTAATTTTCTAACCACCTTCAAGTATATATTATCTTAATTTTCAGGAAACATATTTAATGATGAATAATGTTTCTAAGGTGACACACCTTGCAATTAGCAAAGGAAGGAATGCAAAACAGTCATGTTTGGATCTAAAGCCTATCACTTGTCTTTTGCTCACCCATCTATGACTCACGTTTATTAGCAAATGTTTATCCCATTAAAGCTTCTTTTCTTCCCTTTGCTCCAATTAAAAATATAGCCATCAAAGTATGTTAGAAATGAAAAGGGGGGATTAAAAATAATCTACCAATAGCAATTAATACTCACCTAGAGATAACCTAAAATGAATTTTCTTCAAAAAGCAGTTTAAGCAAAGGATCATCCAAAAGTAAATGGCTTTCAACATCTACTTATGATCAATAGAGCATTGTAAAAGAAAACATACATAAGATGCAGAAGTTTAAATATGATAAAAGGTTAAGCAATTCAGTATTGAATGCAAAAGTAAACAAAAAGCCAATACTTTGTAAAATTAATGTGAAATACCCTTGGCTAAAGGGTTGATAATGTGACAAATCAAATCAGTTTACACATGACAAACATCAACAAATATTATAATGGAATCTGATCATACTATATAATGTTATTTGTATTAGCCCATATAATTACTTTTCTAAAATTTGATATGTGTTCCTATATTTCAATTTATCCCAATAATTGTAAGTTAATATTCTTCTTCCCATTAATTTAATATTTTTACTTGAATTATTATTATCATTCCATTAAACTTTGAAAGATATCACTACTATACCTTTTCTCCTTGTCAACTGCATGTATATTTGCTTTTTTGTGAATTAAAAATGCTGCGGCTTTTTGTCTGTTGTGCTTCAAAGCAAGTAGAAGTGGCGTGTGGCCATCCTAGAAAAAAATAAAACAATTTATTCACAAAATTTCTCAACTGAAGCAGAAAAATTATAAAAGATATAATGGGTTCCAGAAATCTTGGTCTCCATCATAGCATTTATCCTGGTTTATTGATGTTGTGTGGTTGCAGCTCCCTTCTAAACCAAGAACTTGTTGAGGACAGGGACTAGATCTTTTATCTCAAAAACCCCAAACCCCAAAACCTAAAGGTAAATGATTTGGGTACTTTTGTTGAATTAATGTGCTAAATTTTCTTTTTTAGAGTGTGGATTATCCATCTATTCCAAAGAATATCTACTTTTCCATAAATACCAAGCTTCATCATAAAGATTCCTTGTTAGAGAAATATGTCAGATATTAAAGAAGTCCTTTGCCATCATTAATACCAATTTGAACATTATTTTTTGTATAAAACAGTTACATTTGAGGAATTAAGAGTTGCTAGGAGACAACTCTTGAGAGTTTTCCAATGAGGAGAAAGCTTCCCTCATGTTGTATAAACCCATGTGATTCTATCTATGGTGTCAGGATCCCAAATACCAATGTCAGGCACTCCTGCTTCAATAGATTTCTAAGGAAATGGGTTTTGAATTAAAAGAGGCTCAAAATGACCTTTGATTTCATTCTTAATTGTTCCCTGAATTTGCTGATATTATACAATGAAAACTGTTTGTATTAGCTGTTAGAAAGCTCAACACAAAATATATGCTCACTTATAATGATAATCCTGGGTTATAATTATCATTACTATCATAGTCCGCATCTACTTTTTAAATTCTCTTTTACTCTGCTCCCATTTTAATTGCAATTTAAAGTTATTAATTAATTCAAAAATTTTGTGAATCAACAAATGTTTTACATTGACGTACATGGATTAAATTTAACACCATAAAAGACACTAAATCACCTGCATTTTAAATGGTGACTCAATGAATGAATATAACACATATATCTGTGTGTTACATTTAGTCTGCAGCTCTTGATTTTATCTTTACTGTGAGTATACGAGTGGTTATGTTCAAAGCAAGTGTTTGCATGTAAAATCTTTCCTTTCTTTAATATAATTTTTCACCCAAAAATGAGACCTCAAAATATAATACAAAAAATTCGTAACATCTTCATTTTAATATTTTTTTCTACCAACTATAAACACATACTCCATTTGTTCACTGTTCTCCCAGATGATTATTTAAATAAGAATTTAGATGCATAGGAATGCTGACACTAAATTATTAAGAGGAGCCCCCATGATGTTCTTACTACATAGTTTTCAGTTTTTAAAACTGCTAGGCTGATTACGTCAGGCCCAGAAACATAATAGACCTAATGATATAGAGTAGCATCCAACCTCTGCTAAAAATCTTCAACATTTGTCGTTCCTAACCAAGAAAATCATTTTTCAAGTCAGGTTTTGTTGACCCAACGAATGGAATGATAACAGAGACATAAAATCCTTAAAAGGTTGGTCTCTGCTTATTGAAAGACTAGCCATAAGAAAATTTCTAATCACCTTTCCAATGATAGTAGTTGATTAATGTTTGTTGAAAGGAAAAAGGTTGTATTCTGTAAGCCAAAAATATATCACTAATCATACTTCTTTTAAATTCCCAGGCATGGAAATAGAAAAAAACAAATGTAAGTTAAATTAATTTGGTCAGAAAGGAGAGATTGGAAGGAAGTTGTACCTAGTCAAACTCCAATTCTCCCAGTTATTTCTTCAGTTTTGGGGATCTGGGATTTTGTATATTATACTCCCTATTGAGTGATTCTTTTCCAGGAGTTGGGTCAGAATCTCAGGAAATATTGCAAATATCCATGTCCAGGGCCTATTGGATTTAGTGAATATAAACCTCCAGGGAAAAGCCTAGGTTTGACAATATTTAAATCTCCCCCAGGTCACTTTGTGATACCATTGGAGCAGAGAGCTAGAAGACCAGACAATCATCTCTTCATCTCATCTCTTATTTTCAGGAACAATTCCCTTTACAATTTGGAGAGTTGCCAAAAAATAAAAAATAAAAAAAAACAGGCAAGAGAGAGAGTGATTAAACAATACTCCATGTAATTTTCCTAGGCAGTGGCAGAATAAGGACCAGTAAATTCAAAATGCAGCTTGGTTTCATATGTAAGCTCCTTAGCTCCCACATTTTAATAAGATAGTGTAGGTTTGACAGCGTGGTTTGACTCTTATCTAGTTGGTTGTTTCAGGCAGAAAACCATCATCTGTTAGTTAATAATGTGTTCTCCCCACTAGCTTCCCCATAATCACTGCTTAGTCACTGCCAACATGGTTTCCTCAGAACCCACCTAAAACTGCATTTTAAACACATTTGCAACTCTGCATCTTCCTTCCCTAAATTAAGTATTGTTGTTCCCCAGATCGAATAGCACCTCATCCATACACAGAAACTGAGAAAAATTACAAAAACTAAACTCTTCTTGGTATTTTTTCCTTAATTATCTAAATTTCCTCATTGGAAAATTATCTGCTTTTCCACATTTCCTGCTCAAGCCTTACCACCGAGAGATATTTAAGTTTCATGTAACTTTTCCCACATCAAAAAGATCACCATTTATTGTAAAATTCTTTGTTTTGTTTGAGTTTTAAGATAAACCTTATTTCCAGGGCAAAATTTGCTTCTCTGTTTTCTTTTACACTATTTAGAAAAAGGTCTTGGTGCAAAAAATAATTTGGACACAGGAAATGTTTTAACTTAAAAATTCAGTATTTTTACAAATATTTGCCATTGGTGCATACCTGAAAGCTGTACCTCCTAATACTTTTAAAATCTCGGTATTTGAAGTGAAGTCTGAAAAGTCCATTCATTTCAACACATTTTTCTGCACTGAGTGCTTCAGCTTCTTAATATGGAAATAATCCCAACATATGTCATTATGAAAACAAAAGTATTTCAAATAATCTGGAAATAAAATTCAGTGATGTGTACCTTGTTTTGCAATTCCATATTTGCGTTGTGTGAAAGTAGTTTTTCTGCCATTGCAGTGGTCCTAGAAAGGACGGCATTGTGGAGAGGAGACCAACCATCCGGGTCCTGAACATTTGGATTGGCGCCATTATCGAGAAGAAGATTTACACAGCGCAAATGCTGGTGTTCTGCTGCCTGTTGGTATTGTACCAAGAAATGTATCATAGATACAAGAAATACAAGCCAAACATTTTATAGGGTCCACTAATTAGTTATCTTTAAATTATATTAAGCCCCTTTTATTTATGCATTTCAATCAAATCCATCTCCTGCAGAAACCCTAGGCTACTAACTGTGTACCTTAATCAGAGGTGTGTTGTACTCATTATCCAAAAGTTCAAGATTGCATTTCTTCTCTATTAAGAGGGCCACCACATCCCAGTGTCCAAAAGCACAAGCAAGATGGAGAGGGGTCCTGGGAAAGTAAGAAGATTCATTAGGAGATCATAGAGCACTTTTCACCACCCATTGAATCCAAGAGGTGAGCCAACCTAGTCTGCCACAGTGACTAACCAAGGCAGCTCCAAGATCTGGTGTCCTTCAAGGGCAGAATAGTCATTCACAAACAACCCTGCTAAACACAAGTGAGCTTGCAGAGCCTAAAGGACAGTGACACTGCGCGTGCTCAACCTGAGCTCTCAAAGAAACTCAAGCCCTCTGGAGAGGAGTTTTCTCCTGTAAACACTATGAATAGCTCCAAGATATAATACATCATGATGGACCAGAAATCAATGACATTCAGGGAGGTCTTGAAAAGCTCAGTTGTTTCCCAAGAGAACCTCAGGATTTACAGCAAGCCTAAAAGAAGTCACTGTAGATATCTTCAGTGATCCTCCTCCACTCATGATCATCCAGGCTGCCAGTCCAGCAGAGTGCTGACTGCGCATGATCAGGAAACCCCATCCACCTGCCTGAAACAGCAGTATAGGTGTGGCCAGTGTGGCCAAGGGTTCCTGAAAGTCCTGCCACCTGCTCTCCAATCAACCCTGGACTCCTCCAACCAGATAGGTGGACGTTTGGGATATAAGGTGGTAAAGGCAGTACTGGAAACAGAACTGGAGGTGCGACAAAAAAGCATAATGTGTTTGTGGTTTCATTAAGTGTGAAATCTCCCAGTGACTGCTATCCTCTCTCAGGGGAAGTACCTGAAATTAGTGCAAAGCTTGCAGGAAATCCAGACTTCTCGGCAAATCTGGTTACAAAGATGGTTGGCTGCTTAAAACCACACTGAGTGAGCCTTCAGAAGTTGATGGATGGGTACAAGTGGACCACCCAAGAAATAAGGAAAATCCTTTGAAGACTGAAATTGGCACCCCTAAATATGCTAGTGTGAAATAACATTAGAAACAAAACACTGCTACCACTCAATACTCAGGTAGCAGCTAACAAATGAAGAATGGTAACCAAGCAACCCTGCCCAACAGAGACAGGAGCCATCTTGCCATTTCAAAATGTCCTTGTAAGGGTCATCAGTAGAGAACATATATACATATGCATATACACTGATGCAAATGGATTCCAGATTGTGTTCAAACAATTATTTTTGCCCTTAAGTTGCTATATTATGGGAAATGTTTTGTCTCATGCTGCACTTTTCTACAATGTACATAACATTTTTTAAAAATGTGTACATTAAAACAAAGTGCTGGTACAAATTTTGTGGATTTAAATCACTTTTAAATAGTCGATCAAGTGTTCTATAGGATGAATTTTAAGTGGCTGGGAAGCAGGCTAACTGTTTTGTTTGGCTGCTCAATAAGACCTCCTGGATGGGAGATGTCTCCAAGGTCTATAGATCCCAGGAGTTGAGGAGCCTGTGAGCTCAGGAAAGTCAAGCACCTGGTAAAAGGAGAGTTGACCTCTTTTCCCTCTGCCCACCCTGGCCCAGTGGGAAAGGTGGAGCCTTCCCTGGTCAGCACCCTGTCCCTAGGATGCCTAGTCCTCTGGACATTATTACCTGTTTTTTTTATCTCGGTCGTCAACGCCAGCTTCTCCATGAGTCAAGATGTGTTTCACTTTGTCTACATCTCCCTCTAGCACCGCTCTGTGGATCCTCGTGTTCGCTTTATAGCGAAGGCCCATTTTCCACAGGCTCCTCATGAATGAGCTCTCGGTTCTGACGAAATTAGAGGCCATGACCAGGCCTCACAGGCCCCAGCCTTGTAGTCTGGGGCTTTTCAAGACTTTTTTCTCAGTCACAGAATAAACAACTTAGTCCCACCAGGTACCTAGTTGTGGCTGAGCCACTCAATACTCAGGTAGCAGCTAATAAATGAAGAAAGGTTGCCAAGCAACCCTATGCAACAGAGACAGGAGTGGGCACACGCAGCTTCAAGAGCCACGCCCATCTTGGAACTCTGTGCTGAGGACTGAAGTTATCCTGTGGCTGGACTGGCCGACCAGGTTAGGTGCTTGCTGACTGCACAGGATCAAGAAACCCCCGCCCACTGCATGATGGCCAGCACCTGAGCGGCCAGCATAGTCAAGAGCCTCTGGAAGCTCCACCATCTGTCTCAGTCAGCACTGGGCCCTTCCACCCTGAAGTTGGTGGAGGTCTTGGAAGATGAACCTCCCAGTTCTTTTTCCAGTACTGCCACACCCAGAGAAACATAGATGTAAAGCTGAAGATTGGTGGGCATTTTCTAAAGGTCTCCAATTCTGGTGAAATCCAAACAATCAAGACTCAATAAGAAATTTTTCCACTTTGGCCTGGATTGTTACATACAGCACTAGTATTAATTTTGATCTTACATGCTACTTTTTATTTTAAATCAATACATGTTCATCTTTTATCAAATTACACCCTCATCAATATTTGATTATATTCTTGTAATGTTTTAAAGATTCACTGGAAACCATTCTATTTTTGTTTTCCTAGGTCATATGTACACTTGCTCCTCTTAGTCCCACTTTCCCCTCTACCATTATCTGCTACTAACACAAATTCCTCCAGCCATCTTTTCTTTTTAACTTGGTTTGTATTATTCATTTCTATTTTGTCTCTCTCTCTCTCTCTTCTTTCTTTCTTTCTTTCCATTTAATCTCTACCCTTCTTTTCATGTCCTACATAATGTGACAGTGATTTTACTATCTGTAATAACTCATTTCCCAACCTACTCCAGAGTGTTACCACAATTTTATACCCAGAATATGAGAAGAGTTGAAAATTTTTTCATCAAGTCCCACTTGACCTAAGGTTTATTAGTGCGTGAAGTTTGCTCTGAAGGTACTAAGGTTTAGTATCTTCTTTCAGTGATGCTGAGTTTGGGAATAAAGATGAACATGTTGAATGGGTGGGAGTACCAATACCTGGATATTCACCCAGCCCAGGGAACTTACTCAAAGAAGCTCACTAAATTGTCTCTTGTTTAAAAGTATAAGTAATAACCAGGTTTGGAACCTCATGGCTGTAATCCCAGGAGCTCAGGAGGTTTTTTCAGAAGGACCATGAGTTCAAGGCCAACCTGAGCAACACTGTGAGGTGCTAGGCAACTTAGGGAGACTCTGTCTCAAAATAAAAAATAAATAAATGGACTGGGGATGAGGCTCACTGGTTAAGCTCCTGGGTTCAATCCTTGGTACAAAAAAAAAAATAGTAAAGGTAATCATCCTCTCAGAAGTTGGGTACACACAGAAATAATATGAAAAAGCATGTAAACCTACCACCCCAAACAACCCACAACACTTCAACAACTGATCCCATTGACACCACAGTCAGAAAATATTGAGAATTTAGAAAGTTCATAGTTAAAATGTTCAGTGAACTAAAAGAAGATGTAAGGATTTTAAAAATACAGGAGGTAAAAGATGATTTCAAGAAAGAGATAGATATTCTGAAAAAGGACCAAAGAGAAATCCTGGAAAGATTCAGACAATCAAATTAAAAATTAAGTGGAAAACGTCACCAATAAATGAGACCACTTTAAAGACAGACTCTCAGGTCTTGAAGACAAAGAATATTGTCAACAGTAAAACAAAGAATATTGTCAACAGCAAAGATGTTAAATAACCATAATACTCAAGAAATGTGAGATAACAAAGGTAAGAATCATTGTGATAGATGAAGGCATCAAAATACAAAATATAGGAAGCAGGCTAACGTTTTGTTTGGCTGCTCAATAAGACCTCCTGGATGGGAGATGTCTCCAAGGTCTATAGATCCCAGGAGTTGAGGAGCCTGTGAGCACAAGAAAGTCAAGCACCTGGTAAAAGGAGAGTTGACCTCTTTTCCCTCCGCCCACCCTGGCCCAGTGGGAAAGGTGGAGCCTTCCCTGGTCAGCACCCTGTCCCTAGGATGCCTAGTCCTCTGGACATTATTACCTGTTTTTTTTATCTCGGTCGTCAACGCCAGCTTCTCCATGAGTCAAGATGTGTTTCACTTTGTCTACATCTCCCTCTAGCACCGCTCTGTGGATCCTCGTGTTCGCTTTATAGCGAAGGCCCATTTTCCACAGGCTCCTCATGAATGAGCTCTCGGTTCTGACGAAATTAGAGGCCATGACCAGGCCTCACAGGCCCCAGCCTTGTAGTCTGGGGCTTTTCAAGACTTTTTTCTCAGTCACAGAATAAACAACTTAGTCCCACCAGGTACCTAGTTGTGGCTGAGCCACTCAATACTCAGGTAGCAGCTAATAAATGAAGAAAGGTTGCCAAGCAACCCTATGCAACAGAGACAGGAGTGGGCACACGCAGCTTCAAGAGCCACGCCCATCTTGGAACTCTGTGCTGAGGACTGAAGTTATCCTGTGGCTGGACTGGCCGACCAGGTTAGGTGCTTGCTGACTGCACAGGATCAAGAAACCCCCGCCCACTGCATGATGGCCAGCACCTGAGCGGCCAGCATAGTCAAGAGCCTCTGGAAGCTCCACCATCTGTCTCAGTCAGCACTGGGCCCTTCCACCCTGAAGTTGGTGGAGGTCTTGGAAGATGAACCTCCCAGTTCTTTTTCCAGTACTGCCACACCCAGAGAAACATAGATGTAAAGCTGAAGATTGGTGGGCATTTTCTAAAGGTCTCCAATTCTGGTGAAATCCAAACAATCAAGACTCAATAAGAAATTTTTCCACTTTGGCCTGGATTGTTACATACAGCACTAGTATTAATTTTGATCTTACATGCTACTTTTTATTTTAAATCAATACATGTTCATCTTTTATCAAATTACACCCTCATCAATATTTGATTATATTCTTGTAATGTTTTAAAGATTCACTGGAAACCATTCTATTTTTGTTTTCCTAGGTCATATGTACACTTGCTCCTCTTAGTCCCACTTTCCCCTCTACCATTATCTGCTACTAACACAAATTCCTCCAGCCATCTTTTCTTTTTAACTTGGTTTGTATTATTCATTTCTATTTTGTCTCTCTCTCTCTCTCTTCTTTCTTTCTTTCTTTCCATTTAATCTCTACCCTTCTTTTCATGTCCTACATAATGTGACAGTGATTTTACTATCTGTAATAACTCATTTCCCAACCTACTCCAGAGTGTTACCACAATTTTATACCCAGAATATGAGAAGAGTTGAAAATTTTTTCATCAAGTCCCACTTGACCTAAGGTTTATTAGTGCGTGAAGTTTGCTCTGAAGGTACTAAGGTTTAGTATCTTCTTTCAGTGATGCTGAGTTTGGGAATAAAGATGAACATGTTGAATGGGTGGGAGTACCAATACCTGGATATTCACCCAGCCCAGGGAACTTACTCAAAGAAGCTCACTAAATTGTCTCTTGTTTAAAAGTATAAGTAATAACCAGGTTTGGAACCTCATGGCTGTAATCCCAGGAGCTCAGGAGGTTTTTTCAGAAGGACCATGAGTTCAAGGCCAACCTGAGCAACACTGTGAGGTGCTAGGCAACTTAGGGAGACTCTGTCTCAAAATAAAAAATAAATAAATGGACTGGGGATGAGGCTCACTGGTTAAGCTCCTGGGTTCAATCCTTGGTACAAAAAAAAAATAGTAAAGGTAATCATCCTCTCAGAAGTTGGGTACACACAGAAATAATATGAAAAAGCATGTAAACCTACCACCCCAAACAACCCACAACACTTCAACAACTGATCCCATTGACACCACAGTCAGAAAATATTGAGAATTTAGAAAGTTCATAGTTAAAATGTTCAGTGAACTAAAAGAAGATGTAAGGATTTTAAAAATACAGGAGGTAAAAGATGATTTCAAGAAAGAGATAGATATTCTGAAAAAGGACCAAAGAGAAATCCTGGAAAGATTCAGACAATCAAATTAAAAATTAAGTGGAAAACGTCACCAATAAATGAGACCACTTTAAAGACAGACTCTCAGGTCTTGAAGACAAAGAATATTGTCAACAGTAAAACAAAGAATATTGTCAACAGCAAAGATGTTAAATAACCATAATACTCAAGAAATGTGAGATAACAAAGGTAAGAATCATTGTGATAGATGAAGGCATCAAAATACAAAATATAGGAAGCAGGCTAACGTTTTGTTTGGCTGCTCAATAAGACCTCCTGGATGGGAGATGTCTCCAAGGTCTATAGATCCCAGGAGTTGAGGAGCCTGTGAGCACAAGAAAGTCAAGCACCTGGTAAAAGGAGAGTTGACCTCTTTTCCCTCCACCCACCCTGGCCCAGTGGGAAAGGTGGAGCCTTCCCTGGTCAGCACCCTGTCCCTAGGATGCCTAGTCCTCTGGACATTATTACCTGTTTTTTTTATCTCGGTCGTCAACGCCAGCTTCTCCATGAGTCAAGATGTGTTTCACTTTGTCTACATCTCCCTCTAGCACCGCTCTGTGGATCCTCGTGTTCGCTTTATAGCGAAGGCCCATTTTCCACAGGCTCCTCATGAATGAGCTCTCGGTTCTGACGAAATTAGAGGCCATGACCAGGCCTCACAGGCCCCAGCCTTGTAGTCTGGGGCTTTTCAAGACTTTTTTCTCAGTCACAGAATAAACAACTTAGTCCCACCAGGTACCTAGTTGTGGCTGAGCCACTCAATACTCAGGTAGCAGCTAATAAATGAAGAAAGGTTGCCAAGCAACCCTATGCAACAGAGACAGGAGTGGGCACACGCAGCTTCAAGAGCCACGCCCATCTTGGAACTCTGTGCTGAGGACTGAAGTTATCCTGTGGCTGGACTGGCCGACCAGGTTAGGTGCTTGCTGACTGCACAGGATCAAGAAACCCCCGCCCACTGCATGATGGCCAGCACCTGAGCGGCCAGCATAGTCAAGAGCCTCTGGAAGCTCCACCATCTGTCTCAGTCAGCACTGGGCCCTTCCACCCTGAAGTTGGTGGAGGTCTTGGAAGATGAACCTCCCAGTTCTTTTTCCAGTACTGCCACACCCAGAGAAACATAGATGTAAAGCTGAAGATTGGTGGGCATTTTCTAAAGGTCTCCAATTCTGGTGAAATCCAAACAATCAAGACTCAATAAGAAATTTTTCCACTTTGGCCTGGATTGTTACATACAGCACTAGTATTAATTTTGATCTTACATGCTACTTTTTATTTTAAATCAATACATGTTCATCTTTTATCAAATTACACCCTCATCAATATTTGATTATATTCTTGTAATGTTTTAAAGATTCACTGGAAACCATTCTATTTTTGTTTTCCTAGGTCATATGTACACTTGCTCCTCTTAGTCCCACTTTCCCCTCTACCATTATCTGCTACTAACACAAATTCCTCCAGCCATCTTTTCTTTTTAACTTGGTTTGTATTATTCATTTCTATTTTGTCTCTCTCTCTCTCTCTTCTTTCTTTCTTTCTTTCCATTTAATCTCTACCCTTCTTTTCATGTCCTACATAATGTGACAGTGATTTTACTATCTGTAATAACTCATTTCCCAACCTACTCCAGAGTGTTACCACAATTTTATACCCAGAATATGAGAAGAGTTGAAAATTTTTTCATCAAGTCCCACTTGACCTAAGGTTTATTAGTGCGTGAAGTTTGCTCTGAAGGTACTAAGGTTTAGTATCTTCTTTCAGTGATGCTGAGTTTGGGAATAAAGATGAACATGTTGAATGGGTGGGAGTACCAATACCTGGATATTCACCCAGCCCAGGGAACTTACTCAAAGAAGCTCACTAAATTGTCTCTTGTTTAAAAGTATAAGTAATAACCAGGTTTGGAACCTCATGGCTGTAATCCCAGGAGCTCAGGAGGTTTTTTCAGAAGGACCATGAGTTCAAGGCCAACCTGAGCAACACTGTGAGGTGCTAGGCAACTTAGGGAGACTCTGTCTCAAAATAAAAAATAAATAAATGGACTGGGGATGAGGCTCACTGGTTAAGCTCCTGGGTTCAATCCTTGGTACAAAAAAAAAAAAAACAATAGTAAAGGTAATCATCCTCTCAGAAGTTGGGTACACACAGAAATAATATGAAAAAGCATGTAAACCTACCACCCCAAACAACCCACAACACTTCAACAACTGATCCCATTGACACCACAGTCAGAAAATATTGAGAATTTAGAAAGTTCATAGTTAAAATGTTCAGTGAACTAAAAGAAGATGTAAGGATTTTAAAAATACAGGAGGTAAAAGATGATTTCAAGAAAGAGATAGATATTCTGAAAAAGGACCAAAGAGAAATCCTGGAAAGATTCAGACAATCAAATTAAAAATTAAGTGGAAAACGTCACCAATAAATGAGACCACTTTAAAGACAGACTCTCAGGTCTTGAAGACAAAGAATATTGTCAACAGTAAAACAAAGAATATTGTCAACAGTAAAGATGTTAAATAACCATAATACTCAAGAAATGTGAGATAACAAAGGTAAGAATCATTGTGATAGATGAAGGCATCAAAATACAAAATATAGGAAGCAGGCTAACGTTTTGTTTGGCTGCTCAATAAGACCTCCTGGATGGGAGATGTCTCCAAGGTCTATAGATCCCAGGAGTTGAGGAGCCTGTGAGCACAAGAAAGTCAAGCACCTGGTAAAAGGAGAGTTGACCTCTTTTCCCTCCGCCCGCCCTGGCCCAGTGGGAAAGGTGGAGCCTTCCCTGGTCAGCACCCTGTCCCTAGGATGCCTAGTCCTCTGGACATTATTACCTGTTTTTTTTATCTCGGTCGTCAACGCCAGCTTCTCCATGAGTCAAGATGTGTTTCACTTTGTCTACATCTCCCTCTAGCACCGCTCTGTGGATCCTCGTGTTCGCTTTATAGCGAAGGCCCATTTTCCACAGGCTCCTCATGAATGAGCTCTCGGTTCTGACGAAATTAGAGGCCATGACCAGGCCTCACAGGCCCCAGCCTTGTAGTCTGGGGCTTTTCAAGACTTTTTTCTCAGTCACAGAATAAACAACTTAGTCCCACCAGGTACCTAGTTGTGGCTGAGCCACTCAATACTCAGGTAGCAGCTAATAAATGAAGAAAGGTTGCCAAGCAACCCTATGCAACAGAGACAGGAGTGGGCACACGCAGCTTCAAGAGCCACGCCCATCTTGGAACTCTGTGCTGAGGACTGAAGTTATCCTGTGGCTGGACTGGCCGACCAGGTTAGGTGCTTGCTGACTGCACAGGATCAAGAAACCCCCGCCCACTGCATGATGGCCAGCACCTGAGCGGCCAGCATAGTCAAGAGCCTCTGGAAGCTCCACCATCTGTCTCAGTCAGCACTGGGCCCTTCCACCCTGAAGTTGGTGGAGGTCTTGGAAGATGAACCTCCCAGTTCTTTTTCCAGTACTGCCACACCCAGAGAAACATAGATGTAAAGCTGAAGATTGGTGGGCATTTTCTAAAGGTCTCCAATTCTGGTGAAATCCAAACAATCAAGACTCAATAAGAAATTTTTCCACTTTGGCCTGGATTGTTACATACAGCACTAGTATTAATTTTGATCTTACATGCTACTTTTTATTTTAAATCAATACATGTTCATCTTTTATCAAATTACACCCTCATCAATATTTGATTATATTCTTGTAATGTTTTAAAGATTCACTGGAAACCATTCTATTTTTGTTTTCCTAGGTCATATGTACACTTGCTCCTCTTAGTCCCACTTTCCCCTCTACCATTATCTGCTACTAACACAAATTCCTCCAGCCATCTTTTCTTTTTAACTTGGTTTGTATTATTCATTTCTATTTTGTCTCTCTCTCTCTCTCTTCTTTCTTTCTTTCTTTCCATTTAATCTCTACCCTTCTTTTCATGTCCTACATAATGTGACAGTGATTTTACTATCTGTAATAACTCATTTCCCAACCTACTCCAGAGTGTTACCACAATTTTATACCCAGAATATGAGAAGAGTTGAAAATTTTTTCATCAAGTCCCACTTGACCTAAGGTTTATTAGTGCGTGAAGTTTGCTCTGAAGGTACTAAGGTTTAGTATCTTCTTTCAGTGATGCTGAGTTTGGGAATAAAGATGAACATGTTGAATGGGTGGGAGTACCAATACCTGGATATTCACCCAGCCCAGGGAACTTACTCAAAGAAGCTCACTAAATTGTCTCTTGTTTAAAAGTATAAGTAATAACCAGGTTTGGAACCTCATGGCTGTAATCCCAGGAGCTCAGGAGGTTTTTTCAGAAGGACCATGAGTTCAAGGCCAACCTGAGCAACACTGTGAGGTGCTAGGCAACTTAGGGAGACTCTGTCTCAAAATAAAAAATAAATAAATGGACTGGGGATGAGGCTCACTGGTTAAGCTCCTGGGTTCAATCCTTGGTACAAAAAAAAAAAAAAACAATAGTAAAGGTAATCATCCTCTCAGAAGTTGGGTACACACAGAAATAATATGAAAAAGCATGTAAACCTACCACCCCAAACAACCCACAACACTTCAACAACTGATCCCATTGACACCACAGTCAGAAAATATTGAGAATTTAGAAAGTTCATAGTTAAAATGTTCAGTGAACTAAAAGAAGATGTAAGGATTTTAAAAATACAGGAGGTAAAAGATGATTTCAAGAAAGAGATAGATATTCTGAAAAAGGACCAAAGAGAAATCCTGGAAAGATTCAGACAATCAAATTAAAAATTAAGTGGAAAACGTCACCAATAAATGAGACCACTTTAAAGACAGACTCTCAGGTCTTGAAGACAAAGAATATTGTCAACAGTAAAACAAAGAATATTGTCAACAGTAAAGATGTTAAATAACCATAATACTCAAGAAATGTGAGATAACAAAGGTAAGAATCATTGTGATAGATGAAGGCATCAAAATACAAAATATAGGAAGCAGGCTAACGTTTTGTTTGGCTGCTCAATAAGACCTCCTGGATGGGAGATGTCTCCAAGGTCTATAGATCCCAGGAGTTGAGGAGCCTGTGAGCACAAGAAAGTCAAGCACCTGGTAAAAGGAGAGTTGACCTCTTTTCCCTCCGCCCGCCCTGGCCCAGTGGGAAAGGTGGAGCCTTCCCTGGTCAGCACCCTGTCCCTAGGATGCCTAGTCCTCTGGACATTATTACCTGTTTTTTTTATCTCGGTCGTCAACGCCAGCTTCTCCATGAGTCAAGATGTGTTTCACTTTGTCTACATCTCCCTCTAGCACCGCTCTGTGGATCCTCGTGTTCGCTTTATAGCGAAGGCCCATTTTCCACAGGCTCCTCATGAATGAGCTCTCGGTTCTGACGAAATTAGAGGCCATGACCAGGCCTCACAGGCCCCAGCCTTGTAGTCTGGGGCTTTTCAAGACTTTTTTCTCAGTCACAGAATAAACAACTTAGTCCCACCAGGTACCTAGTTGTGGCTGAGCCACTCAATACTCAGGTAGCAGCTAATAAATGAAGAAAGGTTGCCAAGCAACCCTATGCAACAGAGACAGGAGTGGGCACACGCAGCTTCAAGAGCCACGCCCATCTTGGAACTCTGTGCTGAGGACTGAAGTTATCCTGTGGCTGGACTGGCCGACCAGGTTAGGTGCTTGCTGACTGCACAGGATCAAGAAACCCCCGCCCACTGCATGATGGCCAGCACCTGAGCGGCCAGCATAGTCAAGAGCCTCTGGAAGCTCCACCATCTGTCTCAGTCAGCACTGGGCCCTTCCACCCTGAAGTTGGTGGAGGTCTTGGAAGATGAACCTCCCAGTTCTTTTTCCAGTACTGCCACACCCAGAGAAACATAGATGTAAAGCTGAAGATTGGTGGGCATTTTCTAAAGGTCTCCAATTCTGGTGAAATCCAAACAATCAAGACTCAATAAGAAATTTTTCCACTTTGGCCTGGATTGTTACATACAGCACTAGTATTAATTTTGATCTTACATGCTACTTTTTATTTTAAATCAATACATGTTCATCTTTTATCAAATTACACCCTCATCAATATTTGATTATATTCTTGTAATGTTTTAAAGATTCACTGGAAACCATTCTATTTTTGTTTTCCTAGGTCATATGTACACTTGCTCCTCTTAGTCCCACTTTCCCCTCTACCATTATCTGCTACTAACACAAATTCCTCCAGCCATCTTTTCTTTTTAACTTGGTTTGTATTATTCATTTCTATTTTGTCTCTCTCTCTCTCTCTTCTTTCTTTCTTTCTTTCCATTTAATCTCTACCCTTCTTTTCATGTCCTACATAATGTGACAGTGATTTTACTATCTGTAATAACTCATTTCCCAACCTACTCCAGAGTGTTACCACAATTTTATACCCAGAATATGAGAAGAGTTGAAAATTTTTTCATCAAGTCCCACTTGACCTAAGGTTTATTAGTGCGTGAAGTTTGCTCTGAAGGTACTAAGGTTTAGTATCTTCTTTCAGTGATGCTGAGTTTGGGAATAAAGATGAACATGTTGAATGGGTGGGAGTACCAATACCTGGATATTCACCCAGCCCAGGGAACTTACTCAAAGAAGCTCACTAAATTGTCTCTTGTTTAAAAGTATAAGTAATAACCAGGTTTGGAACCTCATGGCTGTAATCCCAGGAGCTCAGGAGGTTTTTTCAGAAGGACCATGAGTTCAAGGCCAACCTGAGCAACACTGTGAGGTGCTAGGCAACTTAGGGAGACTCTGTCTCAAAATAAAAAATAAATAAATGGACTGGGGATGAGGCTCACTGGTTAAGCTCCTGGGTTCAATCCTTGGTACAAAAAAAAAATAGTAAAGGTAATCATCCTCTCAGAAGTTGGGTACACACAGAAATAATATGAAAAAGCATGTAAACCTACCACCCCAAACAACCCACAACACTTCAACAACTGATCCCATTGACACCACAGTCAGAAAATATTGAGAATTTAGAAAGTTCATAGTTAAAATGTTCAGTGAACTAAAAGAAGATGTAAGGATTTTAAAAATACAGGAGGTAAAAGATGATTTCAAGAAAGAGATAGATATTCTGAAAAAGGACCAAAGAGAAATCCTGGAAAGATTCAGACAATCAAATTAAAAATTAAGTGGAAAACGTCACCAATAAATGAGACCACTTTAAAGACAGACTCTCAGGTCTTGAAGACAAAGAATATTGTCAACAGTAAAACAAAGAATATTGTCAACAGTAAAGATGTTAAATAACCATAATACTCAAGAAATGTGAGATAACAAAGGTAAGAATCATTGTGATAGATGAAGGCATCAAAATACAAAATATAGGAAGCAGGCTAACGTTTTGTTTGGCTGCTCAATAAGACCTCCTGGATGGGAGATGTCTCCAAGGTCTATAGATCCCAGGAGTTGAGGAGCCTGTGAGCACAAGAAAGTCAAGCACCTGGTAAAAGGAGAGTTGACCTCTTTTCCCTCCGCCCGCCCTGGCCCAGTGGGAAAGGTGGAGCCTTCCCTGGTCAGCACCCTGTCCCTAGGATGCCTAGTCCTCTGGACATTATTACCTGTTTTTTTTATCTCGGTCGTCAACGCCAGCTTCTCCATGAGTCAAGATGTGTTTCACTTTGTCTACATCTCCCTCTAGCACCGCTCTGTGGATCCTCGTGTTCGCTTTATAGCGAAGGCCCATTTTCCACAGGCTCCTCATGAATGAGCTCTCGGTTCTGACGAAATTAGAGGCCATGACCAGGCCTCACAGGCCCCAGCCTTGTAGTCTGGGGCTTTTCAAGACTTTTTTCTCAGTCACAGAATAAACAACTTAGTCCCACCAGGTACCTAGTTGTGGCTGAGCCACTCAATACTCAGGTAGCAGCTAATAAATGAAGAAAGGTTGCCAAGCAACCCTATGCAACAGAGACAGGAGTGGGCACACGCAGCTTCAAGAGCCACGCCCATCTTGGAACTCTGTGCTGAGGACTGAAGTTATCCTGTGGCTGGACTGGCCGACCAGGTTAGGTGCTTGCTGACTGCACAGGATCAAGAAACCCCCGCCCACTGCATGATGGCCAGCACCTGAGCGGCCAGCATAGTCAAGAGCCTCTGGAAGCTCCACCATCTGTCTCAGTCAGCACTGGGCCCTTCCACCCTGAAGTTGGTGGAGGTCTTGGAAGATGAACCTCCCAGTTCTTTTTCCAGTACTGCCACACCCAGAGAAACATAGATGTAAAGCTGAAGATTGGTGGGCATTTTCTAAAGGTCTCCAATTCTGGTGAAATCCAAACAATCAAGACTCAATAAGAAATTTTTCCACTTTGGCCTGGATTGTTACATACAGCACTAGTATTAATTTTGATCTTACATGCTACTTTTTATTTTAAATCAATACATGTTCATCTTTTATCAAATTACACCCTCATCAATATTTGATTATATTCTTGTAATGTTTTAAAGATTCACTGGAAACCATTCTATTTTTGTTTTCCTAGGTCATATGTACACTTGCTCCTCTTAGTCCCACTTTCCCCTCTACCATTATCTGCTACTAACACAAATTCCTCCAGCCATCTTTTCTTTTTAACTTGGTTTGTATTATTCATTTCTATTTTGTCTCTCTCTCTCTCTCTTCTTTCTTTCTTTCTTTCCATTTAATCTCTACCCTTCTTTTCATGTCCTACATAATGTGACAGTGATTTTACTATCTGTAATAACTCATTTCCCAACCTACTCCAGAGTGTTACCACAATTTTATACCCAGAATATGAGAAGAGTTGAAAATTTTTTCATCAAGTCCCACTTGACCTAAGGTTTATTAGTGCGTGAAGTTTGCTCTGAAGGTACTAAGGTTTAGTATCTTCTTTCAGTGATGCTGAGTTTGGGAATAAAGATGAACATGTTGAATGGGTGGGAGTACCAATACCTGGATATTCACCCAGCCCAGGGAACTTACTCAAAGAAGCTCACTAAATTGTCTCTTGTTTAAAAGTATAAGTAATAACCAGGTTTGGAACCTCATGGCTGTAATCCCAGGAGCTCAGGAGGTTTTTTCAGAAGGACCATGAGTTCAAGGCCAACCTGAGCAACACTGTGAGGTGCTAGGCAACTTAGGGAGACTCTGTCTCAAAATAAAAAATAAATAAATGGACTGGGGATGAGGCTCACTGGTTAAGCTCCTGGGTTCAATCCTTGGTACAAAAAAAAAAAAAAAAACAATAGTAAAGGTAATCATCCTCTCAGAAGTTGGGTACACACAGAAATAATATGAAAAAGCATGTAAACCTACCACCCCAAACAACCCACAACACTTCAACAACTGATCCCATTGACACCACAGTCAGAAAATATTGAGAATTTAGAAAGTTCATAGTTAAAATGTTCAGTGAACTAAAAGAAGATGTAAGGATTTTAAAAATACAGGAGGTAAAAGATGATTTCAAGAAAGAGATAGATATTCTGAAAAAGGACCAAAGAGAAATCCTGGAAAGATTCAGACAATCAAATTAAAAATTAAGTGGAAAACGTCACCAATAAATGAGACCACTTTAAAGACAGACTCTCAGGTCTTGAAGACAAAGAATATTGTCAACAGTAAAACAAAGAATATTGTCAACAGTAAAGATGTTAAATAACCATAATACTCAAGAAATGTGAGATAACAAAGGTAAGAATCATTGTGATAGATGAAGGCATCAAAATACAAAATATAGGAAGCAGGCTAACGTTTTGTTTGGCTGCTCAATAAGACCTCCTGGATGGGAGATGTCTCCAAGGTCTATAGATCCCAGGAGTTGAGGAGCCTGTGAGCACAAGAAAGTCAAGCACCTGGTAAAAGGAGAGTTGACCTCTTTTCCCTCCGCCCGCCCTGGCCCAGTGGGAAAGGTGGAGCCTTCCCTGGTCAGCACCCTGTCCCTAGGATGCCTAGTCCTCTGGACATTATTACCTGTTTTTTTTATCTCGGTCGTCAACGCCAGCTTCTCCATGAGTCAAGATGTGTTTCACTTTGTCTACATCTCCCTCTAGCACCGCTCTGTGGATCCTCGTGTTCGCTTTATAGCGAAGGCCCATTTTCCACAGGCTCCTCATGAATGAGCTCTCGGTTCTGACGAAATTAGAGGCCATGACCAGGCCTCACAGGCCCCAGCCTTGTAGTCTGGGGCTTTTCAAGACTTTTTTCTCAGTCACAGAATAAACAACTTAGTCCCACCAGGTACCTAGTTGTGGCTGAGCCACTCAATACTCAGGTAGCAGCTAATAAATGAAGAAAGGTTGCCAAGCAACCCTATGCAACAGAGACAGGAGTGGGCACACGCAGCTTCAAGAGCCACGCCCATCTTGGAACTCTGTGCTGAGGACTGAAGTTATCCTGTGGCTGGACTGGCCGACCAGGTTAGGTGCTTGCTGACTGCACAGGATCAAGAAACCCCCGCCCACTGCATGATGGCCAGCACCTGAGCGGCCAGCATAGTCAAGAGCCTCTGGAAGCTCCACCATCTGTCTCAGTCAGCACTGGGCCCTTCCACCCTGAAGTTGGTGGAGGTCTTGGAAGATGAACCTCCCAGTTCTTTTTCCAGTACTGCCACACCCAGAGAAACATAGATGTAAAGCTGAAGATTGGTGGGCATTTTCTAAAGGTCTCCAATTCTGGTGAAATCCAAACAATCAAGACTCAATAAGAAATTTTTCCACTTTGGCCTGGATTGTTACATACAGCACTAGTATTAATTTTGATCTTACATGCTA
Organism: Spermophilus citellus; assembly: GCF_964194105.1. NCBI lineage: Eukaryota > Metazoa > Chordata > Mammalia > Rodentia > Sciuridae > Spermophilus > Spermophilus citellus. The sequence continues at coordinate 22,543,665 of NC_138195.1, read as the reverse complement.
CTTTTTATTTTAAATCAATACATGTTCATCTTTTATCAAATTACACCCTCATCAATATTTGATTATATTCTTGTAATGTTTTAAAGATTCACTGGAAACCATTCTATTTTTGTTTTCCTAGGTCATATGTACACTTGCTCCTCTTAGTCCCACTTTCCCCTCTACCATTATCTGCTACTAACACAAATTCCTCCAGCCATCTTTTCTTTTTAACTTGGTTTGTATTATTCATTTCTATTTTGTCTCTCTCTCTCTCTCTTCTTTCTTTCTTTCTTTCCATTTAATCTCTACCCTTCTTTTCATGTCCTACATAATGTGACAGTGATTTTACTATCTGTAATAACTCATTTCCCAACCTACTCCAGAGTGTTACCACAATTTTATACCCAGAATATGAGAAGAGTTGAAAATTTTTTCATCAAGTCCCACTTGACCTAAGGTTTATTAGTGCGTGAAGTTTGCTCTGAAGGTACTAAGGTTTAGTATCTTCTTTCAGTGATGCTGAGTTTGGGAATAAAGATGAACATGTTGAATGGGTGGGAGTACCAATACCTGGATATTCACCCAGCCCAGGGAACTTACTCAAAGAAGCTCACTAAATTGTCTCTTGTTTAAAAGTATAAGTAATAACCAGGTTTGGAACCTCATGGCTGTAATCCCAGGAGCTCAGGAGGTTTTTTCAGAAGGACCATGAGTTCAAGGCCAACCTGAGCAACACTGTGAGGTGCTAGGCAACTTAGGGAGACTCTGTCTCAAAATAAAAAATAAATAAATGGACTGGGGATGAGGCTCACTGGTTAAGCTCCTGGGTTCAATCCTTGGTACAAAAAAAAAAAAAAACAATAGTAAAGGTAATCATCCTCTCAGAAGTTGGGTACACACAGAAATAATATGAAAAAGCATGTAAACCTACCACCCCAAACAACCCACAACACTTCAACAACTGATCCCATTGACACCACAGTCAGAAAATATTGAGAATTTAGAAAGTTCATAGTTAAAATGTTCAGTGAACTAAAAGAAGATGTAAGGATTTTAAAAATACAGGAGGTAAAAGATGATTTCAAGAAAGAGATAGATATTCTGAAAAAGGACCAAAGAGAAATCCTGGAAAGATTCAGACAATCAAATTAAAAATTAAGTGGAAAACGTCACCAATAAATGAGACCACTTTAAAGACAGACTCTCAGGTCTTGAAGACAAAGAATATTGTCAACAGTAAAACAAAGAATATTGTCAACAGTAAAGATGTTAAATAACCATAATACTCAAGAAATGTGAGATAACAAAGGTAAGAATCATTGTGATAGATGAAGGCATCAAAATACAAAATATAGGAAGCAGGCTAACGTTTTGTTTGGCTGCTCAATAAGACCTCCTGGATGGGAGATGTCTCCAAGGTCTATAGATCCCAGGAGTTGAGGAGCCTGTGAGCACAAGAAAGTCAAGCACCTGGTAAAAGGAGAGTTGACCTCTTTTCCCTCCGCCCGCCCTGGCCCAGTGGGAAAGGTGGAGCCTTCCCTGGTCAGCACCCTGTCCCTAGGATGCCTAGTCCTCTGGACATTATTACCTGTTTTTTTTATCTCGGTCGTCAACGCCAGCTTCTCCATGAGTCAAGATGTGTTTCACTTTGTCTACATCTCCCTCTAGCACCGCTCTGTGGATCCTCGTGTTCGCTTTATAGCGAAGGCCCATTTTCCACAGGCTCCTCATGAATGAGCTCTCGGTTCTGACGAAATTAGAGGCCATGACCAGGCCTCACAGGCCCCAGCCTTGTAGTCTGGGGCTTTTCAAGACTTTTTTCTCAGTCACAGAATAAACAACTTAGTCCCACCAGGTACCTAGTTGTGGCTGAGCCACTCAATACTCAGGTAGCAGCTAATAAATGAAGAAAGGTTGCCAAGCAACCCTATGCAACAGAGACAGGAGTGGGCACACGCAGCTTCAAGAGCCACGCCCATCTTGGAACTCTGTGCTGAGGACTGAAGTTATCCTGTGGCTGGACTGGCCGACCAGGTTAGGTGCTTGCTGACTGCACAGGATCAAGAAACCCCCGCCCACTGCATGATGGCCAGCACCTGAGCGGCCAGCATAGTCAAGAGCCTCTGGAAGCTCCACCATCTGTCTCAGTCAGCACTGGGCCCTTCCACCCTGAAGTTGGTGGAGGTCTTGGAAGATGAACCTCCCAGTTCTTTTTCCAGTACTGCCACACCCAGAGAAACATAGATGTAAAGCTGAAGATTGGTGGGCATTTTCTAAAGGTCTCCAATTCTGGTGAAATCCAAACAATCAAGACTCAATAAGAAATTTTTCCACTTTGGCCTGGATTGTTACATACAGCACTAGTATTAATTTTGATCTTACATGCTACTTTTTATTTTAAATCAATACATGTTCATCTTTTATCAAATTACACCCTCATCAATATTTGATTATATTCTTGTAATGTTTTAAAGATTCACTGGAAACCATTCTATTTTTGTTTTCCTAGGTCATATGTACACTTGCTCCTCTTAGTCCCACTTTCCCCTCTACCATTATCTGCTACTAACACAAATTCCTCCAGCCATCTTTTCTTTTTAACTTGGTTTGTATTATTCATTTCTATTTTGTCTCTCTCTCTCTCTCTTCTTTCTTTCTTTCTTTCCATTTAATCTCTACCCTTCTTTTCATGTCCTACATAATGTGACAGTGATTTTACTATCTGTAATAACTCATTTCCCAACCTACTCCAGAGTGTTACCACAATTTTATACCCAGAATATGAGAAGAGTTGAAAATTTTTTCATCAAGTCCCACTTGACCTAAGGTTTATTAGTGCGTGAAGTTTGCTCTGAAGGTACTAAGGTTTAGTATCTTCTTTCAGTGATGCTGAGTTTGGGAATAAAGATGAACATGTTGAATGGGTGGGAGTACCAATACCTGGATATTCACCCAGCCCAGGGAACTTACTCAAAGAAGCTCACTAAATTGTCTCTTGTTTAAAAGTATAAGTAATAACCAGGTTTGGAACCTCATGGCTGTAATCCCAGGAGCTCAGGAGGTTTTTTCAGAAGGACCATGAGTTCAAGGCCAACCTGAGCAACACTGTGAGGTGCTAGGCAACTTAGGGAGACTCTGTCTCAAAATAAAAAATAAATAAATGGACTGGGGATGAGGCTCACTGGTTAAGCTCCTGGGTTCAATCCTTGGTACAAAAAAAAAAAAAAACAATAGTAAAGGTAATCATCCTCTCAGAAGTTGGGTACACACAGAAATAATATGAAAAAGCATGTAAACCTACCACCCCAAACAACCCACAACACTTCAACAACTGATCCCATTGACACCACAGTCAGAAAATATTGAGAATTTAGAAAGTTCATAGTTAAAATGTTCAGTGAACTAAAAGAAGATGTAAGGATTTTAAAAATACAGGAGGTAAAAGATGATTTCAAGAAAGAGATAGATATTCTGAAAAAGGACCAAAGAGAAATCCTGGAAAGATTCAGACAATCAAATTAAAAATTAAGTGGAAAACGTCACCAATAAATGAGACCACTTTAAAGACAGACTCTCAGGTCTTGAAGACAAAGAATATTGTCAACAGTAAAACAAAGAATATTGTCAACAGTAAAGATGTTAAATAACCATAATACTCAAGAAATGTGAGATAACAAAGGTAAGAATCATTGTGATAGATGAAGGCATCAAAATACAAAATATAGGAAGCAGGCTAACGTTTTGTTTGGCTGCTCAATAAGACCTCCTGGATGGGAGATGTCTCCAAGGTCTATAGATCCCAGGAGTTGAGGAGCCTGTGAGCACAAGAAAGTCAAGCACCTGGTAAAAGGAGAGTTGACCTCTTTTCCCTCCGCCCGCCCTGGCCCAGTGGGAAAGGTGGAGCCTTCCCTGGTCAGCACCCTGTCCCTAGGATGCCTAGTCCTCTGGACATTATTACCTGTTTTTTTTATCTCGGTCGTCAACGCCAGCTTCTCCATGAGTCAAGATGTGTTTCACTTTGTCTACATCTCCCTCTAGCACCGCTCTGTGGATCCTCGTGTTCGCTTTATAGCGAAGGCCCATTTTCCACAGGCTCCTCATGAATGAGCTCTCGGTTCTGACGAAATTAGAGGCCATGACCAGGCCTCACAGGCCCCAGCCTTGTAGTCTGGGGCTTTTCAAGACTTTTTTCTCAGTCACAGAATAAACAACTTAGTCCCACCAGGTACCTAGTTGTGGCTGAGCCACTCAATACTCAGGTAGCAGCTAATAAATGAAGAAAGGTTGCCAAGCAACCCTATGCAACAGAGACAGGAGTGGGCACATGCAGCTTCAAGAGCCACGCCCATCTTGGAACTCTGTGCTGAGGACTGAAGTTATCCTGTGGCTGGACTCTCAATAAATATGGGAAGCATTTTTCAATAAATATCAATAAATTTTCAAACATTTAAGAATGAGATGAAAATCCAAATACAGAACCTCTTTGATCATCAAACATACAGGATTAATAAAGATCCTCTCCAATACACATTATAATAAAAATACCTAATATACAGATTAATCTTAGGATTTTGAAAGTCTCATGATGAAAAAGGAAGTCATGTTTTGAGGGCAGTGCAACTATCCCAAGTGGTTTTGCAAATTAGAGTTTCAAATGACTTCACAGTTCAAACCCTAAAAGCAGGGAGTGCTTGGAATCATACATACCAACCAAAATTAACAAATCCAGCATAAATTGTCCTTCAGAATTGAAAAGGAAATAAAAACCTTCCATGCTAAATATAAAATAATTCATATAACCAGAAAGCCTGCACTATGAGATTTACTCAATGAAATATTTCATGCAGAAGAAAGATAAGAATCAGAACCTGCAGAAGGATGAAACTCCCTAGAAGAATAGTCATCTAAAGGAGAAGCAAGTCTGAATTAAGCATTAGAAATAAATGAAAATGGCTGGAAATAAAAATCATCTCTGCATATTCATATAAATATGAATCCTTTGCATGGCATGTGCTTTGACTCTGAAATTTTATAAACATTACCACAAAGAGGTTGCTAACACAAATCAAATTGGTAAGAACAAACTGACAGGGTTTCCAAACCCCATTACTCCTCTCAGTACTATGAGGCAGTTCACTGCAGAAAGCAATGGGAGCTCAAAGTGTGTGAATTTTACCTTAGTGGCCCCAAGGTCAGGGGTCAGGTACCCTCCTTACTCAGAGTAGATGGCATCTGCTCTACATGGTCCTGCTCTCATATTCACCTGCTTCATGCCTACAGGTTCTGGCCTTACCCTCCCAGACTACTTGTCAGTGTTGCAAGTCCCTCGTTCCTGGTGACTGCTGGGGCCCAGGATTATGAAACTTGCTGCAATCAGTCTGTGGGTACTAGCAACCTCTTCACTGGTGGTCACTGTTTCCCAAATACTCTGTGAAACTGGAATATGCTGATTTGGAGAAAACCTCACTTAGATTCTGACACTTTCTTGCTCAAACATCTATTTTTTCTCAAAACAATCAAAAGCATTTTATTTGATTACACTTTTAATTTTAAGAAATAATGTGTGTTTTGTGAATGCATGAATTGACATACATTTCCACTTGATTTGAAGAAACCAGTAGTTTAAAAACACTTCAAATAAATTGAAGGAAGGCCAGTAGATTAGAAGCATGGGAAAGGGGATAGGAGGAGAGTAGGAAAAGGAGTAGTACTGGGGACTGAAGTGGAGGCAATTACTTTCTATGTATGTATGATTATGTAAAAGGAAAATTCAATATTATGTGTAAGACATTAACAAAAACATTCAGAAACCTCTTCCAGACTTGTGGTTATTTCTTTCTTTTTACTACTATTGTAGTTTCACTTGCCTTATTTTTCCCTTAATTAAGATTGATAAGGGACTGGGGTTGTGGTAGAGTGCTTGCCTAGCACATGTGAGGCCCTGAGTTTCATCCTCAGCACCACATATAAATAAAATAAAGGTATTATGGCCATCTAAAACTAAAAAAAAAAAAAAAAAATTAAAAAAGGTTGTTAAGCTGTGTGCAGTGGTGCATTCATGAAATTCTAGGGATTACCCAGGCTGAGGCAGGAAAAGTCCAAAGTACAAGTGTCCTGGGAAAATTATTGAGAACCTGTCTCAAAATAAAGAAACTAAAAATAAGACCTGGGACTATTCTCAGTGGTGGGTTCCCTGGGTTCCATTATCATTGCAGGTGGGGGAAAAAAAGAAGATCGAGAGCCACAAATTTAATGATTATTTGAATTTTTTATCAATTTATTCCTGATATTACAATTTCAAAGTCATTCATTTCTTTCATTGTTAGTAATATTTTTTGTAATTTTAAGATGGAAATGTTTTTGTCACTCTTGCTCATCTCTTAACACAAATACTAAGATGTCTATTTTAAATCTGTCAGGTTTTTGTACAATACCTGCTGTGTCTTCTGACTCATCCTGTAGTGGTCCTTATACTGGTATACCTGTGACTAAGAATTTCTTTTTGGATATTCTCTCTCAGAGTGGCTTCATGCAGGGGAAAACCTTCACTAATAATCTCAGCTAGATATTTCATGACCTGTCCATCCTTTCTGAAAATTCAAATTCTCTGAGCCTTTCAAGCAGAGAGCTGTGACCTGTCACAAATGAATAACCTACTATTCCTCGTGTGGTTTGTCTGCAGTACATGGGTGCTCAAGCAGTTGTCAAGTTCTCTCTTGTTCTCAGGGGCCTCTATTTTAGCTCTCTATGTCACAGGAGACAGAAAGCCATCACCTGAAAAACCAGAATGTTGGACTTATGTTACCTTTTTCTGACTCCCGAGGAGAACACTGAGAATTTGTTATTTTCTCTGATCATACCAGATTGTGTCCACTTAAGAACAGGTTGTTCTGGGTACTTGTTCCTCCCCATTTTCAATTAGGCTGTTCTTATTTTTGCACTCTGTACTGATATTGTCTTAGTTGTACTAACATTTTTTGTTTGGCATGGAGGGCTGTCCATACCTCCAGGTGTGGTTGTGAAAGAGAAGTCATTTTGCAGAGCTGCTAATATACATCGAGTCTATGCCCTTTTTAAGTAGTTTGGGAATCCTTGGAATTAAAAATGGATATGTTTCATTGTTCAGTATATAAATGTAAAATGCGGTGAATGAAGTTACGTTTAGATTTGCTAAAGTGAAAATGAATGGTAACTTTGAGTAAAAGAACTTTAGAGGAGTACTTGAGGAGCAAATCACTAGAGTGAGTTCAAGAGTGAATGAAGAGCCTGAGAGGGCTGAATGGTAGTGCTTGCCCTGGAATTGGCCCAAGGACTTAAAATGACAATGAAGTCAGTGAGTACAGATCCTCCTCTCAGTGACATCAAACTAAGTGGCATAGTTGTGGGTGATCTAATTTTTATCTTGTTTAACTGTATCTTTCAATTCTGACATAAAAATCATGCATTATATTTACCACACTTCAAAGAGTCTTAAAATTACATACATGGAGTACCAAAAAAATACTAGACTAAGGTTTTAAGTAATAAATTCATAAAATTGCAAACTAAACAAAAATCCCTTGAATATTTTTCACCAATTTCCTATAAAATATATTAATTTGCTAGTTTTGTGAATAAAGAGCACGTAAATAAAAAATAATTGTGAGGGCAATATTTCTTGCTTTTTTACTATTAAATAATAGTGTTATTATTTTAAATAAATCATTTTAAACAAATTGTTTATGAGTTTTTCTGTGGAAGCCTGCAATCAAGGGCTCCTGTGGATGAGCCAGGCTCAGCAGAGACAAAGTCTTCTGACCTGATTGCAGTAACTTTTGCTCAGTATAATCCCAGATTATTCTTCCAGTTCAGGTCATGACTGGGTCAGCATACCCCATGTCCCAGGGGATGAAAGTAGAAATACACCTACTAATGTCCCATCTGCACACTTCTTCACATGGTCATATGTAGTTGCTGGGAGACTGGACTCCATGGTCTCACTGTTTTTCTGGGCCATTCTGTTTCCAACTACAACCCAACAGGACAAGGACTGGTAAAGCCAAGGACAGCAGGCATCTTTTCTCTGGCACGTTGTTTAAATCATGAGCCAGGTTGATGTGATGACGCTCTCCTTGGCTACTGGGGTTCTTCCTCTGTGATTTCTTTCCTCCTAGACATCCAGGAGTACACCTTGGAGATCCTGCATCTGACCCTTCTCCCCAGCACTCTCCTCTCACTGCGCATGTCGAAGCCAGCATGTGCTGTCCCAGGATTGTGCAGCTACCACCTCTGGGACTTCCACTTCTGCTTCTAAAGTCTTCTTCACCTCCATAGTCAGAGAAGGCTTAGGAAAATGAGGCCAGATAAGGTCTCTCCTCTTTTTAAAATCTCCCAATGGCTTCTCATAAGAAGAAACTCTAAATCTTTTCTCGAGGTCCATACAGTGGGCTCCACCCTAACTGACTTTATCTATTTGTGGATTTTCTTCACAAGGCTCCAGTCATACTGCCTCCTTGCTGTTGTCCCACCCCCACTAAGGAAAGTGGTCTATTCTAACGCTCTTTGTACTCAAAATAGCAGAACAAGAGGGACTGAATGAGCTGCCGAAGGTCACAAGCTTAGAAGTAACAGAGTCAGGATTCAAATCTAGGTCAGTGTGGCTACACGTTCTGTATCACTTCTTCTACCTCATTACCCAAATGCTTCCTGAGTGCTTGATTGCTCAATAACAGATTCATGCAGGCAGGCAGTCCTACCTGAGGAAAGGCTGCTAGGTGTCTCTAGGAGAAGCGCTTGCCTTTCACAGGAGAACACAGTGTCTTCTGCTTTCTGTCTCTGTTAGAAACCATCAGGAGCTTCTACTCCAAACCTGGTAGCCATGTAAAATTAAAAGCATCATCAGGACTGAGGTCAGCACAGGTTAAATGGATCAGTCATTGTCCTCTCCTGGACCAAATGGACAGACCCTCTTGGGGAGTTAACCCTGGCTTTCCTTGGGTTGGATACACTTATGCTGTTATTCCTGCAGAATCATCGCCATTTGGCACAGGCAGAATTAGGTACACTTCTTTTCCTGTTCATTGACTTATCTTTTCAATTCGTAAGTAATTATTATGTAATATACTTATAACAATTCAAACATTTTAAAAATTATATATATATGTGATCCCTAAAAATACTAGACCAAGGTTTTAAGGAATACATTCATAAAATTATACACTGAAGACCCCTTGAATATTTCTTACCAATTTCTTATAAAATCTATTAATTTACTCTTATTAATGAATAAAGAGCACAGAAAGATAAAAATTTCGAGGGTACTATTTCTTGAGTGATAATATTGCTCTAATTCTAGCATATTTTAATCTTGTCAAATATACAATGTAAGCAGTCACATTGATTATTATTTCAATAATACTAACAAGGGAGAGAAATTTGGAAAATCATCTTATTTTATTAACTAAATTTTTGTGAATTTATGTTTATGGTTTGCACAACCACACCATCATCTATAAAAAGGAACACGTCATGTGTGCACAGTACCACTGAAAGGAAGATTCACAGCATTAGCAGTCCTTTGCACCAAATTCAGTCCATTGCCTGTTTTTATAAATGGAATGTTTTTGTTTTGTTTTGTAGAGGTTGTGAACTGAGGCCCTCATGCCTTCTAGGCAAGTGCTCTACCACTGTGCTATGCTTCTTATCCCCTGAAAATAAAGTTTTGTTGGAAACATTCACACTCATTCACTTATCATTGACAGCAGATTTCAGACCATACCCACAGAGAACTTCTGGCTCACCAAGCCTAAAATATTTTCTATGTGGCCTGTAGAAAAGTTTTGCCAATTCCTTGTTTAGTTTATCACAGTTCCTGTATTCCTCTATTACCATTCTAATAGACTTTACCAAATACACTGAAATACTTGTGGGACATGGATCCCCTTATGTAATCCCTTAGTGACATTCAGATTAATTATAGGCCCTTTCTCTGAGAACCATGCACTGGGAACAAAAAATAAAAATGTAGCAAACAATAACTTTGCTGGTAACAAGATACAGTGCCAGTAGCACGCAGCTTCCTTTTGCACCTCAGCAGTTGATGCAGGTATTAGAATAAATTTGCTTCAGATATGTCATCAATCTAGAGTACTTTAATTATACTTGTGAAGTAATTAGGACACTGTAGATCTAATAGTTTAAAATGGTGGTTGCATGCTACATAATTTTATGGGTATGAAAATAGAACTATTTTATTATTGAAGAGTGTTTAGACTATCTCCAATTTGGTATGATAATGCTGTACTAAATATACTTAATGTGCATATGTACATATGAAATATTTGAATAAATATCCCTAACATATATAAGTCCTTCTTGTCTGATATCTATATGAAATACATACACACCTTTGTATGTTACATATAATATATACTTAACATGACAAACCCAAGGACAATATTCATATAGATAGTGCCCACATCTTTGTCCTTAATAGGAATCAGAGTTTTTAGGGAATGAATGACTGATTCTGGGCCTAGAGTAAGGAAAATACAAGATGATCTTGGGAAATAATGTCGGCAATTAATACATAGAATGACATCCAATGGGGAAAAATAAAAGCTTCTGCACAGCAAAGGGAAGAGCTAGGAATGTAAACACAGAGCCTATAAAATGGGAGAAAATCTTTGCTAGTTACTCTTCTGACAGAGAAATAATACCTAGAATATATAAAAACCTCAAAGACTTTACACCAAAAAAATCAAATAACCCAATTAGTAAGTGGACAAATGAAGTAAACAGACAGTTTTCCAAAGAAGAAATACAAATGGCCAACAAATATATGAAAAATGCTCCACACACTAGCAATAAGGGAAACAGAAATCAAAACTACACTGAAATCAGTCAGAATTACAGATATCAAGAATACACACATAATATATGTGAGGATGTGGAAAGAAAGAAACACTTGTACTGGGGGTGGGAAGGCAAATTAGTACAATCACTATGGAAATCAGTATGGAGGTTTCTCAAAATACTAGGCATGGAACCACCATATGACCCAGCTATACCATCTTTCAGTATTTATCCTGAAGAATTAATGTCATCTTTCTACAGTGAGTGACACATGTACATTCATGTTTTTAACAGCACAATCTACAATTGCCAAAGTAAGGAACCAGCCTAGGTGTTCATCAACAGGTGAAAGGATGAAGAAAATGTGCTGTATATACACAGTGGAATTTTATTCAGCCAGAAAGAAAAATTAAATTAGTCCTTTGCAGCAAATGGATTATGTTAAGCAAAATAAATCAAACTCATAAGGTCAAGTGATGTATGTTCTCTCTCACATGAAGAAGCTAGAGAGGAAAAAGGTAGAGAAATGTTTGGCCAAACTTATGAAAATAAAAGGGAGATCAGTAAAGAAAAGGGATCAAGGGGAGGGTGTAAGGGAAGGAGGGGGGAAGTGTTAGAGAGTGATATTGGCCAATATATATTGTATAGTGTTTGAATGCATGACTATGTAATGGCAAATCTCATCATTGTGTACAACTACAATATGCCAATAAAAAATTGTGAAAAAAGCATATAAGGTTGATTACACTGTAATAATTTAATAACATTAAAACATTGGTATGGGCCACAGTACTAGCATAGCAAAATACTGTTAGTCTAAATCGTTAAGTCTGTAGTTGGAAACAAAAGTTGGAAAATACAAATAAGTCATCAATAATGTGATATTTAGAACCATAAATTTATTAATGACCACTTGATTGTCAGGGTAGTGTTTAGTTAGCTGGCATTTGGGTAGTGTGAGTACATAAAAATCCAATGGGTACATACTTGCAATTCAAATTTAGTTGGAGGTGCCAAGAAAAATTCTAATTGTTATATTTAATATATGCGCATTTTATACAACTTTATGAAATTGTGTATTCCACAAATACATAGACCTGCCCATTATAACCAACAACTAACTCTAAATGTACTTGAGTGGAAAAAAGAACAAAAGACTTTTCTCTGTAGCCCTCAGATTAAAGAGGAATTTGGAATAATAACAAAATATTTTGCTACAAAGAAATATCTTACAGTAAATACAGTAAAGTTATACTGAGAGAACACATAGTCTTCTATTTATTTTTGAAAGTCTAAAAATGAGTAATATAAGTTTCCTAATTAATGATCAACCAGGCTGAGTACATTAAATATAAAGTTAAAAAAGCAGAAATAATTCAAAAAGCATAACTAAGAAACATGTAAAACTAAATGTGTAGAAATGATAAATAAAAGCAAACTTGAAATGCTAAACCAGAAATAAAGAAGCTTTATAAAAACATAAAATAAAAATATAAAGTCAGAATTCAAAAAAAGTAAAACCCATGGTACAAAATATTTTTAAATGATTGTAAAATGACTAGATATTTTTACTAGAATGTTTGCAGAAATTCTAGCAAGTCCAGGTCCAAATTCTGTAGCAAATGGAAAACAATGAATTATTATTGTATTCTTTCCCTCAAATATTTCAGCTCCTAAAACTTGCTCCACTCCTCACTCCATTCCTGGAAGTGAAGAATACCTATAACTTGACTGTGATTATATATATAATTATTGGTTGTTATTAATGATTACTATTATTAATAATATATAGTTTTTAATTATATTACTCTTCTTCAATAATTACTTAGAGAATAGTTTAATTGGTTATTCTAGTTCTTGATTTCACAGTTTGATTTTTGCTTCAGGCTAGCACCCCTGCCTAGTTCTAGAAAGATTTTTCTTTTTTCATTATTTATGCCTTTTCTACAGCTATAATGTTTTCTTAAAATAATTTTAACTTTCTCTACTGCTTTCATTGGTTTTCGGTCCTTTAAAAAAATTACTGTCAGCTCAGTACTACTTTTTTTCTCTAGACAAAATTAAAATAACATAGAATAACAGAATTTTAAAAACTCTAAGTCATTAGTCAAAGAAACCGCTAATACTTCAAAATATTTTAAACATTCTGCCCAAATGGTTGTTAGGATGGACAACCTGAACCTTAAGTATATTAAAGGATGTTATCTGGTTGTAGAAAGTAACAGCAATGACATTTGAATTCATGTTGCTTAATAGTAAGCCAAATACTCTCCGGAATTACCATACCATTGGTGAGTGTTTTAACAATAAAATGGAACAGTGAGTCTAGTGAGCCCAAACATGGATGATAGGAAGAGAATTAGTAAGTGAACCTGGAGGTAGAGGATCATAATAGAACTACAGAGGGAGGGCATATTTGAAGAGGAAAAACTGAGTTGGGTAGGAATCATTGTTTTCCCAGAAGAAAACAAAATATCTGGATTTGCACCTGGTTTGATAAAGACGAAACAGGAATTTAGGACATGGATTTTGGGAACTATGTAGAAAATGATATTAAAATAAGGGATTCGAAGGAGTCCAAAACAAGTTGTTGCTTGTAGGAACTGACAGACTTTCAGGTTTGTATTGAAAGATGTTAAAACCTTTTGAGCTACTGGGAAGATTCTCTAGAGTACATAGGAACCTGAGGGTGGTTTACCGGACTTTAAGCACCAAGGGACTAGCAGTTGCTCAACCACATGGTCTATGGCCCAGAGCAGGCATATGCTCACTTTTGTCAACTCACTCATTTTCTTCCTATGTACAGGTAAGGTAGGGCAGGGGTACAATTTGGCAGGGCTATTTTTTCCTAGTAACAATGTTACAGATTTTAGGCCTTTTTTTTTTTTTTTTTTTTCTTATGGCAGGTGAAGTAGATCGAAGCCAGTTCAGTTAGGCATTAAGCTGTTAACTAAATTTTTATGGGTTTAAATACCATCAGTCTAGAGAATTAAGATAGTTAGTTTAGGTCTTAGCTTAATTAAAGTAATTGATTTGCATTCAGTTGATGTGAGATAGATAGTCCTGATTGTAGGAATTAGTATTAGTATTTGCTTAAGTATTAATTAAATTTAGAAGACTCTTGGTCTAAATTTAACCTAAAACCTAGCTTAAGATTGATAGCTAAGGTATAAGGGAAAGGAAGAGGGTTGATATAATTATGAGAGTTGGCATGAGAGGGTTTATTTTTGTGTTTCGAATTGTCATTTTATTTTAGAATTGTTGAATGATAGAAATAGTGTTAGCGATGTTGAGAAGATAAGTTGTATATAGAAATACAGTTTTAGTAAGGCTGTTATTGGTATTGATATAGATATAATGACATTGCTACTTGATACAAGTTCTTTAATAATAACTCATTCTGGGGTGAATCCAATTAGTGGGGGAAGTTTGCTTAGAGATATAAGTACAATAAGAATTATTGAAATTAGTAGAGGAAATTTGTTTAATATGTTGGAGAGTGAAAGGGTGGTGGTTTTCTTGTTATAATGGATTAATATGAACATGTTGATTTTATATATAATATAAATAATCAGATTTATAGTCAATGTAGGATTCAGTGTCATGATTGTTATTATTCAGCCTATGTTTGTGATTGATGAGTAGGCTAGGGTTTTTTTGTTGATATAAGTGGAACTCCTTGGGTAACTTTTGGGTCTCATAGGTGAAATTGAACTAGTCCCATTTTTATTGACAGCACTACAGCAAATATTAGGGGTGAAATTTGGTTGGGTGAGTTGATTAGAGTTCATTGTCCTGAGTGTATAAAACTAGTGATGCTAGAGCCTGAATGAAGAAATATTTGGATGCATTTTCTGTGGATTGAGGGTTTGCTTTGTTAATTAAAATAGGGATAATATCTAGTATGCTTATTTCTAGTCCTACTGAGGTAAGTAGTCAGTGGGAACTAAATAGTGCCATTAAATTTCCTGAAAATGAGGTGAAATTGATGATAGAGGCAATTAGGGATTAATTAGCACAGGAAGGGTATAAACCAACATTTTTTGGGGAATAGCCTGATAGCTTATTTAGATGACCTTAATAATAGGGCATGGTGTGTAAGGTACCCTTAAGAATTTTGGATTCTTAAGGTTAGGTTCAAATCCTATGGTTCAAGAAATAAAAGGGTTTAAACCTCTATTATTTACTCTATGAAAGTAACTCTTTTGTCAGACATATTTCTTTAGGTTAGGAGTACACATGTCATGACAATGGGCAGGGAGATGTGTCATATGCATATAGAGTTCGTGTTAGGGGTAAAAAGTTTTTTTCATAATAAGTGTATGAGTTTTCCGTATCAAAATCATGGGTATGATGCTTGAATTCATAGAAATGTTGAAGTTAGTACTAGGGTTTTTAATACAAAACTGAATGTAAATATTTCAGGGATTGGTGGGTTGAAGAGTACTCCTATGAAAAAGAGTTGTGGTTAAAGCGTTTATTATAATGATTTGAGTGTATTAGGCTAGGAAAAATAAGGCAAAGGGGCCGCAGCATATTCTAGGTTAAATCCTGGTACAAGTTCCTCCTTCTGTCAGGTCAAAAGGAGCTCTATTTGTTTCTGCTAGTGTTGAGATGAATCACATTATTGCTAGTGGTCACGTTGGTGTAGTGATCCTATGAATTATTGAGTTGCAATAAGGATTGACATAGGAAATGATATGTTTATAAGTAGAATGAACAGTAGAATGATGGCCAGAGTTCCTTCATATGACATTGTGCTACAACGTGTAGTGCTCTGATTAGGGCGTATTCAGAATTGGACACTCATCTTGATCATAAGATTGTATATATGTATATCTGGCTAAGCTTGAAGTTGCAAGGATAAAGAGTACCTCCAGTATTGTCAGGAGACAGCGGATCGGCCACGGTCCACTCACCGCCTGGGACACCACCTGGCAGTTACAGTGAATGAACCTGACCACGGTGCCAACGCTGCTCCCAGATGTGAACAGACTGCAGAAGGCAGGTGCAACAGGACAGCGCTGGTGTACCCCTGAAACAGCACGGCATGCCCGTTTCGCTCTTGGGTGTGCACGCAGAAAGGGGTAAAAAGATGAGCTAGAAGACACAAGTCAACTTCATGACTGCAGTGGCCTGGGGGAGGGTGCTGTGGCCGAGAGGAATGGGACTCAGAGGCCAGTCCTTTCCTCTTCTCTCGTGGGTCCCTGGACCAGGAAGGCCTGTAGTGTCCATGCTCTCTGACAGGAGTGAGTCAGGCTTCCATGGGAATGAGAGGGAGGCACAGCTTGGCTGGGCAGCAGGAGCAGCCATGCAGAGCCTGTGCGCAGCAGAGGGGACAGTACATGACAGACCACAGTTCCTTGTCTCCATCCCCCAAGTTTGACCCACTCTCTGGGGGAAGGGCCCTAGGAGGCCTGCTGTCTCAGGAGGGTTCCCCAGAAGCCAACCGAGGTAAGGGCCAGGAGCTGGGCTCTCTCAGTCATGCCAAGGGCAGCCCTGGGGGCGGGGGCAACTCTGGAATTTTTGTTTGTTCAGGTGCTAGGGTGGAACCCAGGGCTTTCTGCCCAGGAGGCATTTATGGTAATGAAACTAAGTGCTTTATTTAGAATTTTTTAGAGAAAGAAATTGTAGTGTAATCAAAATCAGTATTATCAGTGTTATTTGTTTGGTCCAAATTCTGTGTTGTATTTCTTTCCATACTCTTATTTCTTTCCTTTCTTCTTTGGCTTAAACACATGTTCACTTGACTGGCCATGTTTCCCTCTTTCTGTTTGTTTCTTTCTCCTCCCTTACCTTTCTAGAAATGTTTTATCCCTAGGCTCAATATTTGCCTCAGGCACCTGTGCCTCCATGGTGGCTTCTTTAATTAGTCTTTCTGTTTTCTATTTGCTGTGTGCACCTGTCATTCATCCATCATTGTCCTAAAGGATTCATTATTGCCTTTGTCAGATGCAGCCAAATGTATGCAATCACTTGTCTTCAGGTGTCTGACATACAGGATAAAAGGACTCTATCCCATCTCAGTTGTAAATTGTCCTCAAAACTGAGCTCAAGAGGTACCTTGTGCAAATAAAAATCATGGGAACATTCAAAACGCATGAGTAATTACTTTGTCAGATTTTGACAAGTATGCTAAGCTACCGATGGATCAAATTTTTATCCAGGATTATTGAGATCAAGAAAATAATCTACTGTATATCACAGTATTTGCATAATAACTGACTAGAGGTGAGGGGAGTAATGTTTGGAGATGTCTCTATCATCTCTTATAATTCTCAACCTATGTGAAAATGCAGGTCAGAATTGGGGTTGGAATGTACATCTGAATGATTCAGAAACCTATGTTCTTTCCAATGTATCATGTAGTAATGCTGAATACTATAATTATTCTATCAAATGTAATGCTCATTACACATAAAGCTTTTCTTCCTTCCCAGAATGTCCCTGAAGGAAAAGGAAGCATATGTGGAGATGTTCAGCATTCCAAGAAAGATGGTAAGATACTTGAAGGCTGCTCATTCTTGTGCTGTTTATTGATTTGAGGTTATAGACATTTTCATTAACATAGAAGCAAAATGTGAGATGGAAAAACCAACTAATGCCATAATTTGCATTTATTTCATTTGAGGGAAACTGGAGGAGCAGTATACACGACTTATAATCATGTAAATGATTCTGATGTGTTCCACAAATAACATTTTCCATACATTCTAACATCAGCTTTGACATTTGACTCACAACTCCTAGGGTTCTGTGTTGCTCCTCTGACTAGGGATCATGTTATTCTCCACTAATCAGCATGTTTACCTTGTTATATGTACACTTTCATTCATATATATATAATTTTTTTTTTTTACCAGGGTTTGAACTCAGAGGTACTTAAACACTGAGCCATATGCCCAGCCATGTTTGGTATTTTGTTTAGAGAGGATATCACTGAGTTGTTTTGGGCTTTCCTACATTTCTGAGGCAGGCTTTTAACATACACTCCTGCTGCCTCAGCCTCTGAAATTGGGATTACAAGTGTGCACCACCATGCACAGCTCCTATAATGGTGTCATTGGAAACATAAACTTGATACTGGAATCTTAACTTTATGTTTCATTAAACCTGTATTCCTGATTTTTCTACAGTATATTCTGTCATGTTTTTGCCTTAACCATAAAGAAAAAGCCCAAAGCTAAAGTAATCATCTCCAAACTATGCATAAGAATTCTTCTCTCTAATAACTTTGTCTGAATTTATGATTATTTTTGATATATTCCTGTATAATTGATTATCTATCCCTTTTGCTTTTTAATCTCTCCAAGGAAACATTCTCATGTTAGGATGAAATATTTCCAATTTTTTTCTAATATATTAACTATATATTGTATGATTATACAATTTTAATATAATGTCTTGTTTCCAAACCCATCAAGGCTGTCATTGAAGAGAAAAATAAAGCAAATGAGGTAGTGGAAGTGAATGATGTAAGGACATTCCAATCAGGTAAATTTTGCTATACAAATTTTCTGGAAAGAACTACATTAAACTCTTGAATTGTAAGCAAACTTCCCAATCCTTGTTTTGTTTCCAAATTCTATGGAAGGATTTCACATAAAAAATTCAAATGTGAAAGTCAGTGTCTATGATTAAAATAAAAGTTATTTATAAGCCTAGGAAAATAATTTTTATAAACATGACTTTGTCTTGGATGTTGCTACATTTAAACCTTTGTAAAAATTTTTATTAGTGCATTATAGCTATATATAATATTGGGGTTTATTATTGACATAACAATACATGCATGGAATATAATTTGTTCCACATAATTTCTCGGACCTCCTTCTCTCCCCACCTGCCTTCTATTGTTCTCCTTCCTCCATTCTATTGGCCCTCCTTCTATTTACAGTCTTTAACATTTGTTCTTTTCTATAGACACAGAGTTGAAATGTTTTGTGGTATATTCATATGTGTGCCTAGCCTAATTTGATCAACATTTTTCATAGTTGCTCCCTTTTCCTTTCCCTCTTGTCTTCCCATCTATCCTCTTCTTCTATTCCACTGATATCCCTTCCATTTTCATAGCCTTCTTCCCATTTTTCTTCCTATTGTTCTAGCTTCTGAATATGAGAAAAAACATTCCACCCTTGACTTTCTGAGTCTGGCTTATTTCACTCAGGATGATGTTCTCCAGGTAATTCCATTTACAAGCAAATGCCATAATCAATTTTTATGGCTGAGTAAAAGACCATTGTCTATATATACCACATTTTCCATCCATTTATCTACTGATGTGCACTTGGGCTGGTTCTATATCTTTGTCTTATGAGTTGCCCTGCTATAAAAATTGATGTGACTGCATTGTGCTAATATTAGTTCTTTTGGATAAACAGGAAGGAGGAGTGGATAGCTGGGTGGTTCCATTCCTAGCTTTTGAGAAATCTTCATGCAGTTTTCCAGAGTTATTTTATTCATTTGAAGTCTCCATCAGGTATGAGTGTACCTTTTTCCCCTTGGTCTCCAGAATTCATCATTGTTTATATTCCCACAAATTGCCATTATTGAAGTGAGATGAAATCTCAGTGTGGTTTTTGACTTGGATTTCCCTAGGGATGTTGAACTCGTTTCATGTGTTGCTTGGCCATTTGTAATTTTTCTTTTAAGAAGTGTCTGTTTTGTTCTTTGGCCCATTTATTCATTGGTTTCTTTCTTTAGTTTTTGGTGTTAATCTTTATAGAGTTCTTTATATATTCTAGATATCATTCTGCTTTTGGAGAAGCAGCTGGAAAAGATTTTCTCCTATTCTGTATGCTCTATATTCTTGCTCACAATTGTATGCACAACTTTTTAAATTTGATGCCATCCCACTATAGATTCTTGATTTTCTTTCTTGAGCTTAGGGTCTTCTTAAGGCATTTGACAACTGAGACAATATGTTGGAGTGTTGACTCTGTCTCTTCTTTTAGCAGTTGCAAACTTTCTGATCTAATTCCTGTGACATTGATCCACTTTGATTTGACAAATGTCCAGGTTGAAAGATGTTTCTGGTGCACACGGATAGTTGGCTCAGCACCATTAGTTAGAAAGCTTATCTTTTCTCCCATGTATGTTTTTGACATTTGTCAAATATCAAGTGACTGTGTGGCTTTGTCTCTGTGTTTTCTATTCCATTGGTCTCTATGCACCTTTTGATGTCAATACCCTGATATTTTTGTTACCGTAGCTGTGGAGTACAGTTTGATATCAGGTATTGGAATGCCTTTAGCATTTCCCTTCTCTCTGAGTATTGACTATTCTGAAGTTTTTATTCTTCCAAATGAACTTTAGGACTGCTATTTTCCAGTTTTGTGAAGAATGTCATAGGTTTTTTGGTGAGATTGAATTGAAACTGTGTAACATTTTTTGTAGTATGGGCATTTTGACAATATTAAATTTGCCCTTCCAAAAACAAGAAAGGTCTTTCCTACTCCTTGTTCTGTCCTCCCTCCTCCTCCTCCTCCTTCCACTTGAGTTTATTAATAGTTCTATTAAAGTATTGTTAGCATATCAACTATTCCTCTTTGAAACTTGCTACTGCCTCCTCAGAGCTTCCACGTAAGCTTCTGTAAGACAGTTATGTATGGATCAGAGTAATCAAACCTATAAGGGAGTCATCTTTCCAGTGGTCCTGTCTGTGGGAGTACAAGCCTTGTTTGCATCACACAAAGAGAGAGAAAATAGGTGGAGCTAAGAAATTAGCAAAACAGGATTAGTGAGAACAGTCACAACAATTTCTGTCAAGCACTTCTCAATGGAAATCTAGATTTTCCTTGTAAGTATTTGTCCCTTGTCTGTTCCTGTATTTTGTCATTCTACTAAGTATACTGCCCACAGAACTAGCTTCCTCATGGTGAGGTATTTTATTCTAACTAGTTTTGACTGAAAACCTGGAGACACTGTTGTGTGCAAGGATGCAATAGTATACTCCTTATAATAGTTCTATTGCCATTGTTCCAGAAAGCTCCTGCTATGTGTTTGGCCCTGTCAGTTATATGCTAATGACTTATTTTTCTGTCAGTCTTTCAGCTTTCAGTTAGTGTTATGGGCATGAACACATCAGTTTAGGAGTCAAACACTGATAAATCTTATTCTTTATCCTTTCATTTGACAAATCCAAAAAAGGGGGGGGGGGCATGAGAGTTTTTAATGCCTTAATTGCCTAACAGTAAAATAAATAATATTGATTGAAGAAGAGTTTCCATGAATGGTCCCAAAGGAATACTCTGTAATAAAATATCAGTCTCATGACGTTTACTATTTCATGTTTTTATACTGTTGATTAACTTACCCTTTTCTTTAATAACAGATGAGAGTTCTAAAAATGAAACTTTAACCAGGTAGTATTTTATGGATTTAAAAATTGTATTTGTTAAGTATTTAAAGCATACAGAGAAAAGGAGGATGTTTTATTTTATTTTTTTTTATTTTTTTATTGGTTGTTCAAAACATTACAAAGCTTATGATATATCATCTTTCATACATTTGACTCAATTGGGTTATGAACTCCCATTTTTACCCCAAATACAAATTGCAGAATCACATCATTTTGAGTGCTCTATTCTGAGCCAGAGATCCTATTAAGTGCCTTGAACTTGTTTTTTTTTTTTCTCTCTCTCTTTTTTTCTTTCCCTTTTGGTACCAGGGATTGAACCCAAGTGTGCTTAACCAGTGAGCCCTATCCCCAGTTCTTTTTTATTTTTTTTTATTTTGAGACAGGGTCTTGCTAAGTTGTTTAGGACATTGCTAAGATGCTGAGGCTAGTCTGGAACTTGGGATCCTTCTGCCTCAGCTTCCCAGGTCACTGGGATTACAGGCTCCACCACACTCAGGCACTTTTTTTTCCTTAATAGTAATCACAGCAGCTTGAAACTGTTTTGATAACCTACTGTTTACTAATTAAACCACTGTCATTCAGATTTGTACTGACTATCCCATGATTCCCAAACTAACAAGTACCTGGTCTATGATGGCAGATGGATATTTGAATGTCTGCCCGCTTGGTTGACTAATATATACTTTCGCCCCTGTGCATGGATTGATAGAGACTCATGGGGCATTAGATCCATACCGAATGAATTCAGAAATTTACTCTGAGTTATGTGTTCATTTTGATTCAGACATTACCTGGGAAGCTGGGATATATTGCAAGAGTTTGTCTTAATGTTTTGTAGAGTGGTTTGATAACCAATACCTTTTAACATCAAATATTTTAGGAAAAATCTCACAATAGCAATGATTATAGGACAATGGGTTTTATATGAACAAAATCAGGCAAGTCTGGGAGAAAAATTATTTTATTGGAGGTGTGGTATATTGATGTATAGGCCATGTTATAAAACATTAATTACATTTGAAATCTTTTTAGAAGATATTTCAATTGATTTCTCTATCTCCTGATTTCTCAGTTTGGATTTACCTTCAGACTACAACCTTTATGTTGTTCTATCTAGATACTTTTTTCTTCATAGTCTTTTAACTTTTATGTGAGTATAATCATGTTATGAGTATAGTCCTGTTTTTTTACATTCTCTTCTACTTTTCTTTGAGTTTCTTTTGCT
Source organism: Spermophilus citellus (assembly GCF_964194105.1). Lineage (NCBI taxonomy): Eukaryota > Metazoa > Chordata > Mammalia > Rodentia > Sciuridae > Spermophilus > Spermophilus citellus. Next base: position 22,521,265 of record NC_138195.1, on the reverse strand, counting down.
CTATTAAGAAAATTCTGCCAGCTAAGTATTCCTCTTTCTTTATACCACATCAAAAGCATTGAGAATTTCAGGGTTTTAAGGAATCTTATCAACTAGTCAAAGTAGTACTTCCAAATGTGTTTATTATCCTGGGCAAATGGTTGTTATGATTAATAACCTACAACTTAAGGGTATTAAAGTGATTTTCTGGATATAGTAAGTGGCCACAGTAAAATCTAATTTCAAGTTCCTATTAGCCCAATATTGTATAATTTTACTGTTCTATAGGTGCTTTTATTGTTGTTGTTGTTGTTTATTTTTTATTGTTTCTTTTTAGTTATACATGACAGTAGAAATCATATCACATAATTACAAAAGCATGGAATATATCTGCTTGTAATGCAGTCCCCAGTATCTCTTCTTCCCCTCCCCTCATGCACTCCAGCCCCTCCCTTTCCTCCACTGATCTTTCTGCCATTTTCCCATAGATATTTTTTTAAAAAATAAATGATTACAGGTGTGCACAATGGTTTCACTGTCATATATTCATATATGTACATAGGAAAATTTTGTCAGATTCATTCCAGGGTCTGTCCTTTGCTGATTTCCGCTCCCTTCTGTTTGTAAGGGATAGTATAAGGAGTGAAGTCAAAGGAAAAATACAGGAAGTGAAAGACCACTTCAATAAAGAGTTAGAGATCATGAAAAAAAAAATAAGAAGAAATCCTCAAAATGAAGAAATCAGTAAACCATATTATAAATTCAACAGAGAGTATCACCAACAGACTATACCACTTGGAAGAAAGAATCTCAGACAATGAAGACAAAATATATAGGCTTGAACACAGCATTGACCATGCAGAGAAAATGGTAAGAAACCATGAATAGAACATCCAAGAATTATGGGATAACATGAAAAAAAAATGAAGAATTATCAGAATAGATGAAGGAGGAAAGATACAAACCAAAGGAATGCACACTCTTTTCAATGATATAATAGCAGAAACTACATCAAACCTATGGAATGGAAAATCAAATACAAGAGGCTTATAGGACCTCATATGTACAAAATTACAGCTACCCCACACCAAGACACATGATAATGAGAATGACTAAAACAGAGAATAAAGATAAGATCTTAAAGGCTGTGAGAGAAAAAAAATCAAATACTTATGTATAAGGGGAAACCAATTCAGACCTCAACTGATTTATCAAACCAGATCCCCAAAGCTAGGAGGTCCTGGAATAACATACTTCAAGCTCTGAAAGAAAATGGATGCCAATCAAGAATTTTATATCCAGAAAAAATAAGTTTCAGATTTGAAGATGAAATTAAAACAATAGTTAAACTATGGAACCAACCTAGGTGTCCCTCAATAGATGAATGGATAAAGAAAATGTGGTATATACACATAATGGAATATTACTCAGTTTTAAAGAAGAGTGGAATCATGGCATTCACCAATAAATGGATGGTGTTGAAGAATATCATGCTAAGTGAAATAAGCCAATCCTACAAAACCAAAGGCCAATATTTTTCTCCAATATGTGGATGCTAATTCACAATAAGGCAGTGGTCACTAGAGAAAAATAGCCTTACCTTAGATTAGGTGGAGGGAAGTGATGGGAAGGGAGGGGAGGGGATATGGGAATAGAAAAGATAGTAGAAGGAAACAGACATTATTTCTGTATGAATATATGTGACTGCATGACTAATATGATTTTGCACATGTACACTCAGAAAAATGTGAAACTATATCCCATCTATGTATGATATGTCAAAATGTATAAATGCATTCTACTTTCATGTGTAACTAATTAAAACAAGTAAAAATTAATTAAAAAACTAAAGAATCAAAATACTTTAGAAAAAGTAAAGCATCTGGCAATTGCAATTAATTCTCATTTAGAAATAATATAATATAAATTAATACAAAGAAAATAATTTAAAGCAAATAATCACCCAAATGAAAAAAAAATGATTTTCAATGTCTATTTTTTGCTTAATATAGCAATTTCAAAGGGAAAGTGTTAAAAAGCTGAAGCTAAAAACACAATAAAGGTTAAGGAGTTCAGTATTGGATCAAAAATAAACTAAGTCCACACTTTAAAATCTTACATGAAACACCTTTGGATAACAGGAGATCATGTGACCCACAAAATCCCTTAAAAATAAAAAACACAGGTAATATTGTAAAGGAATAAATCATACCATATATATATATTTGTATGTCCCAGTCCAAGTAATCACATTTCTATCTAACAAGTGATTTGTGCTTATATTTCTCACTCAATAAATATAAGTTATCATTCTTCTTCCAATTAATTTAATATTTCTGATTTGAGTGACTATCACCGCATCATTAAGGCTTTTTTTTTTAATAAGATACCTTTCCTTCTGATCAACAGCATGTATATTTGCTTTCATCTGAATTCAAAATTCTGCCATCTACTGTTTGTTCTTCTATTCAGCAATTAAATGTGGCATGTGGCCTTTCTGGAAAACAAAACCAATTTATTAACAAAATTGCTCAGTTGAACTGAAAATCTGATAACAGACCATATGAACACGAACATATGATATATAAAGAAGATGAAGAGCAGCCTCTTCCTTCTATGGCCTGTACTTCCAGATGGGCTGCTCTTTCACTTTACAAAGCCCTCCTCTGCCTAGAGTGGCCACATGAACTCCAGTCATCTCCAAAACTTGCTTCAACTGTTTACTCCTCTCAGGAATCTTTGCCTCTGTCATAGCCTTTATCATGGTGTTTTGGAGTTATATAACTTCTGTCCCTATCTAAACTAAAACTTTCTTGAGGACAAGGACTGTAACTTTATTCTCAATAACACCTAAAGCTAAAATACATAGTAAGAGGATTTAAGAATCTTATTGAATTTATGAGCTAAACTTTCATCTCTAGAGCAGGGATTATCAATCTATATTCCAAATAATGTCAACATTTCCAGAAATACCAAGGCTCATCAGAAAAATTCCTTGATTCACTGTCAGAAAAATATTATAAAACTGTGTATTATATGTTCAAGTTTTTTTTTAATTGATTTTATTTTTTAACTACATGACAGTGGAATGCATTACAATTCTTATTATACATATAGAGCAAATTTTAAGTATTCAATACAGTATTGTTTGCTAAAGGTGATTTTACTTCTTTTAAAATGCAAGTAATATTGCAAATGACTTAAAACTATAGTCATGTGTCAGCAATGGTCCAATATTAAATCTCTTCACCAATGCTAACACCTATTTGATAATACTTATTCATAGCAAACATTCACATTTGAGGAATTAGAATAGCAGGGAGATAGCTTTGGGAGCTTTCCAATAATATGGAAGTTTTCTTCATGCTACACAAACCTATTTATGGTGTCACCATATTTGTCACTGGGTGCCGCAGTCTGGCTGGGCACAAAATCACGAGCCACTCAAGCAGGAACAAACTTTATTTTTTGAAACTGCCGCCAATGCCCCATATGCACCAGGAAGAAAGCAGAGTTCTCCCGGATCCCAAGAGGAGGTTCCTCCTCCGGAATTCCCTCCTACCGCACTTCCCCAACCAATGGGAACTCTCCAGGAGTCCCAGGTGGACAGCAGGAGTCCAATATCCATATGAATACAAATCTTAACATAATCATATCATCTCAATGGCTAGCCAGCCTCACCATTCAACCAAAAATGCCATGCATCATATTACTTGGCTGTGGCTCTTAGCAACTGGGGAAATGGGCTCTGTGTTAAAAGACAGCGACTTCAAATAAACTTTGATTGCTTGTTACAATTATTGTTTTTTCCCCTGTGATATGTGTTAGAAAGCTCAATACCAATGTATTCTCAATTAAAATGATAATCTTGGAACCCTAATTCATATCTCCTTTTCCAAATTCTTTTTTTTTTGGTTCCATTTATAATTGCTAAAATTATTTCTAATTTTATGTAAACTTATGAAATTTTGTGTTTTAACAAATATTTTATACTGATACATATGGATTAATGTTAGCATCATGAAAAAAATAGAAATCACTTGCATTTTAAGGGGCAACGCTGAAATAAAAGATACAATATTGCTTACAATGTGTATATGCTGTCCACCTCTAACCATGAGTAAACTAACAAAGTTTATGGAAATTCTAATGGGAATATCACTTATTGTACACAGAAGGAAAAACTCTGAAAAATATCTGTTTCTAAATTCTAAAATCCAAGTTCATTTCAAAGAGATTAATATATTCCATAGCCCATATTCTTGTAAATGAGTAAAATTATCATGAAAACCATGAAATTTTAGTCAAAATATGTTATAAAACAAGAGTCATAAACTCCTCTATAAAGGCAAAGTACAGGATTCTGAGTGAAAGCAACAGTCTGCCAGCAGCAAACTGGGAGACACACATGCCCAGTATGAAGGGGGCACCCTGTGCACCACACAGTAATGGTCTTAAAGGAGACCCCATGTGGTTCTTCAAGAGAAGCTTGAAATCCAGATTTCTGCATGAGTCTCCTTAAATTTTAATATTGACTCAATTTCTATGAACTAAATATATCTATGAGATTAGAAAACATGCTTCAGGCTGGGCTTGTAGCTCAGTGGTAGAGCACTTGCCCCTCACTTTGAGGCATTGGGTTTGATCCTCAGCACCACATAAAAAATAGATAGAGGTATTGTGCCCATCTACAACTAAAAAATACTTAAAAAAAGATGTTTCAACATTGACTAGTATTCAACATTGATTAGTATTCTAATCAAAAAAACCCTGCTTATTAAACAAGAATTGTTCATCTATGTTGCTATTAAGTCAGATGTATTTTAAATATTTTGGAAATAAAGGTGGTTGATGAGACTTGAAATAAAGAAAACTAAATGTACTCATGAATATGTCAACATGAAACCCACCATTATTTATAACTGACTCACATGTGCGAGACAAGTGCTCTACCATGGGCCACAACTCCAGCCCCTAAAATAAGGTCTTTTGAAAGGAATAATAAAATTGATATTATCCTAGCCAGACAGGACTAATGAAAACAGAAAGAGAGTTGACATAACAAAAAGGGGAACATTATAGCATATTTAATAGCTAGCAAAAAATAAAGGACTATAATAAATACTTTTATGCCTAGATGAACTAGACAGATTGTTTTTCATGATATTTGAAAAATGCAACTTACTGATTAGGATCCATGGAGTAACAAAAATCTGTGCAGTTCAACCTCTGTTAAAGAAATTAAATTTGTCATTAAAAGCCAGGCTATAAAGAAATATTTGGGAAAACAAGAATTACTTAGGAACTGCAACATTTAGAGAAAAAAATAACAACAATCTTACAAAAACCTTTCAATAAAAAAAACCTGACTTTTTAAAATAAAATAAACCTACTATTGGCACTGAAACCTCAGGAGATAGAGGAATTATTACCACTCCTGATGAGCCTGCATGGCAAAAAAATCAAAACTTAAAAGAATTAGCAAATATAATGCAGTTGCTCCTTCAAACTTAACAAAGTGTCTCCTCTTACAAGAGCACAGCAAAAGGGGCAGGAATACACTGGGCCTCTGAAAAACTGCGCTGCATCATGACCTTGGTGTTCTAAAGAACGGTCTTTCGTGCTTCATGTGTTGAGTGTAAGAGAGCTTTAGCCACTGCACAAGTCCGTAGAATAAGAAATTTGGCCTGTGGTTTTAACAGGCTTAAAACATAGTTGTTAGATGCTTTCCAGTGGATTCTGGTTTCTCTTCTTCTGCAAAGGGTCACCCAGGAAGCCTGCGGCAACAGTTCCTTCTGAACCACACGGTGGCGCTGTCAGGGCGCTGCCGCTGCACCTTGGGGAATTAGCCATTGTGTGCTGGGCGCTGGAGGTGGGGAGACTGCGTGGAACCCAAGTACGACGGAAGAAGAAGGAAATTGTGTATTTTCCCTGGGAAGAGAAGATAACTTCGTTGTTGAATCGCACACATAAACTTTCACCCAGGGAGAGAAACGACCGCCAGCACCCCACCGGAACACTACCAGCAAAATTCGGGAACAAGTGCTTACCTCTGCTCCAGCGAGCCTGGAGTTCACCTCCAGAGTCCACCGACAAAGCAGAGGGCATGGGGAGTCCCGTGTGCTTCTGCCTTAAATGCTATAATCAAGAGGCAGATGAGGACCCGGTCCATTGTGGGCAGAAACAAAAGTACAACAGGAAGAGGGAGCCCCCTCCAAGAGGCTTCCTGAAAAAAAAAAAAAAAAAAAAAAAAAACTCTTCCCTTTGTGATCAAAGGGACTGTTAAAAAGTCCCTTCCACCGGGAGTAGACAAGCTTCTCTAAGGATTTACACGCAGGTCTGCACTGCTGAGCGCACACAGTGGGCGCGGGTTCTGGCCAGAGCTTTCCCAGGGCGCGCTGCTTGTTGCTGGCCGCTCCTCCATTGAGAGTGACTGAGCCTGGAGAAAACTGATGGTGCAGGTGCAGAAGAGTGGATCCGCAGAAGCCCAACATCAGCTCCTTGTAACTGCAGCGTTTCTGTGGTGGTGAGCTATCTGAACTGAGCCACAGCTGCCAAAGAGGGCTCCCACCCCATGTAGTGAACTTCCAGGAGGAGTAGAGGACACTGCCATAAACATTTCATGTACCAGAAATCTTCAACTTGATGT